>NC_140124.1:125893991-126018027 GCF_964035555.1 Netta rufina
GGACCCCAGACCTGGATGCAGCACTCCAGGTGAGGCCTCACAAGGGCAGAGCAGAGGGGAACAATCACCTCCCTCACCCTGCTGGCCACCCCTCTGTTGATTCAATCCAGGATGCAGTTGGCCTTCTGGGCTGCAAGTGTGTACTGCCAGCTCACATTGAGCTTTTTTTTCAACATTCAGAACAGGCTGAAAGTCCTCTATTTCTCATTGTCCTCTGCCCTCTTCTGCACACCCACATCCACCTTCCCACAGTGAGTCAAGGCTTGCCCTCATTCACTCCCAGATCCATTACATTTTTGACAAGAGGCAAAACAATATTTAAACTTTCCAGTGTGGAAGGAAAATCTCTATCTCCTGGCTTTTGCTGGGTCATATCATTCCGGTATTAGCTGCCAAGCCTTTTCCCCACCTGGACATCTGTGAGAAGGACCTCACACAATCAGGTTGCTCTCTCACATGAAAGATTTTCCAGTACAACACACCCTTTTGGAACTATGTGGGTTACAATAGAGTTTTTTTCAGAAAGTATTTCCCTCTTCTCTGCTTCTGACTTGGAAAGTTGTAATTTCTTTGCCTTGCCAGCCACTGAGCCCTGGTCTGTGGAAAATGCTGTATGGAAAACAGCCTGCTGGAAGAAACATTTAAGCTGGTGAAAAAGTTGATACATACACTGGAAAACAGGTTTGATTTTAAATTAAGATCTTAGCAGTGTTTTTATCTGATATACCCAATATCTCTCTACTTAGTACTGAAATTCTTACCTAAGAAAAACTCTCCCCGAACTCTCATGAAAAATTCAGAATGGACCACTATTCCTAAAATAGCAACAACTGTTTTTCCAGTTTGATTTTTTTTTCTTTTCTTTTCTCTTTCTGAACATTATAAAGACCCATATCTTTTTAGCCTTATTTTTAAGTTGATCCAGCACACAGATGCAGGGCATTATATGTCATGAATCCATCTTTAAAACACCTTTGCTCACATTTAGGTTTGTGAGCGGACAACTTTAAAAACAGATTCATTTATCAAGCTTGCATCTGCATCTGAATTCAGGATAAGGGTTTGGCTCTGATAAGAACACAATTTCTGCTGTAACAGTCTTGCCTAAGCTGGAAAGGACTTTCTTTGATCTGTTATAAACTGATCAAGGCTTAATAGTCATCTGAGAAGGTCTTGGTTCATAACTCATTTTTACAGCTATCTGATTTCTTTTCATTTGTTTTGGGTTTATCTTGGGTATGAGGCCCCTGAAACAATTTTAAACTTTTCCACAACACTATGAATGTAAAATCTTCCATGAAGCAATCCAATTTCTCTGTTATCATGATTAATCAGACTGTGACTCTCCAGCAAGGCCATCCCAAGGCCACAGCAATTAAGAAGCCTGCATCCTTTTGTGGTTCCTGGTTCGTATTTATTTTTATATACTCCCAGTAACTACCAAGTCATTTCAGTTTAATCGCTGCAGTTCTTTAGTACCCTTCTCTCTACCTCCAAAAATGAATTCTTCATGAACTTTTTGTCCCCATGCACTAATCTGTTTTCGTGACCTGAATAGCGTTTATCCCCTGGTCATAAATGAAATCTGTATTTCATCACATTCATCACTCTGTTCCGTGCTACAGCCAAATAGCTGCACTCCTACAGCTTCAAATGATGGCACAGAAGAGAATTGTTAGATATGCACATTCCAACTATCCCACATCTGCCAGGTCTGTTGTGGGCAAAAATGAGGAAACTGGAGCCAAAAAAACAACCCTGCTTTGTATGTGTGTTTTATTTTAAACTATTTTTAAGCCAAGAATGTGAAGATCAACCAAATGCTGACATGCTAGTAATATTTTGTTTTACACAGATCTATAAATATACTTATCACTGTTTAAACTAAGACTGAATATACTGTGGTCATAAGAAACACACATGTTCTAGAGGACAGATAGAAATAATTATATGAAACAAAGACTGGAAACACTTTCTTTTTCTGGGTGGGGTTAGATTTCCTACAAAACTTGATGGGGGATAATCTTCCATTCCTTGTGCAGGTGAGTTTAATGGGAATTTTCTCTAGGATTGGACCCCAAAAACAAATAAACTCTTTGTGCTTTTTGTTTTCAACTTTTCTGCAAACTTTTTTCATTCTGGAGCTTCTTCTAAGCTGTCTATAGCTATGAATAGAAAAGTTATTTTCAGTAAATCCAAATTCACTATATAGGAGCACCTCCACTAGGAAAAAATAGAATAAATAAATAAATAAATAAATAGGCTCCCATAAATTAAAAAAAAAAAATGTTCAAAAGAAAGGTGGAATTGCTTCAGCCAGGGATCAGCCATGATTAATCTAGTCTGCTCGGCTGTCTCTGACAAATACCAGCACCAGGCACAAGGTTAGGATACCAGTATGGAAGGATGGAGAAGAAAGGGATAAAAAAGGTAGTAAGTTATCTGTTATATGGACAGAATGCACATACTAAATTTTGGAACTTTCCATACACTTATGTTCAAGGAGAAGGAAGAGTCAGATTTGACCGACTGTCTTTGCTGAGGGGCAAGAGAAAGAAAAAAAAAAAAAAAAAACAAACAAACAAACAAACAAACAAAAAAAAAAAACAGTAGTAATAACAAAGGGTTGTGAGCAAGATGGGGAAAATCGGAAAATCCTTTGGCTTTCTGTCTTTGAACAGACAGAGCAGGCAGCAGTGGTGTTCAGCTCACCCAATGGGAAGTGTGGGATCTTCACATCAGGTTGACTGGATCTAGTCCTACCCAGGAAAGGAAATGCATTTGGAGAAGGAAATAGAGTAGGTTACAGGCAGACTGACAGGTGAGAAAACCCTTTTTGGTAAAATGGAAGATGTTAAATGGGGACCAGATTTTGAGTAAGTGAAAGAATTAAAGATGGAAGGTCAACTGCTGAAAACGGTCACAAACAGTGAAATTCATTAAGGACCTTGGACTTCAAAAGCTAGCGTTTAGTCAAATTAGGAGACTGGCAGGAAGGATCTCCTGGAAGGAAATTAGGAAGGGGAAAAGAAAAACAACTAGTAAAATAGACTAAAGAGGAAATTATCCCTGAGGAAAAAAGATTAGGATTGTGTTTAATAAGTAAAATCACATTCACAAATTCATACCCTGTTTATTTATTTATTAGGAAGTATGAGGAAATAAAAGCATAAATAACATATTAAATTTGGGAAATTATGAACCTATCAACTTCCAAATTGTGAAATAGGCTGAGTAAAAATGGAATTAAAAAGAAAAACAAAAAAGTGGGAAAATAAAATCTATGACTGGATAAAATATGTATTTTGATAAAATAAGGTTTAAAATATCTGGCTCTTTAGGCATTATCTAGAATTTGATCAGTAGAAACTCGGTATGATCAGAAGTTAAGCAATTTCTATTATGAGGTAGATACAATTCATAACTGTTAACAGTACAGTTGATAGAAAATAACTGATTGATTGATTGATTGATTGACTGAAATGGAGACTAAAGGTTATGAAATTCTCCTTTGTCAGAAAACTGCAATTATAACAGCAAGTATCATCCAGATTTGTCAAATTTTAGGGGATTGTTTGTCTCTGTATCAGTGACTGGAGAGCATTTGTCTTGGAGAAATAAAAGAAAATTTCCTGAATCAGTGCCTGAAGTGGCAGATTGTTTCTAGGCTTAAGAGCTCTGAACACAGAGCAGTGTTGCTGTCAAGTAGGGAACATCCTGGGACAAGGACACTTCTTTGAGCCCCTCTGGTGCAACCTTGGTAGCTCCTGGCTCTGAAACCAGAACCATTTCCGCATGCAGACATACATCAGGAAGAGCAGTTTGGAGCCAATCCCCTTCTTCACTCATGCAGCACAAGTGGCTGGGCATGTATGCACCAGGTTTCTCACAAGCATGGCAAGAAGCATCTTCTTGTTAGTGTCAGAGAACTTAAAACCCTTCTCTGTGTGCTCTGAGGAAGAGGCAGTGCACCAGAGGGAAAGATCCAGCTACCCAGATCTGACTTGTGCACTGGCAGTCGGACCACACTGGTTTTGCATATGGTGTGTAAAATGAGCAAACTTTAAAATGGGTATTGATGAAGTGCGATTTCACCCTTAAAATGCAGCTGAATTCACTGCATCAGTCCAGGCAAGTGCCAAAAACATGAGGGAGCCGCAGCAGTATCACATCATCTGTGCAGTGAATAAACTGAGAGTTAAATAGACCTCACAGCATGAACATAGAGACTATGCCTCTCCAGTGTGAGAAAGGCTCAGAATATAAATAAGACACAGAGATAATTCTTGCAGGAACCAAAGCAAATGGGATACCTACAGAAATTTCAGGCCACATAATGGCAATAGCAGGGGAACTTCATCATAGGGAAGCCAACAACCAACCTGTATACTTTCTGCACTGTTAAATGGAAATTTGGCATCTTTGTACCATTCTATTTATACTTTCTTGGCCTTTGCAAAAAAAAGATTTGGTTGGGAGGGAATAAGTAGCTTTTTTTTATTTTTTTTTTTATTTTTTTTTTTCCTTGCCACTATTCCCCAAGAAAGAAGCAGAATTACTGTTTTTTCTCATTGTTTTCTGCTAGCATGTTGAAAGATGGGCACGTTATCAGACTGATAAGTTTTCTGAAGAATTCTAGAGGGTTGATCCAAACCAAATGTAAATACTAAGCAAGGAATCTCATCTTTTTTGTGTTCAGTGTGGTTACAGGAATCATTAAAGCAACTAGGGCTTGGACTGAGATCTGTAACATTTTTTTCAGTGTTCATCAGAGATCACTAAGTAACTTGAGATATGTTTTTTGTATCATAGTAAACAAAAACAAAAATTAAGACCAAATTTTTCTCTATGTCATTCCAAAGTGACACATTTTAGTTTCCTTCGAGGTTTGTCCTTCCCTTGAAAGATACACCAGAGTTTAAAAACTACCATTAGATTGACAGACTGGTGTGTTGAAACTGGTGGGGTTATTACTGATGCTTTATGCTCTCTGGAGCATGACTACTACACTTATTTCATTCTCAGTTAAATGTTCATGTGTATAATTCCACTGCAGTCTTCGAAGAAGAAGTTCAAGTACATCAGGATTTATGCTCCTTCTGATTCGTGAACTCTGATCTGTAGACATTGTTTGTAAGACACCTGAAGTTTATTAAGTGCTTGCTGCTCATGGGCGTCTTATCTTTTTCATGTGACAGCATCTATCTACTGTTTATCAAGATCTATGTAGATCTAAACAAATTAAGCCTGGGAATATATCATCATGACAGACAACTATAGAGGAGTTAACAAAAAAGTGCTAGCTCAGTCTTTATTTGCAATTAATAATTAACGTACACAACACTGCAAACACTTTACTCCCACTGCCAGGCTGCTACTTATCAAAGCATTTTCAGTGCAGTCAAAGAAAGGTGTGTAACTGCTGACAAACATGAAAATGAGTCTGTGATTCTTCAATACTTTGTGTACACTACAGATTCTTATGTCAAATCTTGCTGCCGTTTATTCAAGACACTACCTTTTTAGTTTTTTTTTAGGAAGAATACGCAACTTTTTCCTCAGGTGTTGGGTAGCTCCAGCATGTCTACAGCATATGTGACTAACAATTGGGTAGCACATGTCAATAACTCAAGCCAATGTGGAACTGGCAAGAGAAACTGCCCTGCTTTCTGTGGAAATAAATCTACTGCAATTCCCTTTGATGTCTGAAACCACCCATGCATAAAAATTGTGCCAGAAATCTGACCTAATGTGTTACAACCTACATATCCTGACACTGAATAATGTTGGCTACATCCTTAGTTAGCATAAGAAGTTGAATTTCTTCCACAGTCAGCTTGTTTCATTTCGTATATCTGGCTCTTTAGTTGATAATTTGCATTAACGGATCTACTGAAAAATAAAAGAAAACTGAAAAGGAACACGTGAATATCTCCTTCTGTAAGCAACAGCAGTGGAGACACTGTGGGTGCCCTCCCTCTTGGTAGACCACAGAATCACAGAATGGTTTGTGTTGGAAGGGACCTTAAAGATCACCCAGTTCCAACCCCTGCCATGGTCAGGGACACCTCCCACCAGACCAGGTTGCCCAAAGCCCCATCCAGCCTGGCCTTGAGCACCCTCAGGGATGGGGGAACCACAGCTTCTCTAGGCAACAAGGCAATGAGGAGCAGAAGAGAGGCTGACCTATTCCATTGCTCTATTTTCACCCTTTTCTTACATATTTTCTATACTACACTGACTTTGGTAGTACCTTGTATTGTCCATAGGTGTGAATGGCTTCACCCATAACTGACTCCCCACAACCATACCAGCTCCCAGTTCTGCTCTGGAAACCCATAACACTGTAAGAAAACTCTGGCGTTGGCTCTGACTCAGTTGGGCCTTGAATATGATACTTGCCTTTGGGAAAAAAAAAAGAAAAAAAAAAAAAAGTACAGTGGAACAGAATAACCAGGGTAGCCTTGTGGTCAAATTGTCAACCCGCTTCAGCCTGCAAAATTCTTGTGATGTCTAGAACTTAGTGCTTGATTTTCTCATGCATATAACAATCCTTGTTTATATAATCATTGCCCTGTTTTTGCCCACTGATTTCAGTAATAAGCAGATACTGAAATGTTAATTTCAGCTGCTGGATGTTAAAAGATTAACATGAACAAGTTGTAAACCCAGACACATATGTCTTATTAGCATTTAAATGGATGATGGACTATCACAGGACATAAAACAGGAATTCTATTCTTCATGTGACATTGATATTAGAACCTTGATCGTATGGAATGCTTCCATGTTCACCAGAAATTTCAAATTTTTCAAGCATCTAGAAATTCTGCCAAGTACTGAACATTTGTCTTTTGTGGAAAGCTGTTTAACACTTTTCTAAATGTTGAGAAAAAACATACTACCTCCTCCTTTAAGTCATTGAGAGAGATAGCAGGTTGTCAGTATATTTCAGATGAACGAAGGTTTAACTATGTTGTGTTTTTTTTTTTACAGTTTTGGTAACAAAGACATCTTTCTTTACTAATGGAAATGTTGTTCTTTGCCTCCCACATGCTATTGCTGCTGTTTCCTACAAATAAAAACTATTGGACTTGCTTTAAAAATATATTAAGCAACTAAGGCTCATGCTGACTTCATTGGGAACTCTGAGTTCTCAGTACATCAGGCCCTTGTTCATTAGTCCCCTATTTGATTCTCTGGTAATATAGACCTGTGTTTTCTTTCTATGAGGTTTCTATACCCTTTAATGTCTTACACTGAAGACTCTTTTTCTTTCAGCTGGATGCTAATAGCATACAGCTTTTGAGTACATTCTTTATTCCAGCAGTCAGCTACTATTTATTAGCTATTCACCTGAAAGGTAGATGATAGGTATTATTATCCCCAGTTTTAATAAAAGAAATCTTGTGACCCGTGGGCAAATGGGAAAAGGTTCCTCCTTCTTATAAACCTTTCCATGTAATCTCCTGCTTCCTACTGATGACTGTATAAGGTTCAGTTCTTTCTAACTGAAATTAGTTGCTAGATGAAGAGCTGTAGGGAGAAGATTGCAGTGATGTTGGTGGAAAGACTACTGGACTGACTAGAGAACCTAGCAATTAGAGAAAACTAATCTTGACAATTACAGTGGTAGAACTAAATCTAAAAGTCTTGCAGGGTTAAGGCACATTGCAAACTATAAACTAACATTAACATCTTCTAAGCCTGTTATTTCCTTGACTTTAAATACATTTACTAAGTATTTTGTTGGTGGTGGTGGTGGTGTTTTTTTTTTAGGATACCTTTGGAAATAAATTATTTTCTTGCAATTCTTATGCAACCTGCTCAAAAAGCCTGACTGACAAAACCATGGGGGTCTATCCACATTTTTAAAGCATGTAATGTAACTGATACTGCATATATAGGACTGTTTGTACAGTGAGACTGCAATTACGAGGAAGAATGGCATCAGTGCCACCGAAAGCACTTATTTACTGAACAGAACTTTCAGAACACTTCTCTTAATGAGAATGAAAATGTCTTTATTTGAGGCTTTCATACAACACCTATTTCTGTCATGCATTCAGCATTCATCTTCTACACTCCTGTTCTGGATAACCGTCCTGCCTGAATGCTTAGGCCTCCCAGGGATAACCTTGGATGGCTGAATCTGAATATCTGGGCAGTATCTCTAACAATTTTGTTTCCCTGTTTCATGAGAGAGAATCCAGCTTTATTAGATTTTTTTTCCCTATTTAATATGCTGGGTATGTGCATGGTTTGATGTGCAGCGTAATATTTGTTTGGTTTTATTTCCCCTCTGTGACATATAAAATCTAATAAGCAAGCTTTTTTCTTTTTGTTGCTATGGCAGAAAGATTCTTGAAACACTTAATGATAGAAAATAATTTAAGAAAAAAAAAATGGAGTGGCATCTCACTTCTATTTTTGGCAAGTTTGTTCACATATGTGTTTACAAAGCCAGAACTCTGAAACGCTCTAAGCTAAGAGTTCCACAGTGAAACAAAGCCAACCTCATAAAGTTCAGTAACTCCAGAGTCCAAATTCTTATGCTAAATGTATTATTGTTCAAAAGGAGCTTGTAAGGATCATTTAGTGGGAAGGCATGCCTTCCTAATAATTTCCAAATAAAGCATTACCTGCTTGCCACAGTGAGGCAACACATAGGGACCATGCTTTACAGGCCATAATTTCAACCCTGCAGTTGTTCAGTACTCTAGAACCCCTTTTGCATACTTTTCAATAAATTTGCTGCCCAGCTCCATCTGAATTTCAGACATTTTTTCAAGTGTCACTGTTGTGGAAATTTCTAGCAACACTTATGCTTCTTACTGGATTTAGGTTTCAGGGGGTGCACCACAGGACTGTGGTATCATCCTAATAAAGCAGAAAATCACAAGGAAATGTTTCTGTAAAAATCTGGTAGGGAATGGTACCACTTCAGTAGGATTTCCTGCTTATACAGCAGTTTAACTGAGATGATTAATTGTGGTTGTAAACCCGTCTGATAAGTAGGTGCTGGAGGAGGGGAAAGCTTAAAACTTATTATGGATTTAATGCATTTATTTCATCCCCTATATATACTACCTTTGTTTTCCATTTTCCTGCTTCTTGATCTCATTTCCCATCTTGTTCTCTACATTCAGAAACTCTTCTACAGAGTCTGTTTCACCATAACCATGCTTTAATCAGGCCAACCTGTGAGTGCTGTGCATCCATCACCTTGCGTTGCCCCCAGAACACACTCCCCTGCCACCCAAGAACCCTTGGGGCTTGAAAATACCAAGAGAGTAGACATGCCAGGGAACATGTGCAGGGGATGCAGAGAAAACCTGTAGAAAAAGTAAGTCCTCCTGTTCCAGGAGGGTCTTTCTTCTCTCTCTGTGCTTTCTGGTACTCTGGCTTCCTGCAGGACTCTTCCAGAACTCTCCAATTAAAGAAAAGAAAAAAAGTGATAACCAAGGTGGAGCACATCAAAACAATTAAAATTTACCAAGTGATAATAAAAATAGTAATGATGAGATAACAATCTTAATTCCTGTAAAAGAAGATACATGAATGCTCCATCTGAGATGGGGTATACTGCATGTTAGCTCCTCTCTGTCATGCACAGCCAAAGTTTTTGCTGTCATGGAGGAAATGAATGTTTGGGGTAAGCTGAGCATTTTATAGTCAAGAGCCTTTTTGCTAAGCAAACACAAACAGTGCTAGTCCACTGTGACAACCACAGTGGAGTTAGGAGGTGTTTGGTCCTTTGTGTCTTTTCCTGCCACATTGAGTAACGACCAGTTGTTCTGTCATAAATGCTTTTATTACAGATGTCTGATCTGCACAGAATACTAGATCACAGATATTATACTCCTGTCTAATTTTCTTCCAAAGTATGGGACTGCTCCCATAATATTGAACTGAAAATATGCATTAAGGAAACAGAACAATGAAAAGTTCTTACAGGTTCACTGGCATATAAGGTTCACTAGCAACCCTTCTGAAAGGATTCACTAGCATATAGGCATGGGCCAAAACTATAAGGGTGCTAAACTGATCAGAAAAGCACAATTAAGCATTGTGGGACCCTATCAGCTGAATTATTTACTTATACATGGAGAAAAACTGCTCACCCCATTTAAATATGGGTACCAAAATTCTGCTCCCCTGCAGGCTCAGCGGCTTCCATGATTCAGACAACCAAATTAGACACATAAATATCAATGTTGGGAGCAGCACCAAGGTAGTTTCCACTTCTTTCCACACTCTTATTTTATAGTGTTTTCTTTGTTGTTGTTGTTGTTGTTGTTGTTGTTTTCACTCCTACAGGAGATTGCCGAAGCAGTAACTAAGCATTTGAAAAACTTATCCTTGATGAATGTGTTGTCAGCAGACCTGACAGCTTCTCAGGCAAAGCCAAAATACTGTGGCAGAAATTTCTCAATAAGCATCCACCTCAAGGCAATAAAGTGTGTCTGCCTGGGGTAGCATGAAAGCATATCAGAGAGCCAAGGGCTTGTTTGTTGACTCAATTTTGAAGAAATAAGCTGAGCTCATGATACCACTAAAAGTAATTTATAACTAACAGGTGTTTTTTTTCATAGTGTTGCTAGAAGTCACTAAATACAGTGGTATACCATATAGGTATGTATTTGTTGTTTTCTTGCAATCTTAGTTGCTAATGGAGTCATGTAGAGTTTTTTTACATGCACAAGACTTTGCAGCAGATGACTTCTAAGGGCAGGACCCAAGAAGGAGACAAGCAGAACTTGGTATCTCTTCCAAAGGGGCCTAGGAATTGCTGATGCCAGGGAAAACTAATGTCTTTTTTAATGTAAACTTAATTTTATAGGTCAGAGGTACAACACTGATATCATACAAATATTTTTATGGGAAAATAAAGAATTTACAGTATTTTGCTGAAATGTTATCTGAGGAAATGATGTAATTGCATGTTATAATGAGAACCTGTTTTCTATTATTTCTCTCAAACTTTCCTCTGTGTCCCAAGTGCAAGTACTGCTGCTGCTAGAGCATGCACAGCAAAGCAGAACAGCAAGTTAAAAATTGGGACAAAAACAGGTAATCATACATACGTACAAAAAAATGGGTTTCACTAGCTCGTGAATTCGAAGATAGCAGTTGGAATTTCATATATCATTGTGGAGAGATCATTTTGTGACAGAGGACATATCATTTAATCTATATGTAAGATGCTACAAATCTTTTCGATATCCAAAAAAGGGTGGAAACAACGAAGAACAAACAAGCAAGCAAATAAAATAACCCAAAACAAACAAAACCAACCAACCAACCAACCAAACAAACAAACAAACAAACAAACAAAAAAACAGATTACTGGGACTGTTAAAAATGTATAAACTGTCCTCTAATAAGACTTCCCAGGCCAACAGAACATATTGCCCAAATGGTGCTTCTGTCAACACCCACCCTTCACTCAAACACCATTATCCCAGGCCCAATTTCATCCCAACATCCCACAGCAGTTCTTGTTCTTGGCTTGCAGCTTCTGTAAACGAGAGTATGAAAGACCCATCAGGATCAAACCCTGTGTTTGCCATCGGCAACACAAACCTGACCAGTGTCAGAATTCATGAGGATGACCAGGTTAGGGTTATGGCTAATAGAAGACCTGTTTTGGGGGTGAAGTGCTTGAGATGAGGTGGAAAGGGGAACAAGTGTCCCTTCCTTCACCTTGCTCCTTGCCAGAGCCTGCCAGCCACATGTCCACTGGCCAGGGCAGGAGGGTCCCACAGACCAGACTCCCTCCTGAAGCTGGTGAGGGGTTCACTTATAAAATTACCTAACATTTTATTTAAATATATATATATATATATTATTAAGGCTAATGTTTTATTTTTATATTTAAAAGTGGTTTCTGGATTTTTTTCTTTGTCACCTTTTGCATATCAGAATCATAGGGGAAAAAAAAAATAAGTACCCAGGTTCTTCCTTTTTTTTCATGAAAGGTAAGCATTTTAGTGTGTGTAGTGTAATATAGATAGCAAGGTACTCCTCCACAAAATAAGTGACTTTAGAGAAAAAGTCAAAGAGGAATATTTTTTAATTAGAGTTTCAGAGTAGCCATGTTTGTAGCAGACCTGTTTAATGTGCATTTGGAGATGCAGGTTCTGTGGTGCTAAAGCCAGATACTGCGGTTTGCTGAGTTTATCAGGCTACTCACTCTGCTACAAACCACTTCAGTGAGAGAGGCAGTTTTGTATTTCAGATCAGAAGACTGGATTAGTGTTGTTGGTGCTTGGTATTATGATTTAGTGTTATTACAGTGTACCACTTTGATGTGTGGAAAGGAGAAAATGTGTAAGCCTAATGCTGACCAAGGTTTTCAGTTCAGGGAAATACTAGAGTACTTGATTTGCCTCTTGCTCTTTCTAGGTCCTCTCCTCTTCCTGCAATCTGTTTTCCAAAAAGTGGTGATATAATTTGAGAAATTTAGAAAGGCATTTATTACAGATGGCTTGTAATTTTTTGCACTCTGTCCTTCAGGCTGAGGTTGTGGTTTCATCTTACAGTTAAACAACGTGACAGTGAGCTGCTGCCAAAAGGAGCAGTATCACTATTTGTCCTCCGTCTACAGTTCCTACTCAGGCCCTAGCAGCCAACTTCCCATATTTCACTTGCATCCCATCTAGTGGCTGCATGGTTTCAGAAGCGGGCTGGTTGGGCAGAATGTGCCACAGGAAAACAAATCAACTTCTTCATCCCAGGGGTTTCTCCTGGAGCAGTTCATCCATGGCTGCACATTCACTAGATCCAAAACACAGTAGGGTAAAATTCAGCGGGTTTTGGTTGGTTGCATGTTTTTTGCTTGTTTCTTTTTCTTTTGTTTTGTTTGTTCATTTGCTTTCATTTTGTTTTGTCCTGTTTTGTTTTGCTTTGTTTGGTTTCCTTTTTAATACTATGATAAAGCTGAATTTATCAGGAGGTAGAATCTTTATTTCTCCCACTTCTATCTGTCTGTGTGCATGTCTGCATTTCCAGGAACATTCCCATGTCAAAGTTAATCACAGATGGCATTTGGTCTGTTAAGGCATTTCTGAAAATTAAGCAAGAAGGAAACACAATGCATATTTAAAACTGAAGGAAAATGCTGCATGAGTCACTGTCATCACTTTTATCTCTTTGTAACTTTTTAGACTATGATGAAATACATGTCTAATTAAAAGATTTGAGAACTCTCACTGACTTTGGTATACCTCAGAAATATGCACTCTTCACTGCTTTGCTTTGCTTTGTGGATCCTTCATGTTGCAATTGGTTTGGGCAGACATGGAATTTAAAAAGACAGAGGGTCAGGCTGAAGCGATCTGACTAGCCTCTGGCTGCAAGAGCTCTGTGTTACTGCGTATGTGGGTCAGAGGCAAACGTTTTTGCATCTTAGGCAACGTGATTAAAAATGCAAGACTTGTTTCCATCCAAAGTAGCACATATAAAGCAGAGATACGTCTGATCCAGATGGTACCTGCAGTTCAGGCAGGCACATGCTGTTGACAGTCACACCTGACTTCTTCAAAAGTCCACCTCACAAATACAAGATGTCATGACAGCCTTGCTAATGGAGACCAGATCTCTTTATAGCTGACAGAAACATTTGTTTGCATTCCACTGGATGATTCTGTTTCCCATCACAAAGAGCTTAAAGAATTTCTTGACATTATGAGTTTTTTAATAGCTTTTCTTTTTATTAACTTAAACAATTTTCCATTAACATGCCAGTGTTCTAACTATTTGTTTAATGTCTGAGGGTGATGTAAAATCACCTTAATGGCTGCTCTATCACCAATGTCTATGTTGGCCTAGTCTTTCCCCAAGATGTATCTGAGGTAATCCTATCCGTCAGCATCCTCTGCTCTTGCCAGAATTCTAATGCTGGCATCACAGTAAAAACAATACAAAGCACAGTCAGCCTCACATGAGTTCTTACAGATAAAGAATACAAAACTGATATCCAGAAGATTTCAGGATTTTGGGTGTTTTCAAGGAACAATGAGTTTTATAACTTATTTTGGCTAGTTTTGAAAGTTTTTTTATCATTCTCTGCTGAAATCGCAAAGATCTTTCTTTGCAAATTCACTTTTAATTTTTCATTGTTACTCCAGTGTCCCACCATCATGATATATATATTTTTTTATATATTTTTAATGACAATCCATACTGACAGGAGAGAACATTTCATCATTACAGAAAGTTTTTTAACAGGAAAGGGTGTTGTGGTTCTGAATCAGCACAGATCATTCATAGTCATGGCAGTCATATACTTGATCATACTTCATTTGAATTTATGGACTATAAATGACTTACTCAGAGAGTACAAAAGTATACATAAAAGTAGTGAGTTGTAGAAGGAAAACTTTACTAGTAAGTTCAAATTTGTTTATTTTTGTCATTTAAAATATGTCAAATTCCCCTCTTGCTTGAGCAGTCAATAGACATTATCATAAAACATGAAATCAAGTTACCCTTCAGTGTTGTCAGTCTTGTTTAATTATGATCCACAAATATTTTGACTTCTTGAGAAAATTTATAAATTTAGCCATTCAAAAAAAAAAAAAAAAGAGAGAGAGCTGTATGGATAGCAAAGCAAATAAACATATAGGGCTTCAAGAACTAATCTGGGTGCCTATTAGCAATTGACATTCTTATTATTGTGTGATTGTGTGTTGTGACAGAGTTTCTGCCTGCCCACTGCTTTTATTGGTACTATAATGTATATATACTCATATTTACTCATATTTGATATTTGTATATATACTCACATTTGGAGTCAATATGCAGGTTAGCGGACAAGTAAAAAAGGATTTGCTGGGGGTGGATTCAGGGAAAGAAAATTGGCTCTTCACAAAACTCCCACACCTTTCCCATCTCTTTACATTTTACTGACATGCACTGCTTTGGAGAAAAAAAACAACACACTTAGAAGTAATATGAGAAGGGCTGAGTTTTGAGAAGCTCTAACCCAACATATCTACACATGTAGGCAATATGAAGTCTTCTTCCAAATAGAATAAAAAAATGAAAAAAAAAATACTTTTAAAGCTTTATGCATATCCATTCTATTTATTTGTATGATAGTATTTGAAAAAACAGGTCATTTTCATCTTGGACATCTAAAGAACAAAACACTCTCAGGTCCTGTTTCTGATCATCTGGTATCTGACTGAGAAGACTACATCAGGAAGATTGCTTTTCCTTTGAGAGCAACTGGGTGAGTGCATATTTAAAGACACAAAGGATAAAGCAAAGTAAATGGTTACACTATCATTTTGTGAACAGGAGTGTGGCTGACTTTTAAAGAAACTTACCTCTCATCCCGAGAATTTGATGAAGAGAACTGAGTGCTGTGTTTTTCCAAGCGTATTAAAGAGACTTTTAATACAAATTTTGCTTTTCCCTTATAAGAGCCTGTTCCACCTCCCCACAAAGCAGTGAGACTGTGTGTGTGCTGGCTGTCACCTGCCCTGCACTGCAGTGTCACCGTCCCCTGCTGCAGGCTGCCGCGTGCTGCCACCTACTTCTCATATTAAATTTATGACAGGAGTTTAGTAGGAGTTAGTTGATTAATGCGCTTAAATATATACAATGGATTAATTATGATCTGATGTTAATGTTCTCTATGTATCTCTGTAAATATTCATTTTAAGCAGAATGTACTTCAGCTTTTTGCTTGAGGCAGAAAGAAGCGAGTGTTGCAATACCTAGTCTTACTCAGAGACTCCAGAGCTGTCAAGCTATCACATCTCCTCTTTTTTTTTTTTTTTTCAGACAAAAAATAAATAAAATCTGATGTTCTGCAATGATTTCCTACATATACTGAGAATATATATATATACACACATAAGTTTTTAACAGATCAAATGCAGCATGAATGATTCTACTTTGCCATTTGCCATAACTCCCTGTAGGTGCTTAATCCTACATTCTCAGTTATTTTTATGTCCAGAGGATAGCAAGCTAAATATATATCTATATTATCATTTTACTCCTGAGTGATGTTTATAGAACAATGGCACTCACAGTGTATACATAATTCTGAAAATATGTTTCTATTGAGCCAGTGAAGAGAAAAAGATTACCTTTCCCTTCCAAAACAGAACAAATCCCACAGTGTGTTCTAATGCCTAATTTCCACTGTAAATTAATAGTCAGTGTCACACAGTTCAGCCTGCTGCCATGAGCTTGGCTCTTCCTGTCCCTAAACACCATTACGTCAACAGAAGACACTGGTAGACATGCAGAAAAAGTGCCCAAATTGCATTGCTTGTTGTGTGTCCAGTTTTGCTGGGATTTTTATTTTTATTTTTGTTGTTGCATGCATTTTACATAAGAAATGTTTTTTTGCTGGAATAGAACATCCTTTATAGGATATCCTTGTACAGCCATCCTGAAAAAAGAGTACAAGATAAACCTGGCCTTGGAATAAGTGATGGAGCATGCTTAGTACATCCTTCATCCTTTCTTCAGAAACGTTCGGAGTAAAGGTCTTCTTTTAATAAGCTCTATAAGCTCTGTGAGTGGTAGCTATGTTTTTGCATTGTGCTGAATGAATGACTGGGGGGGAGGGGAGTTTCTGCCTTGACAAGGACAGAACATCTGTAGACGTATAGATCTACCTATTTGTAGGACAGACGTTTCTCCTGATGCATTTCAGCCTTTTGGTTTTAGAATCTTGTCATTTTTCTTCCAGAACAGCTCCCTGACTGAATTCACGGTGCTCATGGCTGACCTGGTGGATCAGCATGGAGGAAAGGGGGCAAGCAGTAGGGGTGAGGGCTGGAGAGCAGAAGTTCTTTTAACCAGCTTCCCTGCTTTCCTTATTTTAACTTTACTATACTTTAAATTATTTCTGCAAGCATCACTCAATTTATTAAAATGTCAGTTAGTTTCACGTGAAGTACATAAGTAGCTCTCTTTCTTGTACTAAAACTTTTCCATAGCCTTAATAACCATCCAAAACTGAGTCTGGGCTTTAAATTCTGTGCACTATCTACCAGATTACTGCTTCCCCTATTTTTTTGCTGTTTTCTAGAATGGGGGTCCTGTGGTTAGCTTGGATCCTAATATAAAGGGGAGTTGTTAGGTTTTTGTTTGTTTGTTTGTTTGTTTAACTTATTGTCCTTTCTGGCACTTGGCAGAAATATTCCCCACAATTTTTGTTTGTTTGTTTGTCAGATATATTTGTGTGACCCCAAGTGTTGTATGTAACAATGAAATAACTTCTCCAGTACCATCTACCCAAGTTTCACTGTCCAAAAAGATTCAATTCCTTCTTTTTCACGCTCACACGGACAAGAAGACACTGTTGTGCTTATAACATTCACCCAAGAAAATCCAAATAGCTGGTCTCAGCCTTTCTATCTCTTTGCACTGCACCTAGGAGGAGTGTTCAAGGTTTAGATAATTTAAAAGCAAACAACTGTTCAGCTGTTTATCTGTATTTCTTTTAAGACAGAATTCAGTATTACCCAGGGCCTATGCTGACCTTTCTTACACTCTTCATGAAATCTCTACTCTTTACTTGCTTGTTTGAAGCATTAGGTAATCTAATGTTGTCTTCCTTTTTGGTGCTCCTACTGAAACAATAGAAACAGTTCGCACTTCAAAGCAGTTCTGTGTAACAAACACAAACAGGGAGGAATAACTGATAAGTGTGTGCCTTTGCAAGTCATCTGTTCTGTCTTTGGTGGAATGGCCACATGTTTTCTTCACAATCATAGTGGAAATAAAAATCTGTTCCTCTCATGACATTTTTTTTTTTTTTTTGAAAGACTACTTCTTCCTGCAGGGGAGGTATATCTGTGTTATATCTGACACTGGGGGGAAAAGTATCCTGGTGCTTTGGCACTGAGAGGGCTGCAGGCATGCACAATGAGGGGAAGAGATGGAGAACTGGAAGTAAATAATTTGTAGTAGGGCATATAATGACATTATGTTACATTACATGAAGGGAATATTAGATACCAGAATGCTGCAGAAAACTGGTGGACAGCTACCAGAGAGAAACTGCAAATAGCTTTTTGTGTGTTTAATTCTCTAGACAGGCTCACTGTCCAACCAATCCAACCAATCTCTTTTTTGCTGTACTCTGCATCCTAACAGCTGGAAAACTTTGGAAAGGGTAAGGTGAAAAAAGAGTCTGTAGGAAATATATTAGAATTGTTGTGAAGAAAGAAGAGTTCCTACAAAAATAGCTGTGTCTGTGTGCTGTTATTGCTGTGGTAATGCATTTTTTGCTGATACAAGACATACCATAGAAAAATCTGTCATCTTTGGTTTGGCTTTAAGACTCTCTTTAGTAACACAGAAGTCCCTGGAGTTTGCTGAAATATAATTTCCTGGTCTGCAATTTGACAAGGAAGTTGGTTGCAATTTTACATGGGTAAGAAGCCATGCTGAACATCATGAGATATCTATCATCTTCTGAGTACCCCACTAGAAAAATAAAGGAAATCAAGCCTATCCTAACTGAGAAAATTGATGCAACTGTTTCTGATTTATGGCATGGACACACATTGATGAAGCAATAGTCCAAAAGTGATGGGGATATTTTCTAAACCACTATAATTTAATTAACACCAGGCTTAATTAACACTGGCCTAGAGATTCAGCACATAGCCTACAAACATAGCACAGGAGTACTGTACAGGAGTAAAATCCCTTAACTAGAATGGAAGTTCTTTACAGAAACTTCTTATGTGGCCATAGGCACTGGAGGAAATACTGGAGCTACATCCAAGGACTCCAGGCATCCCTATTTATACTTTATATTAAATATTATGTTAATACATGAAATTAATTTTAAGACTTCTTGTTTTAACACAACCATAGGTTCAAGAAAATAACAAAATTTCTAGATTGTACTCACTTCAAGAAGAACTCTGCCTTGATAAGAAAAGCATGTATAACACTTGTGCTTTTAAAAATCTCTCTTATTTTAATCAGATCCTTATTTAAAACAATAAATCTGTAATAACTGCCATAGCCATTAATTTGTGATATGTTGGGTTTTGTTTTTTTTTTTTTGACATTATTTCCTGCCTTATTTTAACTTTATTTCCCTGATTCTAATAATTAAATATATTCATTTAAAGTATATTATTTTAAATAAGTTCTGAAAATACACTTTTTGAGTGAATAAAATAAAGCTAAAGAGACAATACTTTGAAGTTCACTTTAAATATAATTCAATGTACTGTCCTGGTTTTGGCTAGGAGTGAGTTAATTTTCTTCAAAGCGGCTGGTATGTGCTGTGTTTTGGATTTAGGAGAAAAATAGTGGTGATAACACACCGATGTTTTAGATGTTGCAGAGCAGTGTTCACACTGAGCCAAGGACTTTTCAGCTTCTTGTGCTGCCCTGCCAGTGACAAGGCTGGGGGTGCACAAGGAGCTGGGAGAGGACAGAATCAGAACAGGTGACACAACCTGACCAAATGGATTTCCCTTACCACAGGGCATCGTGTTGAACACTAAAAGTGGTGGAGGGTTGGCTGGAAGGGCAGCTGCTGCTCAGGGATGGGATGGGCATCTGTTGGCAGGTGGTGAGCAATCACATTGAACATCACTTGTTTTGTATATTATTAATAATAATAACAATTATTATTATTTATTATTTTCAGTCAGTGGGTGGTAAGAAATTGCTCATCTATTAAACTGTCTTTTGCTCAATCCACAAATTTCATGTTTTTTTCTCTTTTTCTTTTTCTTTTTCTTTTTCTTTTTCTTTTTCTTTTTCTTTTTCTTTTTCTTTTTGTTTTTTCCAATTCTCTCTCCCACCCTGCTACGGGGGTGGGAGGAGTGAGCAAACGTGGTGCTTTTATGCCTGCTGGTTGAACCACAATATTTAAGAGAAAGAGAAGGCTGAAATGCATAAATAGAAATCTCTTTTTTAAAAGAGTTTTTGTATTATTTTTGAGCTTTTCCAATTGTCTCTTCATGAGATTTTCTATATGAATAATCAAAGTGATAGTCTATAAAAATGGTATAGGAAATTATAGTGTTTATTTGTAGCTGGAGTGGAAAGATACTGAATACAAGATATGATAACTGTAACGTAGGATGTTTAGCACTCAGAATGCCATCTGGTTCTGTACATGACTTAATCTTCCACATTTTGTAGATGAGCAAGGCAAAATTTGGAAGAGTGTGTAGGTAGTTATATTAAAATACAAAAGTTATCAGTTACTCACTGCAATGCTTTAATAAGTATACCACTATACCATGTATTTTATGACAGGATTGGAGGAATACATTCATTTCAGAATATGAAGGAGAAAATAAACACTAGCAAGAACTTCAAGAACCTAGAATGGTTGCTTTATCTATTCTTTATTAGAACTTTCTCTTAAAGATCTTATTCCTTAAATGACTAGACCGAATAAGCTCACTAAAATTTGTTAAATTCTAACTTACACAGTAAATGCTTTTTGATGATGCATGTTGTCCAAATAACAGTCCTGTTAACTGTATGGGTGACAAGAGGCACTGACAATAGTGTTTTAAACGCTAGTTGTGAATGTGACACATAAATAAAAACATACAATGTAAAGTGTTGTGTTTATTTTTTTTAAAATGCAAACTAAGCTTTCTATATGTGATCATAGGTGATTATAAATCAACAGAGACAATAAAAACATGAAATAGAGAGGCTTCAAACTTAGTTCTGTTTTGTCAGCAGAAAATTATTTTAACTACATTTTCATACAAGTGTATTTTTCAAAACATTTGCTTGTCCTCTGTCTGTACCTCAATATTCTGGAGAGTTACTGTGTTGAGATGAGAACTTAGGTTGGCTTAGGATAAGCTTTAATAGCTTAGGATAGCTATTTATGAAATAGCTATCTTCTTTGAGTTTTTCTGTCTCTTTGTTTTCCAGCATTAAGATTTAGTTTGAAAAAATAATGCCACAGTTCAGTGTTAGTCATTTATTAAAAGAACGAAATAAATTTCCAGGTAATACTAATATGAAATAATTATTCTGCAAAAGACTTAGTTTTGCGTGATATAATAAAAAGCCTTTGCTTGGGGGCTTTCCCTTTTACATAACTACCATTTCACAGATCCCATTGTTGGAGCCCATCTTGAATACCTGTGGAGGCTTTGCAAAATGGCTTAATTAGAATGAGAAACTGTGTATGAGGAAATAAACAACAGCAAAAATACAAAAGAAAGAGAAATGCAGACAAGTTGATAGGAAAGAAACAAGTTTCTAGGAATTTTACTTTGTGAACTTGGAGTTCATTGCCATCGAAATCCTAAAATTACCTTCATATGTAGTATGATACTCAGCATTTTTTCCTTAGACCTCTACCAGTGTAAGTAAATCATAAATATCACAATTTGGTGTTACATATTTTATCTCTATATACATATATATAGATACATATCTGCACTGCATTCATTTCAGTCTTCTCTGGGCTAACCAAACTTCAACCAAAGTTCCATTTACATGCCATTAGGAAATCAATTAACTTGAAGATTTATTAATTTAGTCAGTTATTTAGCTATTTACTTTGCCCAGTATCAATTGGACTTCTTATCTTTAAGTAATAAAGTGTATGGATTGCATTACCTCTGCCTAAGAAAAAAAGCTATGACTATCAAAATAGTCTCATATAATTTTATTCTTTGCTGGTAAATTTACTCTGTAATAGCTTTATAATTGTTTAGATAAATATTTTTTTTTCATGAGTTTCATTTCTGACTTCAAAATATCAGGGAAATCCTTTTCCATCTCTTCACCCTTAGCACTTTTGCTTCTTTAATTCAAACTTCCACTGGGTGGCATAGTTTCTCCCATATAAAGTACAGTAAATGTAATTCTCCAGTAAACTTGGAGATTAGAGCTTCCCAGCGTTTTGCACAATTATGGTTATCATACTGGTGGCATAGATCATAAGGAAATGCTCCCTCTGGAATATGTTTCTTCTGCCTGTGTATCTTTGTAAATCTGCAGAAAATCTTTGACTTAAGGTTTTCCAGACTAATGAAAAGAGAATTGCTAGGTATTTTTTTTTTTTTTTTTTTTTTTTAGTTTCTTCTTTTCTATCTCAGGTATCTGCAGAAAAGAGCATAACTTCACATAAATTTATCTCTGTAAAAGAGGCTGAATTTTACAAAGCTTTATCTTGAGATAACAGTATTAGTGAAAACAAACAAAGAAATCTTAGGGGAAAAAAAAATCTTAGAACTCTACTGTACAAAGAGCAGTAAATAGATATTTGACTTTCTTTCTAATAGCTCCAGATCACAGGTACCCAAAACTGTTACAGAACTCAATAGATGAAGCCTGCAACAGTGTTAGAATAAATCTCAAAGAGGGAATAAAGACTTAATCATCACATAAAACAAAACAAATCAAACAGAGAAACAAGCAAACTTAAATTGAACTAAGCGGATAGGAAGAATCTCCCCATCTACTCATCCCTGGTGAGGTGGCACTTGGAGTTCTGTGTCCACTTCTGGGCTCCCCAGTACAAGAGGGACACAGAGCTACTAGAGAGAGGCCAGCAGAGAGCCACCAAAATTAAAAAAGGACAGGAGCACCTTGCCTGTGAGGAGAGGCTAAGAGAGCCAGGACTATTTCTCTTTGAAAAAAGACTGAGATGGCATCTTATCGATGTGTATAAGTATCTGAAGGGAGGATGTCAAGAAGATGGGGCCAGACTCTTTTCAGTGGTGCCCAGCAACAAGACAAGAGGCAATGGGCACAAAGTGAAACACAGCAAGTTCCAGCTGAATATGAGAAAACATTTCTTTACTGTGAGGGTGACAGACCATGGAAGAGGTTGCCCAGAGAGGCTATGGAGTCCCTTTCTCTGGAGATGTTCAAAACCCACTTGGACAGCCTGCTTTAGGTGACCCTGCTTGAGCAGGATGTTGGACCAGATGACCTCCAGAGGTCTCTGCCAACCTCAGCCATTCTGTGGCTCTGCAACTCTGTGAATTGTCCGTAGAACTTGAAACTGAACTCTGCTAATGTATCTCTTCAACAGTGACTTCTGTGCCTAAAGCCAGCTTCTGTGAATATTCCTGAACTGATTGTTAAATATTGATCCTAACTACATCCCTAATTTTTTACAGAACAACTAGTCCATCTTCTTGACATGAAGTTCCTACTCAGGCACAAAAATGTTGGTGAGAGGGAACAGAAATTTTTAAGTCTTCTGTTAGCATCTGCCAGTGTAGCATGCTGTCTGTCATAGGACAGATATTGTCCTAGACCTCTTCAACAGCCATCAATCATCTAAATGCTGTTCAAGTATCAAATGTTCCACTAAATTCATCAGTGTAAACCACTAAAGTGACATGTGCACAGCCAGGAATATGATATTTCCTGGATTTCTTCCAGATCTTTGGATGTATGTCTCACCTTACTCTTTTAACATACAAAAAGACAATTCCTGGCATGTAGTGTTTGAGTGGCATCTATCATCTCATTTCTAATTATTAATTATAGTTATTTTCTCTATACTTTCTGGTTAGCAGCAGCAAGTTCCTCCCAGAATATGATTCCACTGCCTTACCCAGATCTAATATAAGGACAAATGTCTAGTTCTCCAAACCAAAAGAGAGGCTAACATTCAGACAATGGAAAAAATAACCACTTCATTATATACTGTATGATTCAGCTTAGTAATTGGGTGGAACACAGTTTTAATTTGAATATACTTCCCTATTGACACACTCTTTTGATTTACAGTTCATCAGACAAATGGGTAGAAAAGCAATGAACTAATACGTCTGTTAAAAGTTCTATGTCTGTGGAATCTGCTTTGAAATAGAAATACTTCTTAAATGTTGCATAGTGATGTCAAATAACTTTATTGCCAAATAAGTGGGCTTTATCCTTTATCTGAAAATTTTTTAAGAAATATTTTATTTAGCAAATAGCTTTTATATTGATCTTCTACAATTAAGCAGAAGATGCAGCAGGATTGGCAGAAAAGTGCCATGATCTGCATACCAACTCTGAACCTTGCCTTGCATGATGGTTGCCTTGAGAGCCATTCAGACCTTATAAGCACTGTCAGATGTTTAACTCTAAATTTAGCTCTTTTAGGAAGTTAACACTCATCTTTGTGCCAAAATGTGAGGACATAAAGATGCCAATTTTCCCTGTGTGGATGGCAGTCTCTGGGGGAAGAAAAAAGAAGATTGTTTCTGATTTCTGAAGCATCTGTAGGAGCTGCAGGTGCTTGCCACTTTTAAAATTAAGACAAGACTATGCAACAAATCAGTGGATAATAAACACATTTGCTATGCATTTTTAGTGAATGAATGATTTAGAAATTTGGTGGTATTTCTGAGGACAGTAAACACTCTACATTTTAGAACCAGGAATGACCATTGAGGTGACACATAAAGAATATGGAAAGCATAGTAAATTACTCCATTTTTCATTCATATATAATATTATAGTGGTACAAGGTTAGAAAGAGGGATCCCGCCAGAAAACAGATAGATGATTTTTAACACATGAGTACAAAATTAAATATTTATTTAGTAGAATGTGTATCTGAAGGACATCCCAAAGCTTCGATGTTTACAGAGTGAAGATAAATCTTTGATTCTCTCTTAAGTACTGGAAACCAACTACTATCAAAAGAAGCAAATGTGGTGAACAAATCATTAGGTCTTCCCAAACACAGAAGTTAGGTTTTGCTTGTTAAGTAGTGTTCTGCTGGGAAGTTAGAAAGTATACACTTATTCCATTTCAGGCCATCATCTATGGGTTGTGGAAGAGAACAGAGCAGGTAAAAGTGTGTAAGTCACACCTTGCCAACTATTATATAAATTTACATATGATCTATTCTTTGTATCTCAGTATTACAATAAAATATATTCATGAATCACACTATGAACCTCCAGTCTTTCTCCAAGAGAGTATCTTGATGTCACAGCTGCTAAAGCTGCAGGGGGGTTCTTTCTATGTATTTTTCTTTCCTCTTGCAATGTAGCTAAACAGAATACTTATGATGATATTCAAAATTAGTCTTAGGAAAGTTTTGCCAATAAAGACTGCCTAACTAGTCATGGATGTTATAATTTGAAAACCCTATTTTTTGTTTGTTTGTTTTATTTTTTTATCAACTTCTTCATGCATCTCAAGATTTTCACATACTTTCAGTTGCATTTGTTTCAAAGACTGTGAATCTTCCAAATGGATATAGTCATTCTCTAACATGTTGAATTTTTACTTGCATTAGTCTTTGACAAAAAAATGTTTCTACTTTCTGTAAGTTTTCCTGACATCTTAATTTTCCCATCTTGCCAATGTGTAGAATGCATAATGATCTCTGTTCTGTTTTCAGAGTATTTCCTCAATAACTAATTCTTCTGTTTAGTTAATTTAAAATGAGAAAAACACTCATTTTGTGACAAGTCATCACAACTTCATCTGGTCAAGTCTGTGTTTTCAGAGGCCTTACCAAAAATTTTGTTAGCTTGTAAAATTGTAGTTGAAGTGTATGTCTGTCTGGATCCAAGAAGATGAGAAGAGTTGCTGAACTGGTGCTCCACAGGCCTTAAAATTGAAAGACAGATTCTTCTCTCTCTTTCCTTTCTTCTTTTCACAGGGAACTCTTTCTTACATTTAACAACATTGGATGTTGACATATTTCTGTTGGCTAAAATCCAAACCACCAATTGAAATACAGACAGTTGCATTAGGTTATGCTCCAGTTCAAGTCAAATACATTCTCTGTTTAATGTTTTCCAATAATGTTTCTTTGGACTTTGAGTGTATGACTTTGAAGACCTGGTTCAGAAAACTTTTGAATATGTAGTCAATCTCTGAACATATGGCTCGTGATATCATTTAATTGCAGCAATAAAAGGATGCTCCTCATATATGAGGAAGACCTATTCTTTCCTGTAGTTTAATTATGTATCATTTTGCTCTGGTTCTTCTGAATTTCAGATATTTATCTAGTCATCCTCATCTCCATCAAGCTGTCCAACAGCAATATCCCTCATTTTTCTCAAAAATTTGATCCGTGAGCTGGTCATTTTATAGATGAATACTCAGGACAATCTCCTTCCTGAAAAAAAAAAAAAAAATCTTTCTTACTAGTTAACTCAACCATCTTTACTTAATGGAAGTGCAGAAATCATTTATTCTAAAAGCTACTCCTGATGTCCAGTACAGAAGTCGAAAACTGAATTATTACAATCAGCCAAGATGTCAGTGTTCCCCAGCTTCTGTACTCTCTTCTACACGTTAGACTGATTTCCACACTTGCGTGTCTTCACTTTGACAATATCAGTCCAGCAATTCTTGTGTCTGAGTCAGAGCTCTTTGAACCAGGGAATGCCACAGTCTGCACTTAATGTTCTGGCCTGGGCTGGACCCTTCAGCTGTTTCCCTGTGACACAGAAGAACTTTTTTCTAGGAATCCTTCCTAGAATTTCTAAGACACAGATAAGTAGGTACTATTGTACAACTAACCTTAAACTATCTACGTTTAAGGATTTGACTTAGCCAAATGGTTGTAGAGTGTAGTTTTGATTTATAGGCTGAATTTGATTCTTAAAAAGGTGTTTTTAATGCTACATGTTAGCTGTGTTGGCATAATTAAAAGCTGATGGTTTTAAAATAGTTGCTATGTTGTAATTCATATAGACCAATGGAAAGGGAAAAAAAAAAAAAAGAGAAAAAAAAAAAAAGGATAGAATATTTTCCTACCTTTCTTGATGGAATATAGAAAAATGTACAGTTCTGAACAGCTGTTTTTCAATATTTCAAGTTCTAGTTGATTAAATTGCTGTTCAAGAACATTGAAATTATGGCTTATCTCAAGAAACTAAGCAATATGCTGCCTTATTTGGTAAAGAGTCATGAGTATGTAAAAGCTGGAATTAGGTTCAGCCTTAAAATAAATATGTAAGACTCCAAAAAAATTTTAATGATTTTAGTTTTATAATATGCTCACAGCTCTCATGCTGATTCTTTTGTTTAAAGAGCATTCACTCTAGCTTCATGCATAAGTGCTGTGGCATGTCTCTTATTTTTTTCTTTTTTTCTTTTTTTCTTTTAGTTAAACAAGGACAATCTAGAATTGATAGACAACATCCAAAAATAACTTTTCCTTGTCATTACATGAACTTTTGCATTGACCTATACTAGGCAAATTGTTTTTAAAAAATGCTTTAAAATGCTTAATACATTTTAACTGGTGAAAATCTGGTCAAGTTCAGCCTATCAGTTTCCCTGAATCTGTGCCAGATGCATGAACTGAATGTTTCTATTTTGAGCTATTCCCAAATAAATAACTGGCAACAATATTTAGATTTAGTTGGGTAAGACAGCAAAGTATATTAGAAAGTCACCAATACTTCAATTTTCAAAGCTCTGTTTAAGTCTTGTGACTCACTAAAGAGAGAACGATGTGTGTGAAACGAGAAAAGGTAGGAAGAGGTGCCAAAAAAAAAAAAAAAAAAAAAAGGAATTTTTCACTCTCAAGTTTAGAATGTGAGGGAGAGAATGCCTGAGATGGAGGATCTTCAGGGAATGTGTATTTAGAAGACAATCTCATGACAAACCATCCTGAACTGCTTTTGTTTGGCTTCCGCGGTGGTGGAGAGGAACATCAGGTTGTGTCTGCCTAGTCAGGGTCTTCTGTCAAAGATTAGAGTTCAGTTGTTTGAAATAAAAATTATCTAATTGTCTCATTATCTCAGACTTTAAATAAAGGAAAAAAAAAAAAAGTAAACAACTGTTGGTGTTCCATTTTGACATTTGAATCAAACATTACATGAAGTATTTTGGAATCCTATATGGAAAAAACAAACAAACAAACAAAACCCGTGAAGTTCCTTTCTCCTTGTTTCATAACTTTTCTCTTCCTGTTTTTTTTTTTTTTTTTTTTTAATCAACAGAATAACACACCTCAACCTGATTATCCTTAGTTACCTGTCTTTCACTTTCTTACATTATAACTTTTCTGTCAAGATTGTTTTGTTGTGTGGTTTGTTTTTTTTTCTCAACATGTATTGATATGTATTCTTAATAAATAATAGCTAGACAAAGTTTGTACTTATAAGCTCATCTTAAAAGGAACTTCTTCCAAAGAATAATATGGGGCAATAGCAGGATATCATAGTTGGGCCTGTGGAGCTCCAGAGATTAACCTGTTGATAACCTGGCCTAACAGAAGCATATTCATACCAGCACAGTTCTGTCCTTAGTTAATAAACCTTGGTAGTTTCAGACAGCTGTGCATTTGTCTGTGGTACAGTTAATCTGCAAACCAGAGAGACTACTCAAAGATAATTAAGAGGTTACTTCATATCTATGTTCATTCTTTCTTGCCAAATCTATAAAAAGTTGACTTTGCTGTGTCTTGCTTTTGCAGAGGACACATGCTGGTCTCTCCTAGATAATGAGTCTTGAGTTTATTGGTATTTGTAGCTTTTACACACACGGATTTCAGTGAAACATCAGTAATATCAGCTGGTAACAAAAATAGGCAATATTCATTACTCAGCCTTCCATTATTGAGTTTATTTATGGTGTGCATTTTAACCATTCCCCAGATGTAGAAATGGCTTCACTAAAATCTAACCTATTTCTGGCTGTGCTAACTGCTGCAGCACTCACATGAACTAATAGAGGCGTCCGTCTTTCATTACTTTCTTTTTTACAGATTTAGCATAGCTTTTCCTTAGCTGGTTTCATGCACAGCTGGAGAACGATACTGCAACGGCAGGTTTGATTAATGCAAATGGTTTCTGCATGAGTCCAGTTTGGTGCACTGCATTTTAGTAGGTCAGTCTCACCATCAACTTGCTGGACACCCAGGTGGGAGTTATCCAGATGCCTCCAGGCTGTTCTTCTCTGGCCTTCAGGTTCCCAGAAGGCTTATTTACTTGTTCCTGACACTGTGCAAATTACTGAGAAAACCCTAGTCTGGGATTCTGCACAGACTAATAAATCTTCCCCAGAGTACTGGGGAGCAATAGGAAGAGCCATTAGAGTCACCATACAACACCTACTTCCAAGTACCAACGTTAAGCCAGAATTAACACAAAAAAGATCAAGCTCACCTCAAACCACTTTCTTGCACTGCTACTCAGGGGTTTCTGCATCACACTCTCTCTCTTAGATTCCATGTTTTCAAAGTTTTTGTCTCCATAATTGGAGATAAAGCAGACCCTATTACTGTATATACACAGAGGTCATTGTATATCTCAGTACAAAAATTTGCAAATTTGCAATTTTGGAGGAGTATTTAACTATACTGTAAACATTTAACATTTCCTGTGTAAAGCAATGCAGTTTTCGAAAGAAAACACTGAACAAGCAAAAGGAGTTAACCTGATTCCACTGAGGGAGAATCTGCCTGTGAGAAATCTCTACAGCAGACTGAAATCTAGCTGCTGGTAGTTTATTTGCTGGAAGAAAACCAGACCATCATTTGCCCACATCCCAGAAAAGAGTGTCTGTGGGTGTTCTCTCTTCTTTCTCACCAGTACTAGAGATAAAATCTTGCAATAAGACCTGATTGTTAAAACAGCTACCTCAAGCAAACTGTTGTTATGGAAAACACTGACATCAGCCCAACTTCACTGTTGTTGTGCTTGCACCCCTCTTGTGGTGCGAGAGCATTACAAACTGGGCTGCTTCTTTCTTGGAACAAGAAATGCAGCAAGAACTGCTAAAGCTAGCTCTAATTCTTTGCTGCATTATTTTGTTTGCTTAAAGCCTTCTTTATCCTAGCCTCTAATTATATTTATCCTGAGTAAATACAGATTGGAGCAAAAAAATCTTTAAAAACCACTGAGATCTCCAGGAACATGTGGTATGAAGATGATGGGAAGTGGCTTCTCCTACTTGTATTTGTGTGTCCCAAAAATAAAGTATTCCTCTGTTGTCAGAAGAGACATTTACGGTTGGTATTCTTCCTTCGTCACATAGGAGAGGGAGCCATCAGAGACACTGCAGCACTTTGACCTAGGGTGCTAAAGGGTGCTTAATTCATGAGTCTTTGTAATACTCATTACAGTAGTCGGGTACCCTACATCAGCAAACAAGTGCTTTCAGTCCCTGCCTTTGAACTGTTATGAATCCATTACAGGGGAAGAAAAAAAAAAAAAAAAGAAAAAGAAAAAAAAAAAAAAAAAAAAAGGAGGGGAGGGAAAAGCAACAACATAAACAAGGTTTGTATTCCCTCTATAATGTGTTTTACTTCCTATTGTTAGAAAAGGCCAACTTTAAGCTATCATTGCTATAAATCCTTAGAAAAGTGTCCACTTTCAACTCTAGCTGCACTGCACTTAGCTGGTTATCACTGCCCACCATTTGGAGGTCACTACCTCTACACGTTCTGCAAATGTATGTGTGAGAGTGCTCCCTACTGCCTTGCCAAAGTCAAAGAGGTTAGTTGAAACTGCCTTTGCTAATGGATTAAAATGAGCTGGTCCACTTTGCCTGGGGTGATAAAGGATCACTTCCTTGTATCAGCAGGCTTCAGGGAATGGTGACAAAAACTATTGTAACAAAATTTTCATCTATCCCAACTTCACAAAGCAGCTATCCCTGTGGGTAATTTGATACAGACTTTCTCCTCTATCCATGAAGAATGTGTTCCTAAAAATTGCAGTTATTAGCAAGTCAACAGATAGCAAAGCAATTTTTTTTATCCCATAAGAATGACTGCAATAGAAGGGAGATGCATACAGGGACTTAAGTATGATTTAAATACATGAGGACAGTGCATATGGAGTGGGAGTTGGAAGAGACAGAAGAAGGGTCACCTGGAGATGTTGGTTTTGGGGAAGCTGAGATGTTTCAGAATGATCTGTCACATAGCTTGTATTAAGCAATTAATATTATAATATTATTGTACCCCTGTACATCATAACTTTGTTTTTTCATCCTTCATCCTTGATAGAAAATTCACTCAAGTTGGAGGAAGATGATGACTATGATGAAAATGTAACCATTCAGAAATAGGCAGCAAAAAGACAGAAATAATTTAGGTCAGGCTTTTGGCCTCATAAAGTGACAATGTTTGACAGATGTTTATGTTCCAGAAGAGCTCAGACACAAACACCATCCTCCTGAAAGCCAGCATCTCCTCCAGATGACAAGCCTGATGATCTTACCGCCTTCTTTTGAATAGTTATGCTTTCATCGCTGTCCTCTTCCTCAGATAAATTAAGGTCAATAAAGTGTGAAGGATGGAAATGGGTAACAGAGGTTAGCAGGGAAGGCTGTTAAACTATTAGCAACGAAGCTCGGAAACAACAGCTAAAAAACCAAAAGTGCAGGGTGTTGCTGTGCTGCATACTGAGGAAGTGGCATGAGACACGCTGAGGTTGGTCTGCATTTAGCAAAAAGGCAAAAGTTTTCCTGACAATACTTGTGGTGGGAAGTTTCTGTCTAGTTTAATGTCTTCATAACATATTTCCACTAGAGTTTCTATCATGGAAGTCAGGTTCTTCCTTCACTGACCCTTCGAATAAGCTATTAAGCTGTCATATCATTATGCATTCACAAGCTTTTTATTCAGCAGCACTCTTGCCTCATTTGGAGTAGTGGATGAACAATGCTCACTTAATAAACAACAATTCAGTACTGTTTTCCCTTGGTTACTCAGTGTGTGGCCCTCAAACTGATTTATTGCATATTGTTTTGAGGACAGAGCTATGGATTCTCTTAGGAATTTTCCATGCTAGGGTGCACGCATGTGTCTCACAAAGCAAGTTATTTTACTGTTGTTATAGATGAGGGGCTACACCACAGAGAGATTACATTCAAAATTATTTGCTGGTTTTGGTTGCCTAATCTGAAGCATTCTGGATTTGGTTTCTTCAAAGTATTTCCAATGAATAGCCCTTCATATGCTAAAATATAAACCCCACTGCTCTTACTGTGAGTTCTCAAGGCTTTTACAAGTTATAGGCTGAGATCTCTAGCCAGGCACATAGAAAATCAGAAAGCATGTGGTTACAAACATATAAATGCAGTGGAACTAAATTCTTTAAGGTGGAATGAACTGTGACTTCTTTTCTCTCCCAGCACCCCCATATCTTATTTACTGTCATTAAACTTCAGCAGTAAAACAGATACTCATTCTAAAAACAAAAATGAACTTCTCAACACCAACTTGGTTCATTCTTAGAGGCAAGGGGTACAAACAGACTAGAGGGGTTAGGAGACAATTCACAGGGAAAACGGAGAGGATGCCACAGAACAGAAATCTCAGCTCCCTTCAGCACACAATGTCAATCACCTGCATGTGATCATGTAATTAATACAAGCACAATTAAAAAGCCTTTGAAATCAAGGTATATTTGTGAGGTGACCATCTAGGGTAAAGTGATGTGATCTGTCTCCCTAGTGTGGGGAGTTAAGGCTAGGAGGTGCAGTTGTGAGATGCTGAGGCCCATCCCAGGGCAGAACGTGGGAGGATTTAGCCATACAGGTTTCAGCTGGCAACCAGTGCTGGGTGCTACATGCCAAGACCAGGGCTGGGGCAACAGCAGTGTCATCTGCTACAAGTGTGCCCTGGTCAAGTCACCAAGGAAGCCACCAGGTGAAGGAGTAAGGGAGGAGCTCAACTGATTGTAGCCTCAGAGAGGATAAAAAAAATGGGACCTTAGCAGAGTTGAGAGCTCAGGCCCCACGTTGTGCAGAGGGAGGAAGAGCTGGAAGCTCTGCTTCTAGCAGAAGGCAAGGTGGATACTGGGATCTTGTGACTCCTGGAGCAAGGCAGAGTTCTTTTTCCAGCTGCAGTGGTTTGGTTGGTGACCAATTACAGGACCCTGAGACAAGAGGAGGCAATTGGGCCAGCCATGCTTGACAGATAGAAACCAGTGCAAATAGAGAAAAGAAAAAAAAAAAAAAAAAAAGAAAAAAGCAAGTAATGGGTGATAGTGCCTGGGGGATTGCCTTCTGGGGGAGACAGAAGTACTCATCTGTTGCACCAAGCTGCTGTCTCCAGAGGGTTGCTGTTTGCCTGAGGCCTGCATTTGGTGCACCGTGGAGACCTGACTGACTAATCTTGGTTTTGGTCTACTGTGCTTTGCTTCTCATCCATATCTACAAGGGCAGTAACAATACTATACTGCTAGTGCAGACTTTGAGCAGTTCTCTAGGGACAAGATTGAAAGGTGTGGAGCTTCAGGTGGCATTCTCCTCAGCCCTGCTGGTCAGGAGAGACAGTTTGAGCACAAGTGAAAACAGCTTCATACCTGTCTGGTGTCACAAGAGCTTTGGCATCCATGAAGAATGAGAACTGACAAGGAAAGATAAGATCCTTGCCCCAGAAAAAGAGGGGCAAGGGCATATTTGCCAACAGACCTGCTAACCTAGTGATGAGGGCTTTAAACTAGGTTTAAGAAGCATTTCTTCAGAAAAAGATATGAGGGTCCTGGGGGACTTGAGCCCATAAGTGTGCCACTGCAGTAACGAAAGTTAACTGCGTATTCACCTGTGTTAGCAAGGGCATGTCCAGTAGAACGAAGAAAGGGATTATTCCCTTCTACTGGTGAGGCTACATTGGGAGTTCTGTATTCTTTTGGACCTCCCAAAAAGTATGTCAACAAAGTGGAGAAAATCTAAAGGAGATCCACTGAGATATTCAAGAAGATTGCATACATGATGAGAGACTGGAGGAACTGAGTTTGTTTTGCCTGGGGGAGATACTAAAAGAAAAGAAGAGGGGACTCTGTCTCTAGTTAGAACCTATCTAAGTGGATGGACGTTAGAGAGAAGATAAAGCCATCCTCCATCTTCAGAGAGGCACACAGCAAAAGCAAAATAAGCAACTGCCATAAGGTGCAAGGAGGGAAATTCTTTACATGAGAGTAACTGGGTAACATGGAGAGAGGCTATAGCACCTCCGTCCATGGAGAATTTAATAACCCTACAGAAAAGGCTATGAGCAGCCTGAACTAATTTTGTGATTATCATGCTTTGAGCAGGTGATTGACTTCAAGAGCTCTTGTCCAGACTACTTTTTTCATCTCTATTATCTATCCAAATTCTCATTTACTTTAAAATTAGCTCCTTGTCACTACAGAGCACACTCTTTTCTGCTCTCATAAATCATGTTTCACTGTTGCTTTCAAGCCAGAGATAATGTCCTACTATTTGACATTGCACTATGAATGTTTATCTGCCTCGGTGCTTTGCCAGGGATCATGGAGGAATGCTGTGGTAGAACTAGAGCTGCCATAACATTTAGTGCAGTTATCCACGCTGAACAGCAGATAATGGCAAAGATGCTCTCTGTATACATTTACCACATCTACCTCATTCTCTCTTCTCAGCTCTCTGTGATAGCAATAAATCACTGAAACAGAACATGGCTTTATTAGCGTGACAAAGTTCCTATAACCTCTTTCACATTTTGTGCTGAATGGACACCTTTCATCAGCAACAGCCTGAGCAAAGACAGTTCTGCCCTGCAACTGAGTGTGCAGAGAGATGTACATGCTTGCAGTTTTCCTTCTGTCACATGCTAAGAGTAGGGATCATCTGCTAAACTGAGCAAAATGTTTCTGGGACAATCTGAACTCTTTTCAGGCAATAGTATTCACGTTATCTCATGCAATAAAGGCAAAAATAACATGAGAACTTCTATCTGAGCAACTAAGGGTTACTTGCAGTCTCTGCCAGAGCCATTGCTGAGGATTGGTTGCAACATCACAGGGGCACTTATCAGGAATTAGTGTCAGCTAGGTTCCATGCAAAGCGATGCTCATCATGGTCACCTTGCTTTACTGGATTCTGCAGTATCTGTGAGCACAGTCACTGCTGGGATCTTACCTTTTTTTGGCAAGGTAGGAAGCAATAGCAAGGTTGGGAGCATCCACTAGAGACCATGCAGTCTGGGCAGTCAGTCAGACAGGGTCAGCGCAGAAAGCTATGGAAGCTATAGATTTTTCTTAGTCTCACACAATGTGGCACAAGATCACTGTGTTTTGATACAGAATTGGCTGGAAAGGCCCTGTTCTATAGCGCAGCCACCTTCAGCTCCAGTGGAATAGGAGGACAGAGGAGAAAAAAGATGCCAAAAAGGTGATAGCTAAGAAAATTATTTACTTATTTTTAAAATTCAGTCATTTCTAATACAGATGCTTCTCTATTTTTAGTATAGATGGTTCTCTGCTTTTCCAGATGCAGCACTTACCATTGTGACTCTGTAAAACCACACATCTCTACAAGGTTGTGTGAGGAAAAAATAAAAGTGAAAGCAATTTCAAACAGTCTCTTTATTACAGTATGGTCTATATTATGGAAGTAACTGACAATAGCACATACAAATAATCAAGGGTTATTTTACTGAGTATTACATTTGTACTCAAAAATTTCCCTTCTCAAAAACAAGAAGGCTTTCAAGCATTGCTCTGTAATAAACTATCAATAACACCTGTGGCAACAGCACTGCTGGTGTTCTTAAAACTCTGTGTATAACATAGCTGGCAAGTGCTTTCCTAAAACTGTGCAGGTAAATGACTGGCAAACCAGACGTGACACCATAAACACAGGACCAAAATGCAGTATGTATGACTGGCACTTGTCAATACTGAAAATTCAGAAAATCATTAACGCACAAGATATTTGAGGAGCACTATGAGATTATCATTCTGGTTTTGTATATGCAATGGATGCAAAGGTGCAGACTTAGTCTGAGACGAGGGATTCTATCATGCCACTGGCAGTTAATGTGTAGTAAAGTGCTGTGATATGTAATTGCATTTGTGAAATGCAATTGTTCAGACTATGAGCACTACAACACTCTTGGGTTTAAGGGCTTAAAAAATCAGAAAGAAACCTAAGCGACTTTCAGGTGCTTACAAAGATCATTGTGAAACTAGATGTTTTTTCATAGCTGTAGGTCTTTCAGTAAAAAATCTTATGGTCATTTTTTTGTCTGCAAAACTCACACATTAGATCTGTTTTGGCTCCATCTAGAGATTCGTTTACAAATTGACAGTGGTACAGTCATCTGCCATACCCATGTAGACTTTGTGTAAGACACCAAAAAAGTACAGGAAGCCGAGTACACACACACACAACTATTTTTAATGCTTAGATTACAGCTGGTTCAACAACACATGCCATCCCTTCAGACTCAACAAAACACAGTCTTAAAAGGTAGATTTTTTTGTCCAAGAGAACTTTTAGAAAGTGACTAAAACTTTCTGCAGAGGTTATAGCTTGACATACTCTGAAACATCCTACTTCATAGGTACTCAGCAGCAGCCTACACTGTAGATTACCAGAACCCTACATCACTTTTGAAGGCTCAGATGGATAATGGGTAGTTTTTGGACTGAGGCTATTCTCTCTTCCCATCCAAAGTCTTCTCTGGATGCAGTTCTACTGTACATCCACAAAACTCATAGTGTTTCTGGGTCTTGGTCAAGACACAATTGTTTAAAACAAAACAGTTTCAACATACTACAGCAGTTGCCTCTTTGTAGCCTTTGGCAATCTGTAGCTTTGTACCATGCTGTTACTGGGAGGAACATTCCCACATCATGTTAGCACAGAAGGAGGAAATCAGCCAGAACTATCAGTACCATGATCTTTTCCATCTTGATAGGACCCTGAAGGTCTTAAAGACCAAGGAACGACTCATATAGTAGAGCAATACCATAAAAATACACATGGAAATTCAGCACTTCAAGAGAAAACTTTGCAGATGTTTAAGCAACACAAGTCCCTGACTGTCCAAGCTGAACTCTTAACTCAAAAAAATGATCTGTTGAGGTATAAATTCATTATCCTGGTTCCCAGACAGAGAAAAGTCCTGTCTTTCCTTAGGGATAAACAGACTTTTCCTACAGATCTCCCTTAATTTCCCATGTACAGCAACTGTTACCTGAACATATCTATTGATATTGTTGAAAGCCAAATCATGTAAACAATCAGAAAAAAAAAAAAATCTCTAAATCTCTCTATTTTTTTCCCAGAAGTGACAGCTTACCATTGGGAAAAAAAAAAAAAAAAAAAAAGAAAAAAAAAAATCTATATTCACCTCAAAAGATCAGCTTCTGAGCAGCAGTTTAGAGAAAAGCATTCCCATTGCAAAATTTTAGTTCAGAAACACAGATTAAAAACATGATAAGAAACTAGGTAGTAGAATCAAGATTTACATTCTGAAAAGCATAATTCTGGCAGAAATAGCCCCTTTTGCTCAAGCATGCATGTTTTGTGGGATCCAGTTTCTAAGAGAAGCAGACCGGGGAATGAATGAAATCAGTAATAATCTAGGCCTTTAACAAAACTGCATTTAAATGTAATTACACATAAAGGTTTTTAATGTAACGTGGTTCACTAAGATTGTATTTTAAAGATCAAAGGCCAATACTCAATTTATAAACCCCATTCATTTTAGTTTGTTTCCTCAGTACAATACTCTTCCAAGAAAGTGTTAGTATCTATGTTACAGCATTCAGAGCGAAAACTGCAAATTTGTCTGAGGTCCTGGCTACTCCCACAAAACTGATTGCTAATCCAGATTATTTGTATAGTGGGGAATCAATGGGCTTGGTGAAGAAAAGAAAAAAATAGCATGTTAATGGGAGGAATAGAAATTATTGCATTCCCTTTCCTTGTTTTCCCTGTTTTTTTCACAGCTTCAGTTTCATGGAACAGAGGAAAAACCTGCAAGAAAATAAGCCAATTTGAATAAAAACGATCAACTAGTGACTTTCAAGAGAGGGTCTTGCTCATTTGAACATATGTAAGAAGAGCAGAGCTAAGACGGAGTGTTCCAAGGACAGTGCTCCTCTGCCATTCCAGTCCAGCCCTCACTGCAACTGAAAATTTTGCTGACTCAGACCTAGTTCTGGATCCAGTCCTTTTTTGAAGGTAGGTGCCTGAACTGGTATTTAATGGTATTTAATGGTAGGTATTTAATATTAAAATACCTACAAGCTCAGTCCTGTAGAACGGTAGCCAAAACCATCTCCTAAAATTCTCCTACTGTGCTTGTCCTGAATAACGAACATTTTGGCAGGACAAAGAAACTCAATATTTATATAAAGTTTGAATTTACTTAATGGCCACAATAGATGTCTATACACCAGAAGATATTCAAGCCAGTAAATTAACTCAAACCATATGTAACGCTGAGTTCAAAAGAAAGCATAACCATTACTCAGAAATACTCACTTTTCTAAGAAGTCATCTGTGCTGCAAACTGATAAATGTAAAATTGAACCTATCTCTATCACAGAAGATTACATGCATAGGGGCAAACTTTTTCCAGGTAAGTACACAAGGCTAATCTGTTTTAAAAAGCACAATCCTTTCCGGGTTCCTTTGAAAACCTAAGTCAGGCTTTCACGTTCAGGAAGACTAAATCTGGGACAGGGTTTTGGATGGTGAGCCCCAACCCTGCCTGCAAAAACAGTTCAGCTGGGGAGCTGTGGGGTGGGAGAAAGCATTCACAGCTTTATATTTTATAGGTTTTCAGGTACACCACCCCTCATTTGAGATCGTAGCTTCAGAGCCCTCCCTGGTCACTACACCAGCTGGCACAAATCCCTTTTATAGCCACAGCCACCTGCTCCCTGGCATCACACAGAAGCTTAATTCCAGGCTGTAGATTCCCCTCCAGCTCCTTTGGAATGAGTCTTGGCTCAGCTACTAGTCTGACAGGTAAAACTTGGCAAGTTGTTCTTTCTGTGTATGTCTTGCTCTTAGTAGAAAGAAGATGGTTGTCAGTAGTGAAGTACTTCAAAGTCTGATAAGAAAAGTACTGTCACACACAGGCTTTAGCAATGGAAGCTGTGAAGCATAGTTAGAAACACCTACCATTCATTTCAGAAAGCCAGTGACTAATTCAGGAGTAGAAATGAGCACCAAGACAGTAGAAAGCGAGATGTTAGGGCAGACAGGCTAGGAGACAGTTCAGTCAGTCCTTCCAGGCATTGGAAACAAGCTAGCTTGGAAGCACTATTCAAAATACATGCCTCTGGAGTCATTCGCTGAGCCAGATAATTTGTATTATATACGGTAAATAAAATAAATAAAAAGATTGAAGGCTTGGTTTTGGTTTTGTTTTAGAACTTTTCTCTATCAAAACACGTGTGATCAGTAGTTTCAGAGGGGGTCATGAGAAGTAAAATAGCAAAGATCATGCAGAAGTCCCCAAAGCCATGAGGCTGCAACCTAACAAAGCGATCATTAAAACAGAATAATAAGAAAAGTAATGCAATCTCCTGGTTAATATTGTACCTAAGGAAGAGCTAAGACCCCCTCACCTTCAACACTTCGGGTTGTAAATAAATGCAATGTTTACATCCTGACTCATCTAGTCTTCTAGAGTAAAGAACGTTATAGAGCTAGGCACTACCAAATAATTAGGTCAGTTTCTTCTTAACAGCTAATTAACACTTCCTATGCCTAACTAAAACCAACCAAACTGCCACTCAGTACTTCGTCTGATTTCAAACTTGCTGCCTTCTCCTACAAAGGCTCTATATACTGATAGACTATCTATACAAAAAAAAAAAAAAAAAAAGCCTCACCTAATTTTCCTTTCACTAAAGCATATTCCGGTAGCAGAAGATAATAGCGAAATAGTAGTAAAATTAAGATTATGATAGATTGAATAGATCGGCACACACACAAGTATAGTGCCAGTATCATGATTTAGCAAGTTAGACTTGTTCTGCAATTCGGTTGTGTTAAATAATACCTGGCAAAAGAAGCAAAAAGAAAAAAGGAAAAAAAAAAAAAAGGAGTCCACCTGTTTTTCAAACTAAAATTAGAGATGCTTGGAGCCTTGCTTGAATCCCATTTTCCTGCTTTTCTTGGCTCACTATAATGTATTTGTTTCTAACTTGGAGGCCTTATTATAACGACATGTGATATACAATATTAGTATCAAAATTTGAAACTTGCATTGTGAAGAAGCTATTAGATACTGATGTGGTATTCTATATATTAGATGTTGAGAGTGATCAAGACTTAAAAACTTGAGTTGAATTTTATTGTGAAGAAAGAGCACAGTATTTTCGGTAACAGATGCCCTCAGACATGGCAGTGTGGTCATTCCCACATAGCTGCTAACAAAGTGCAGTAGGAGTGGACACACATGCTACAGGTAGAGCTCAGAGCACTGCTGCAGTGGTGTTGGCCACGTGTTTGCCATGAGATGGTGAGTGCCCTAGGCAGACTGTGAGGCTGGTTGAGTTGTACCAACAACTCTGCTTGGTACCTCCAGAACAGCCCAGCATGATGGGAAGCATGTAAAGCACATCGTGTGCTGATTTGTTAAAAGGGATTTACAGCCCCTCTGCACTGCCAAAGCAGTGCTAAGCAAGTAAAGTGTAATACTGCTGCTTATACCTCCCTCCATATGCTCCCTTTTCCTCCTGTACCCTAGGTACTACTTGACATGTAGTTTCTTCCCCATATCCATCACATGGCCCCATGACAGGCAGCACACTCCCTTATTTCTCACTGTTTTCCTCCAAGTTGTTATTTCATAGTGAAAGACACTTGGTGCAACAACCAGTTTATATGAAAACATACCAGATAAAAAACTGCTTTTGTGGAGTCTGTTATCTTTAAAAAAAATAATTCAGGGAAAATTGCTTACAACTGTGAACCATGAAAATGTGCTTGCTTGCAACATGACCCAAGGTCACAAGTACTCCTGGTTTTCATGAATAAATGAGACTAGAAATGGCTGGTGTACTCATCTAGGGACAGGCTCAAAAATGATGGAAGCTTTGCGTGGAAAATTGTTTCTGAACATCTTCATTCTTAGCACCTTCAGTTCATGAGTTTAGCACTTGATGTTTCAGGCTCTTCTGTCATTAAAACTCCACCATATAAGAAGAGCCTGCTTCAATCAAAAGCTGTATTTAGGCAGATACTTTGGGGATCCAACATGCCTGTGGTAATCTGGTGTGGTACAGAAGCTTTGAAAAGAAACAAATGAGTGAAGAAGAATGGGAACTACACAAAAGACAACTGGAATGATGAGTTTAAACATCCCTGAAGATAAATTCCCACTGCAATTTGCACCTAATTAAACTAGTTGAGCAGAACATTTTTCCCAGGATTTATGAGACTTGACTGCTTTTAGATTCATATTATCTGTCCACTCTGTAGTTTCCAAATCTAAGCTAAAATCATGATCATCTCCCTGCCATAACTTTTCAATAAGAAGCAACGTGCAGATTTTCTCACCTGCAACTCCGTAGAAAGGAGAGCCTTGGGGAACGCGGGAGCAGGCAGCAGGAATGGAAATGGGCAGAGGCTGCAAAGCTTGTAAGAGGTACATGAACACCTACCCTCCCTCTCCTGAGCCCTGTCTATTGCTAAGACGTAGATAAGTCACTTCCTGTTGTGTGCTGCGTTGTTCCAAATCCCCTTGTGAAGAATGGAGCGTCCACCGCTGCAGTTGAGTCCCACTGTGGGTGGCCAGACATCTGAAAACAGGGCTCTAGTACCCTTTGAGTACCTAAAGAGCCTGCACTTAGTAACTTCTGCTGAGTAAGGAAGGCTCTGTCACTGCTGTCTACAAATCTCTTGAAAGTACAGCATATGTTTTAAGGGAAGAAAAAAAATAAACTTCAATTTAGAAATGACCACTGACAAAGAACCTGGCACACAACTGGTTAAGTGTTCCAGCGGCTAATTACCTTCCATTAAAATTGCCTGCTTGAAGCCAAAAGTTATCTGGCTTCAATTGCAAGACATTTCATCCTATTATAACTTTGATAAAAGAATTCTTTGATCTAGCAAACTATTTTTCTCCATAAAGGTAATTATAGGTAGATAATCATTTCATAACGATGTCTGTCTTTAAACTGAATAAATTAAGGTCTCTTAGCATTATAGGGCACGTTCTTGATTCTTGGCACAAGAACTGGATACTACATTTGGCACTAGTGTAAGCACTACTGGAACAAAAGTAATATTATCTCCCCCATACCATGATATTCCCTTTTTAATGCATCCAAGAATTGCATTTGGCCAAGTGGGAGCTTACGTTCAGCTGACCATCCATCACATCTCCCAACTTTCTCTCAAAACACTGATTCCTGGGATGGGCTCCCATTCTGTTTCCAGATGTATGACTTTACACTGGGTGATAGTGAAACAGGCTGCCCGAGCTGGACACCAGCAAAGGAATACCAATTAACTGTAAAGCCTATAAACCCTAGCATGCCTGAAAACTTTATAAGCGAGTTGTTAGCGTTTCATAACTGTCTCCTGTTGCTTCTCCAATAGCTATTAGGTAAAGCTTCTGGCTCCAGTTCTGAGAAAAAAAAAGGAAGATGATTGCCATTCTGAAAGAGGATAAGAGTTCACAGAAGTTTTATTCCAGAACGTGTCAGTCTCTGGCAGTTATGAAGAGTGAAAAAAATAACAGAACATTTGCAAGAACTTGAACTTTATCATAAAATGTTGATAAAGGATTTGCATTATTTATCGTTTAGGGACCAAGTGATTTTCTTCAACAGCTACATTTTTAACTCATATTACTTTGTAAGTGCTCCAACACGTATTATTCATGTGTTGTGTAAGTGGAACGTGCCTCATTTCCAGCGCAAATTGACCTCAACTATCCAATCATGAGCTGTTTCTGTAATTGAATGCCATAGGACATGCCTGAAGAGCAAAACTAAAATCCTCAAAGTCACGCCAGTATAAAAGGTGATCAACTCTTCTAACTACAACAGATTAGACTTTTAACATAGCTATGCTTTTAATACTGGTTTCCACACCATGTATTAACATTTTGAAGTTATCTGAAAGTGGGTTTTAGAGGCAGGTTAAGAAAAAGGAGTTGCTCAAGTACCACGAAAACCAAGTCAAGTTCCTCCTCACTAATGTATGTATTCTTTAAACAAAAATTGGGACCTAACGTGCAATGTTATTGGACAGCAGATAGGTCTGACAGGAGTGTAACTTCGGGAGACAATCTTTTATCCTCTGCTTGTACCTTGCATATGAAGTTTGCTATCCATTTGTTTTGCTTCACTACATGTGTGCAATGCTCTTCTACTAAGAAGCTAGTATAGTAGAATGCGTGTAAGGGGAAAAAAATGAAAATAGTAACAGAAACTGTGTTGGCAGAGTTTTTTTTGTTTAAAAAAAAAATCTTAAGTTGTTCAGAGCTTGAAGTAATTACTATGATGTTAAAATCAGGATCTTAACATCTTAAGAACTGATCTAACCTTGACTCTACGTACAGAAATCTCACATTAAGTTTCTAGGGCACTATAGTGCACTATATTCTAGTGTACTAGAAGTACAAATCTTACCCCCACAGCATACAGCTCAGATAGCTGAGCTCTTAATTCACTCTACGTTTAAAGCAACAAAATTACTTGTTGGCACTCAAAAACTAATCCCTTGCCTGCCCAGGACCTTCACCAAATGAAGCTGAAACAGTATTACCTGTATAATGTGAATTCGAAGGCATTTAGAACTTGAAAGAGATTACCCCAAACTTAACTTAACAACTAACACCACTGTGAGAAAGCATCATAAAAACAACTACTGAGATGAGACTGTTTTGTGCAAGATTTTATTAACAGACCAGATTTTGAAAGACTGCAGCTGGGCATCTGAATCTGAAAGGAAAAAAATATATACATCATTAGACACATATAGATCTGAAACTACTTTGGCCACCCAAAGAGTTCATACACTTCCATTTATAATGTGGGCTGAAAATATTGACTATTTCACCGTATTTAAAACTTCACCAGTCAGCGTACAAGTTACTGTGTGCAAGACATTTCTTTACTCAAAACACTGATCTCCAATGCCAGAACTAACAGAATAAAACAGTTCTATTGTTAAATTACTGGTACCTATTTCTCTATTTGTATAAAAGCTTAGCAGGAAGGAACTCAGTATCTGAAGACATCTGAGGCACTACACATACTCTAACTCCTTCTGCAGTAACCCTGTTTTCAGCAAGTTTCTTTCAGGGTCTGTTTATATACAAGAACTAAAACAAAAAGCAAACTTGAGACAAGTTCCTTTTAAAGTTTGAGGGCTAATGGAATTCAGTATCTTGCCAGTTACGAGTTGTCCAAAAAATCAAAATCAAGCAGTATGCCCTGATTTTTTCCCAAGCTAGACGAAGGACTCTATTTGAAATTACTGCTAACAAAGAGACAAATAGCAGGAAGTCATCTACATATTGAGAAAAATGAGTAACTCTCCTTCAGATAAATGGCCCTTCAGACAAACAGTGCCCAGAATACTGCCATTATCTCAGCTGAGTCTACTGTTCCAGTTTTCATAACCTCAGCAGAAGCTATAACATTCTTCTCTTCTCTACATACAGGCTCTTCATGTTTTAAGCACACTCAATTCTGAACAGCAGGAAAATAACTACAGTGGAAGTGCAGGAGACAAGACCAATCAGCACCCTAGCTTTAAACCAGAAGTATGTTTGTTTGCAGTCCAAGCTGAACAAGTGCTTATAAGCCAGAAACAAGAAACTACAAGCTCCAGTCTTAAAAACTGACAGATGTGGTTAGGCCCTGCTATCTGCTACTTACATGGGGTTCTGAGCTAGAAGTACAATGAAAAAAATACAAACAGCCTTAAGTATTCCTAACTCTTCTGCCAACATACTACTTGCCATAGGAGTTTATAGCCACTATAATAGTGAACTAGAAACTGACCTCCTATGGAAAGGCTCACAAAAATTGAAGACCACTAGAAAACTTCAGATTCTTATCAATGGAGGGAAAAGGACCCACGCTGTCTGAAGAGTTGCCAAGTTTCAATTAGATACAGTAGCTTTCATCTAGTGCTCAAGAACCACATAGGAACATGCAGTGAAAATAGCTGTGCTCAATCTTTATCAAGACTCTTAAGGGAAGCATCTGCCAGCGCTGAATGTGTAGCAGTTTGTGCCACCAGCAGCAAAATTTCTACAGAATGCTAGCACAAGTAACATAACATCACCCCGGGCATCGAACACTGAGCAGCTTTGCTTCTCAAAATTACCCACTTCTTCCTATAGACGAGCTATATAGCTTTATGGGAACACTGTCACCAGTAAGCAAAGATTTTCCTCAAGCACCAACTTTCCACATGCCGTGTAATCAGTGCTTTAAAACTCCACTGCTTCACCCACAGAAACAAAATGGAATAGGTAAGAAGCTCAGGGGAATGGGAGCAGAGCCTGCTTTATATTTCTGCTGCAACCAAACAACTCAGTCAAATGGAAAGTTATTTCATAGGTGGTCCTCGGACAGGGAGTAGACATGACTGAGCTGAACAAAACCATTAAAAAAAGGCTTAAGGAGAAAAAGCAGAGGCTTCCTTCTCTGCAGAAGGGTAAGTTTCTGAAAAAACTCATCCAAACAGCTTCTATTCATATTTTAAGCTCTGAAGTCTCATGACTACCTGCTGCAGCATTAACCAACTCTGGAAGTTACTAATTCTTAAGCAAACTGAACATGTCTGATTTCTGCAGTAAAGCCTTTGGAGGAATCAGTTTGAGAAAAATTGCTTTTGCCCACTGTTTTTTCCAAGCATCCTAAAACAAAGCTTTCTTAAATTCCAGCATATTTGTCATAACAAAAAGACACTTATCCTTGATGGAAAATTGATTCAGGCAACACTGAAGCTAGTTTAGTGCGAGAATGCTGGAAAAAAAAAAATAAAAAATCAATGGGAGGTCTGAGAACTCTGAGGTTAATTAAAAAGTTTTAGTTTTGTCATCAAATGGCACAGAATTCTCAGAACAGGAACAGCAGGAGTGACAATAGAAGACATGACATTGTTTGAAGCAGACACTAACTTCAGGACTCAGTTGTCACTCTCAAATTGCTTTAGGTCAAGTGTCAACTTCACTTTCCCATTTCTAAAGGATAGTTTAGTCAAATGGGCAAATTTGACTTTCAAAATGACAATCTTACTTAACAAAAACTTCAACTGAATTCTTTTGAATAAAGATCAAAAAAGCTGGAACTTCAGACCATTAAAATGACTTAAGTTGAGAATTTAGTTTATCCCAAACTTTTTTTTTTTTTCAGAAATCAGACAATCTGGAGGAATATTGTCCTTACAAACATAGACTTCAATTATATGAAGAATTCATAAATGACTTAAAATTGTAGCCAAAAATCTCAAGGCTTACCATCATAAAACATAAATGTTTTGAAACAAGTTATCAGTGGAAATGGAAAATAAACTACCAGGAATGCTTACAGGTCATGAAAGCATCAGCTGTAAACAAGATTTAACTCCTTCACAAGTATCTAGGCTGCTCTAAGTACCACTCAAGCATGAGTGAATATATACTAAACATGAATCATCAACCACTAACAGCTTCAGCTTATATACCAGAGACAGAAGAGGGGATGCTACTAACTAGAAAGTAAGATCTTACCATTAGTTCATTCTCCTTATGAGTCTGTTTATCTGATCTTCTCTGTTACCAGCATCTCCACCCTCCACAAAGTGGATCGTTTTCTTCTTCATTCCACCCCGAGGAGAGGACAACTTGAAGGGCCAAAGGAAGTTGTTCACAACTTTGAAGTTCTTGCCAACAGTGTAAATCTCATGGACCACATCTTCCATGCAGATGATGCCAAGTTTTCCTAAAATTCAGAAAAGTTGTTTTCAGAAGAGCTACGCAGTCACTACCAGTGACTAGTAACAATGTTATACCTATTTAGCTTGATTAACTTCAAGTAAGAAAGCATCCACTTTATCTAGATATCCCATGACCAACTTTTCCAATTAAAATTCATCAGCTGCAGCTAACTCAACACTATTTGATATTTGCACCTGAGGCAGCAAGAGGAACAAGAAAATAACTATCTAGTGGACCTCAGGATAATAAAGCTTTTCTTCAAAGAACACAGCAGGTTAAACATACTTAAATACTAACTACATGTAGCTCAGGGAAATTCACTCAACTATTTATGCTGTTCAGTAACATTGTAACGCATTTTCTTAATGCCTTCCTAGATTCTTCATTGACATGTTACAAGCGAACTGTTTGTAAAATACGATGCCAGAAAGGTACATCCTTGTACCATAATGCTTGTACCTCTACAGTCTGAAAAAAACAAACATGACAGTCTGATCTGAGATTTAAACAAGAAAGATCTGCTTTTATTCCCAGCATGACTGGCCAAAGAGGAGCCTCCTAGATCAGTCTGTTTCCTGACAAATGACTGCTGTATTTTGCTTTTATGAAGTAAGCTCTTTACTGAAGGATCTACTGTCCTATTAAAGGTCAAGTTTACAGTAAACATTTGGAAGTGTAAAATCCTAGAATTTGATTCTTGACATTTGAGTTTTTATACTTTTTAATGAAAGTTACTTCCAGTGTGCTTTGCATTAAGACCAAGATAGATTTAATTAACTAATCACTACTATTCTCCAGAGACAGATAAGGAGAGACAGCTGTACAACTTAACACTAATCATACAAATGCAACAAAACAGGTTTGGTTTTTAAGCGAAGTTCTACTTACCAAGGCATTTCCGAATCAGGGAATTATCAGTCAGAGCAATGCGCTTCTTGTTGATCTTGCCATAACCACGCTTGTAGATCAGCTCATGCACAGACTTCAGGTTTGGGTAACTGAAACAGTCGAGTAAAAATTAGCAACCCTTAAATTCCACGAACTGCACTCCAAATGAAGTTTTAAACAACAGATAATTTAAGATCATTTCAGCATGTCCCAAGCATAAACATAAAAGCAACACAGGAGCAAACTTTACTCATACTGCACTTCCAAGAGCCTACTGCAAGATCATAGCAAGCACTGCCTTAACCGTGTTTCTGTGTCCTTGTACTTTCCCTGCTTTGCACTGAGAACACTTTGAACACAGGAAAACCTGCACATCTGGGGTAGCAAAATGCAAAAGATACTCAATATTTGTATCCCGACTTGACGGAATTGACTATTTCACTCACCCCCATGCAATATAGGGTTCAACAATCCGCAGCATGTTGATAGAAGCTTTGTTGAGCTTGACGAATGTGCCATTAAAAATCTGACGCAGGCGAAGAAGCTGCAACACCTTACGGACCTTGGGGCTGACACCATTGATGCTAGGGAACGCAGAAAGAGACTCAATTATCAGTACCCCAGAAAACACAGGTATCACCAAAGTAGTAACAGGTAAAAAGAAAACAAACAGTATTGTTGTCCCATCTTAAAGGTATTACTATTTCACCTATTCCACAGAGCAAGATTATTATGTTATTTATTATCTCTATGTATTTCAGTATTAAGGCAGATCTAACACCATGAATCACACTGAAACAAAAAATACACAGCGTAGAACTAAATATCCTTGTGCTCTCCTGCATACAGTTATTAGTTTTAACTCTTTCACCAAAGCACAGTTAAACAAGCACTTCTGACAACATTCAGTACAGAATAGCTGCATTCAAAGTTAAGTGAAACAGAACAGTCTGCGTATATTTGCAGTCTTGCCTTAAAAAAAAGATTCCTAAGGCAGCAGACATGCTCAGAATTAGTGATTTTACATTTAAGCCTATAGTGCATCCAAAATATTACTGTCAGTAACTTTCGAAGCAACCAGCTGAAGGCTTGGATTTATTTATGAAAATTTAAGCCTTCAAAACATGCAAGTGACTACAAAGGGTATTTTCAGTGCTTATGAAAATAAAAACGCATTATTCTACATCTGTATTAATTCTTACCCTCTTATCCTGATCACAAAGGCAAGCTTGGGTTCAGCTGGAACGTAGTAATTGCCGGCTTTTCGGGCCATCCTGGCCATGCGGATCTCCTGCCTATACATGTGCCTGTACTCCTTGTGGTAAGCTTTGGCTCTTTCATAGATGACTTTTCTTTGTGCCTTACGGAACTGTAATTAATCAAGCATCGCTTAAGATTATATAATGCCTTTTAATACATGAAAAACAGATTCAAATAACACAGCCTATTTTCAAACTCCCCAGTTACCACAGATTACAGGATCATCTGCAATATGGACTTTAAAATAACTATCAGTTCTGCCACATCATGATAGTGCTTTATTTTGAACAATATTTATAAGTATTATCACACAGTATTTATCTTTACAAAGACCCTTTTGAGTTCAAGGAGAATTTGAATAATGCTCTGAAACAGTTTGATTCTTGGGTGGTTCTGTGAGGAGCCAGAGCCTGGACTCGATAATTCTGTAGGTCCCTTCCAGCTCCGGATACCCAATGGTTCTGAGACAGTTGACTAACCATAGTCTTATGGAGAATCACACACTTTGCCTTTGCTCTGCCCAGATCTGGTGTATTATACGTTATCTTGATATGGGGGAGTACTATTTCAGACCTATATATTAAAGTACTAAAGCTAAGTAAATACTCTGAAGTTATTCGTTGCTTTAATATTACCAGTGGTAGCGTTCCTCTGACCTGCCTACACAACAGCCATTCAAGTAATCATGACATTCACCTTTTTTTGAGCCAACACCCTCTTCAGACGTCTGGCTTTTGCAGCTGCATAAGCCTTCCGCCTCTTCAGGAGGCTTTCTGGTACAGAAGGCACCTTCTTTGCTCTAAACGACAAAAGAAAGTACTCTTAAAAGGCAAGTTCCTTTTAAACTACCAAAAAGCAGCACATTACGAATACCAACGCAAAGAGGCAGGATGTACACGCAGGCCCCACAGCCTCCAACCAGTTTGTATGTAACTTAGCTCAATTATTATCAAGCTACAATACAGCCTCCTAAAAGGATCACCTTTTACATTGAAACAAGGAAGCCTAACATTCTTATGTGCTCTCTGAACGCCGATTATGGCTAATTAACATTTCAACAAACACTTTAAGAGTAAAATAAATAAATAAATAAATAAAAATACGGCTCTAACTAAAAGCCTTATTTCGTAGCTTTGTAACTTACCGGAATTTAAAGCTATTAAATGCTTCGAAAGCTGCAATACCAGCGTTTACAATACAATAACGACTCCCTCCCTCTCTTCCACCTCACCACAGGCCACCGGGGCAGCCACCGCCGCCAGCAGAAGCGACGGGGCGGGTTGCGGCCGCATCCCCGCCGCTCCCCACCCTCCTACTCCTCCCGCTCGGTGCCGGCAGAGCCCCCGCGGCCGGGCAGCGTCCCCCCGTCAGCCCAAAGGAGGCCGCGGCCGCGGATGGCGGCGGATGGCAGCGAGGCGCCGCGGGTACTCACTCCTTGTCCGCCATCTTCAGCGCCGGAAAAGAGAGGGCGGGCGCATGCGCAGGGCCGCCTAAAGCCTCCCGCCTGCGCGGCAGGGCTTTCAGCGCTGGCAGGACCCCGGCTTTGGGGTGGCCGCGGAGCTGCCTGATAGCGGCGCGGAGGGAGGAGTGGCCGGGGAGTGCCTGAGTGGGTCGGCGGGGCACGTCGCTTTTTTTTTTTTTTTTTTTAATTTATAAAGTTGCTTCTTACTACATACGTTGTTAAAAATGCCCTTGGAGGAACTAGTCCTGGCGTACGTATGCAGGAGAAGTGGCAGAACTTGGAGTAGCAAAGAATTGTTCGGTGTGGTAATAAAAGAGCGGGCAGCCGGGCTGAGGGCGTTCGGCATTTGCTGGGGTTATTTGTTGCCTGCATACAGAGATGCCGGATGATGTTCGTAGAATAGCGTTGTTTTATTCTAAGACAGCAGCTCATATCATTTGGTCTCGTTAAAGCTGTAATGAATGGGGTGATTAAAATCTATCAGGTCACAAAGAGATAATAAAAGACTTAAAATATCTCAAGTATAAGGAATTATAGATTCATAGAATGGTTTGGGTTGGAAGGGACGTTAAAGACCACCCAGTTCCAGCTCCTGCCATGGGCAGGGCCACCTCCCACCAGCCCAGGCTTCCCAAAGCCCCATCCAGCCTGGCCCTTGAGCACCTCCAGGGATGGGGCATCCACAGCTTCTCTGGGCAGCCTGTGCCAGGGCCTCACTGCTCTCTGAGTGAAGAATTTCTTCCTAACGCCTCATCTAAACCTCTCCTCTTTTAGTTTGAAACAGTTCCGCCTTGTCCTGTCATTATCCGACTGAGCAAAGAGTCACCCTTCATCTTTTTTATAAGTCCCCTTTAAGCACCGAAAAGATTTTGCACTCTTTTAAGGAAGAGATTTCACTTTCTCCATCGAGAAACAAATTAAAAAATAAAAATAAAAATAAAAAAATAATAATAATAAAAAAAAAAAAACAGATCAGGACGCGGGCACCCAGATCTCTCTAGGAGAAACCAGACCCACGCCACCGCACCTCCATCTCCCCGTCAGCTCCCCCAAAACCCCACACCCCGAATCTCGCCTCAAGATGGCGCTGCGGCGGGCGGCGCGGTGCACGCCGGGACATGTAGTCCCCGAGGCGGGGTGGGAGGGGGACACCGGCACCAGCTCCGCCTCGCAGCCGCCGGCCCCCGAGCGGCGGGGCTGGGCTGGGCTGGGCTGGGCTGGGCGGGGGTGTGGGGGTCCCGGGAAGGCGGAGCGGCCCGGGGGAGGGCCGGGGAGCCGGGGAGGAGGAGCCCTCCCGCCCGCCCGGCCCGCCCTATATAGGGCGCCGAGCGAGCAAGATGCTCACTGCCAGCAGCGGGGCCGCGGGCGGTCGGGGCGGGCGGCCGGAGCCGTGCTGGGGCTCGTTCCCCGGGCTGGCTGTGCGGGGCTGGGGCGGCGGTGCCGGGCTCCGTGCGGGGCGGCTCGTCCCGTCCCGTCCCGTCCAGTTCCGTCCAGTCCCGGGCTCCTGATCGCAGGCGGGGGCGGCCCCGGGTGTCGGAGCCGCGCGGCGGGGGCTCGGGGCCGGCAGCATGAACATCCTGCTGGAGCTCTTCGTGGTGACCTTCCGGGTGCTCTGGGCTTTCGTGCTGGCCGCCGCCAAGTGGCTGGTGCGGCCCAAGGAGAAGAGCGTGGCCGGGCAGGTGTGCCTCATCACCGGGGCGGGCAGCGGCCTGGGCCGCCTCTTCGCCCTCGAGTTCGCCCGGCGCCGGGCGCTGCTGGTGCTGTGGGACATCAACACGCAGAGCAACGAGGAGACGGCGGGCATGGTGCGGCACATCTACCGCGAGCTCGCCGAGGCCGCCAGCGCACCCAAAGGTAAGCGGGGGGGTCCCCCATGATGTCCCCCGCAGCTCACCTGTGCCCTTTTCCTTCCCCTTCCCTCCCCCTTCCCGCAGCCGCCGTGCCCGAGGGTCCCCCCCGGGCATGGGGCAGCTCCAGGAGGGCACGGAGCGTCCTTCAAACCTGGCAGCGACAGCCAAGCGCTGAGTTCTTCGTTCTTCCCCGTGGCACCGCTGTGCCCAAGTTTATTGAGCCCGATGGAAGCCGGCTCGCGCTTTCCGCTCAACTCTCAGTTTGACTCCTGGAACCCAAGTAAGGCTCCTGTTGTTCTCTTGTCTGTGTTCCTTAGTAGATGGAGAAAAAGATGCGCTGCCCCATTGCGGCTTGCAGGTTTACACGTACACCTGCGATGTGGGCAAGAGAGAAAATGTCTACTCGACAGCGGAGAGGGTCCGCAAAGAGGTTGGCGAGGTGTCCGTCCTGGTTAACAACGCCGGCGTGGTCTCTGGGCACCATCTCCTGGAGTGTCCCGATGAGCTTATCGAGAGGACCATGATGGTCAACTGTCACGCACATTTCTGGGTAACTATAAACTTGTTTATGCTGCCCTTTTTGTCACTTAATTTTAGGAAATTAACTGTTGTTGCCTAACTCCTGTCTTCTTGGGTTTTGCACTTGTTCCCTTTAATCTGCAAGCTGGCTACTTTGCAGGTTTCTTATTCTTTAATTTAACTTTCTGTCTAGCAGGAATGGTGGGTATTACAATTATTAATAAATAGCCCTAAATCAACAATGTCCTCCTAGAATCTGGAGTTTAAAATCTCATGCCCTCTTATGTAGTCCTGGGCATGAAGTCTTTTGCAACCGTAACCTCTGAATCTGCTTAAAGGTTGTTACTGTTAATGAATGACTTCACTCCCCTCCTCCTGTAGCTTTATACTAGTATGTCAGTAGCTTTAAAATGCTGTTTTAATAATAGTTACAGTAGTGAACTTAAACACTTCTGGAGAAAAAATACTTATTAAAAAATCTGTTGGAAATCTTGCTTAAATTGCCTTGGAGGCAAACCCTTCCTTTTGAAGGCTGAGAGGAAAGGCAAAAGATCTCTCAAGAAATCAAGCCAAAAACACTCTTTCAGGAATTCTGCGTATTTGTCCTCATAGCTCTATCCTGGGGCTGCCAGTAGAAGTAAGAAAAACCTTTAAAGTGGATTCTGAGGTGATACTGTCTTTGTAAGTAGCAGTTACTAATTAAGGAGAAGTTATCTGATCTCATTCTTCTTTTCTACTTAAGTCCTGTTTTCCTGTGTGTTTTATTTTTAAGCTCACTGTAGTGTGGAGTTATATAAATTGCTATGTCGAAGGAGGGCACAATGCACACTTGGGTTAGCATTAGCTGTCAGATCGAGCCTATTGTTAGTATTAGAACTGTTCTTTGGTCCTTCAAATATGGTTATGAAATACACTTGCATAACAATCAAAGGATTAGGCAATCTGAAATATACTTCAACTTGAGCTTTCTTGTCTGTTCTTACCTTTTTGATAATAAAATTCTGTATAATTCCTCATCTTCAAAACTTAGAAGGACCTATCAGACCTGGGTTTCTAATGTGGAGGCTTCAAGCTGTTTCATAACCCTAAAGGAGCCCCCTTCAAATCTGTTCTGTGAAACACTTAATGGCAGAGCAGTCTTTTTCCAATGTATTGTAAAGCATTGCTGAGAGAATGCTTAAACTTCAATGCACATGAGATTGTGTTTAGAAACTCCTAAACCTTAAAGTATGTTTTAAGGCAATTTGGAAAGTGATGAAAATGCTCATAGGACTTCCTACAACAGCTAAAAGTTCTGCATGTTCCCCTTTATAAAAGTTAAGCTGATGCTTAAGCAAACAGAGATGTACACTAGACTTAATGACTATTATTGATGTGGTTTAAAAGCAGAATTGACAAAGTTTCCAAGAATTCTAAATTATGACATCACCATGAATTAAAATATGGGAGGATCCTAAATTTTCCAGCTGTTCTTCCTTCAGGCCGAAGTCATACACTTATTTATAACATTGTTTCAGAGACCTTTATAAAGCACCCTGTGTGTTCTGTCTTTTTACAGTAATATAAAACTAAACTTGGTCTAGGATCACTGTGATTGTTTTTCCATAAGTTTCATTCATCTCTAAATGTTAGTGTAAAGTGACTTTAATTTTTTTTTAAATCCAAAAAGGTATGGTTAGATCTGAACTGTGAAAATTCATGTCTTGGCATAAGTTTCTAAGGAGCAGTCAACACCCTTTATATTTACTTGAGGATCTGTTCATACGTATGCTTCCTGCAGATCCTGTGTCCTGCTTTGCTTTTTCCTTTTATTTATTTTCTTGCTGCTGGCAAAGCTTTTTTCCTAGTCTTCCCCTTCCTGATCCCAGAAAAGGTTGGCTTGACCAACAGTGGGTGGACTTCTATTTAAAAAAATAAAAAATACTTAATTCATAAGGTATCATCTGAATCAGCTGATTTGAAGCCAATTTTTTTTTTTGCAAGTCAATGCTGACTTAAATAAAACAATGTGTCTAGATGTGTGAAGTCGTATGCAGCTAGACTTTTCCGTGTCAGCTAAACTGGTGGTCCAAAAGCAAAGTGAATGCTCTGGAGTATTTTGTAGACTTTTAACTATTCTTGGAGGGTGTTTCATCCAAAAAGCTGTAAATGGATTTCATAAAGACAAGGATCTTCCATGTAACATTGCTCTGTATTTCAGTGTCTGTGCTTCCTGGATCTTGTTTTTCTTCTCCTGTATAATACAGGATTTTTTTTTCCCTTGATCACTTATCAAGCCTCCATGTGCTTCTATATTAAAAATGGCAAATGGGACTATGGTGTTGTCCTCCCTGAACTCTCTGAAATGAGGCGGGTTGCCTGCTCTGTGTGCAGAGTGCAGGTGAACCAAACTTGCTCTGTGTTACCAGCTACATGTATGATCCAGAGGCTGCCCAACCTCTGCAGCAGACAGCAAGACAAAAGTCCCACTGGCTTGCCTTGGGGACTCTGACTGGGCTGTGTACCGTATCCCAAACTGGCAGTAAGGAGAGCTTTAGCAGCATGCCACAGCCTAAACAGATGCTTTCCATTTTGCTGACATCCATGATTTGTGTAAGCCTTCCTATGTGTGTTCTGTATAAACATGTCGCCACTGCATCATGTAGCAATTTCCACAGCATAAAATCCATTGCAGTATTAAAAACCTGTTATTTCATGCTGTGATAACTCAAATGCTTCTGATATTGAAAACACAGGGACAAAATCCATTCTCAGTTTGAAACAAGCCAGCTCTGGTTTATACTATAATTTGCAGATGCATAAAACTGTAGCTGTAATGTAACAGTATCTTTCCTGCCAGTCTGTTGTGAGAATAATAAGTTACTTGGCTGCACTTGTCAATTACTGGAACTGAACTTCTGCAGACCACAGAGTTCTCTTCCTATATGTCAGAATCCAGATCTAAAAAAAATGTTAAGAGTGTTAAGTTAGTGCAAGATTAAATTGTTGCTTAATGAATTTTAAGCAAAAAAAAAGAAAGATACTTCTGTTTGTTCTTACAGTTTTGCAATAAAGCTTTTAAGTGAAGTACCAACTTACTGTGTTATAGAGCACAGAACAGAAAAGCTATTGTACAAATTACTTCAGAACAGATTGAGATTTTGTACCTATTATTCTTACTGAACATAAGGTTTTAAAGCTACTGCTGAATAAGTAGATATTAATATTATACATCAGCATAGTTCTTGGGAAATTCTTCTAGAGTCAAATGTTGAATAGGGGCTCATAGTGGGGGATTAGGGGCAAGGCAATGCAAGTCAGGCACCACTGAGGTCAGTGATATGAAGGTCCTTCTGTACAGCAGATCTTTAGTATCCAGCTCTGAGAGAACAGTGGTATCACTTCTGTGTTTCCCTGTCATGTGAAGCCTCTAAAATTCTCAATGTGAAGCAATCTTGCTAGATGAGTTCTCTTCAACTTACCAAAAGGGGGAAGCAAAAGCATTTAGCACTAGCTCTGTCATATTTAAAAAAAAAAAAAAAAAAGCGTAGTGAAAGACTACAGCCCAGACTTGTGTACTGCTGCCTTACTCTGAGTGCTGCTCATTCACTTACAAACTACTCTATTCTTGAAGTTATGCCTATACATTTATCTTTGCAAGGATGTAAAAAGTCTCTTTGGCAGTCTAACGCTGATAACAGGAAGAGATAAATACTGAGTAAAAAGGGGAATATTGCTAAAATAACTTAGATATTTTGGACTATGTAATCCCCGGAATTTAAATGTACCTTGGAAAGAAAAAGTTAATGGAAGTTGAAGGATTAACTAAATCAAATACATATTCATGCAACTACTGTAGTTGTCAGTCTAATTAGACTGAAAGACTTGCTAAAACCTTGGAAAAATAAGTGGCTTATTCCGTAAGTAGTGGTGTTCTAACCTCTCCAAGTTCCCTAGTCTTCAATAAATCTCCCTTATATGTGTAGTTTTTCAGTTTAAATGTGGAAATGTTGCACATTGTGTGCATGCTGTCACTTCTACAGAAGAGACAATTAGATCAAGTTATTATCTGAAACTAAACCAGGACAAATCATTTGTAGACCATTGGCACAGCAGTTTGGTTTGTGTTCATTTTGAGAATTCTAGTGTTTATGATCAAAGGTACACACAGTACTCTACTAACGTGCCAGCTAGCTGTACTTAGCATTTCGGTTGAGTTGAATTAGCTGCTTTAATTTGTTTTAATTTCATTGTAACGTATCCAAAGAAGCATAAGTTTACTTACGAAGTTTGAGTTTTTTGACTTTTTTTATTCTTTGAAAAATGAGTTGGATCAAGTTCAAGCCAAACCATGTGTATGTGATCCAAAAAGTGTCATCAAAACTAACTCTTCCCTTGCAAAATGATTCCAATTACATGCCACCAGTAAATTACCCTAGACAGCACATGTGTTTCATATGATGTGGTAGCATGCTGGGTAACAAATATGAACCAAAAGCAGTCTGTCTTCCCTATGGAAATGGGTATTGGCCATACTTACAACTTGCAGCTTCAGCATGGTTCTGTAATTCATATGTTCTTGGGTTTATTTCTCAAGGAAATTTTTTATCAGTTGAGGAAAAATACTGTCTTCCAGATTCATGCTCTAGAAAACTACATTTTCCATTCTTATGTAGCAACGCACTTAAGTTTTAGAAAATGTGTGGAAATAATATTTCTGAAGCTTCAGTTGGCATGAGGCTGGCTTGGAGCTTTCCTCATAGATGTATCTTATGGACATGCTCCTGGTAGACAAGCACAGGTGTTAGCAACTTGAAATCTTCTGCTTTATAATTATTGATTACCTGTATATCACATCTGTAATTCAGCCTTGTAGCCACATTTATATTATAGTGATCATTTTCAAAAAATGAGCCTCTTTTACTGAAGGTCTTGCATTTTTCTGATCCTTTTGGGGAAAACAACAACAACAAAAAAAGCACATCTGATTCAGGCACCTAGATATGTAAGATTTGGGAAGGATTTTACATCACTTCAAGAGTAGACACAAGTAAGGATAAAAATGAGTCTTCAGACAGTGTAGTCATCTGCAGAGTCAGCAAGCATAATTAAGCACGTTGGGATGGATAGGTAGGTGGGTCTTAAGTCATGCAGTGAAAAAACAACCCGTAGTTTGCCATCTGTGGGAATCGTGTGAACTCAAGCACAGACAATTGAAAATCCAGAGTGCTGTCAGCTGAGCTGTAGCTGTTCCACAAATTACTGAAGTGTACTCCCTGAAGTCTACTGAGCCTTTTCAGACATGGCTTTCCATTGTCTATAGTATCTTGATGGTAAATGAGTAGACCCGTGTCAAGGAGTCTGAATGAACCAGCTTATAGAGCTCTTGAATTTTAATTACCAACACTTCCATCAGGGTAGCGGGAAAAGTGTATCAAAGATTCTTTGAATGTATTACAACATCAGCTTTCCTACGAACACATTCCGTGCTAGGCAATCTTACTTGCATGGTAGAGAACACAGACAGACCTCTGTTCAAGGAGCAGTTGATTTCATGCATTTCCTTTCTCTGTGATGGTGTAAAGTGAACCACCTGGGACAAAAATCGGACACAAATCTGAAATGACCGTTCAGCAGGTCTTCCTTCAACTGCTTCAATTACACCGAGCTCTTGTGGCTGCGCTCAGTCACGCTTTGGAAATGAGTTTGCTGCATCATTTGAAAGGTGCGTGGAACTTGGACTCAAACAACAGGAAATAAAGATTCTCACATTGCAACCTTTGGATTGTTTGTCGCCCGTAGGTGAGTGCCTGTGACAGTAGCGTGCCATGGGGTCAGCCAGTTACTTCCAGGTGCTTAACTTGCTGAAGGTTGCAGAGTTTAGATGAAAGCAGTAATATATTTCACAGAAAAGCAATGGGAAAGTCCAATTAAGTAAGGGGAGACATGAGAGAACATGCCAAGACTTCTTAAACTATTTGAGATGTATTCAAAGTATTAGTCAATTATTAGTGGTTTGCAATTCTACAGTCTTCTGAAATAAAGATGGAAGTGTTATATAGCTTGCTAGAGGTCAGGCACTTGGGGTAATCTCACAACTTGTCTCCTGTGACTTTTTCTGAGGGTTAGAGACTTGTCAGCAAAGCGTATCAGTGCTTTCAGGATTGCTAATCTGCTCTGAAGAAACAGTCCTGGGTGAGCAATCAGTGTGGTGATTAAATTCCTCCTTCTTACAGAATGAGTTAAGTCAGCTGAATAAGCAAAAACCTCTGCACTGACTTTGATCTGATATTATAGTGTTACACGTGAAGAGTTTGGGGAGGTGGGAAACCTTGAATGCAGCAGTAGTGTTTGCCATGATGGTGCCTAACCTTGCTAGAAGTGGAGAGGTACCTCTTCACTGTTCCAAAAAAATACCCAGTATAAAAGATGATGTATGTGTCTTCCTTGTCCTATGCAGAATAGGACAGCAATGGGGTGATCAGGTACAAAAGAGTTTAAAGTTCCAGAGTCCTCTATCTGCAAAGAGCATCTTTAATTTTACAAAAAGCAGCTAATGTTAATGAGATCTTAGTACGTTATTACCTTTCTGTAATAACCGAGTGACTATAGCACACTTCTAGAAGAAAGATGGGTTTGTGTGCTCAAATATAGAGAAAAGCAATCTTAATTATGATGTGCCTAAGTGTCTTGCTAACCCAGTCTTTTCATCATTGCCTCAGCCCTGTCTTAAATGAACTGTGTGGGTTAGCAATCCTTTTTGGTAGTTCCGAGTGTCATCAGTTACCCTGACTAGACAGGTCGAGGAAAGATGAATGTTGTGTTTTCTAGCGCCATCCCTGCCATTTTTAGCACCACACTTTTAAAATCTTCTCTACTTTTATCTTTATCAGCTGGAAAGTGTTATTGTTTCCCAATGCTTCTCATGCTTTGATTTCACTTCTGTGTTTTTTGTTTTGTTTTGGTGGATTTTTGTTTGTTTGTTTGAGGGGGAGCCTTTGTTATGCATCTGTAATACTAAATCTTTCTACAGCGCTCATTTATTTGATAAACCATGCTCCCCAGCCTTCAGGGGTTTCTGGCTATTCATACTAATGGTAAAATTGAGTTATTGAGACCTGTCTGTCTTTTGTGAAAAATGGTACAAGTCTTTCTGCATAGAGAAGCTGGTGAATTGCATACGATGCTATGTGCTCATACCTGTGGTCTTCGTAGCCTGCTCATTAAAGGAAAGAGAAAAAGTCTCTCAAAATAAAGTTACAGTGTCAATGAGTGGGCATAGACTGGTAGAATCTCCGTTCCTGAGGGTTTAGTTTGAAAGAAGATATGCCACAAATGGGGAAGAGATTTACATCGGTGCTTAAAACTTCTGAATGAGCACTTTGTTCTTGTAAATAATTGTATTAGGATAATGATTTATATGCCGGTCAAATTAACACTTGACACAAGTGAGTTATCACGATTGGGAGGGGAGGGCGTTATAGGCCAAGGAATGCAGGAACAGCTGTGGAGCAGAGGTGAGTGCCGTGGCGTGAGCCTTTTGAAATTCAAGTTTGTTTGGCTGTTGAATTCTGCACCTAAATGTGCCCTGGTCACTTCTGCCATCTGTTTGAACTTGCGTGACAGCTTCTCAAGCACTCCCCTCACAGCATTAGTTTGTAAAAGCACTTGAGCATATGCTTGTAACTTGTCCAAAATTTGTGTTGATTTATGATGAAACTTCAAGGGAGCTTAGTGGTGGCAAGCTGACACATGGGACCATCCCTTAAACCTTCATCTTACCTTGCACTGGTTTTGGTATTCATCTGATCCTTGGGTGAGCCAGTTCAGCTTGCTAACCTGTCTAGAGGGTTCAGGGGAAAACTATTTGTTTGCTTGGTCAAGCTGATTAGTATTTCTGTTTCAAGACTAGAATCACCTCATTAGGTGTTGGGGAAAGGGTGGGGAGGAACAGAATAAAATTGTGTGGCAGTGGACAGGATCTCTACAGCTGTCTAATGAAACCTCATTCTTAAAGAGATTTTCTAGAACAGATAAGATTTACAGGTTTAAAATATTTAAATAGGCATTAATGTTTCCAAGCTGTAGTAAATCTGTCACCGTCATGTCTGAATGTTACGCCTTGATTTCTAGAGAGAGAGCACTATTTTAATTACTATGAAAAACCCTTAGATACAGGTAGGTTAGTTTTCTGTTGTGCTAACAGCTCTAGCTCATTGCCTTGCACTGATACTGTCATTGCTGTTGCGTACCGTAGAAAGCAATGATCTCTATGCCTCCTGCACTGTTTGTCTACTCTGGAAATCAGTTGTGCTACTACTGTTTCAGTGTGGGAAAAACAGGCCATAGCTGTGTTTCAGCTTGTGGAAAATGAGCTTAGTTTCCAGGGAAAGGTGAAGAAAGGAAGTAAATCTCTGCTTAGAAAGTGAGTATCTACTCCCTCAGAAAGTGAGTAGTTTGCTGGTGTTTTGTATAATGCCCGTGCAAGTGGAATTTTTGAAAGCTGTATTAGCCACTGTTTCCGTCACTGCATTAGCTGCAGTTTTTGTCTTTGTAGCATTTATTGGCTTATGAAGCAAAAATTTACCTGCTAAGACTTTTTTTTTTTTTTCCCCAAACCCTTTTTTTGGGATAGTAGGGAGAAGTGTTTCCACTCTCTATTATCTTAAAAACCTCCTAGCTCTGTATGTTTTAAAAGTGTTACTCATTCAACGAGTTACTTCACAGTAAGTTGGAGCCTTCTAGTAGGGTCTTACTGGTTCCTAAACACACTTTACAGCTAAATTTTAATTCTATTGTAAATGCTTCTTTATTTTTCTGGTGCCAATAAGTAAGACTATTAAGTGAAAAGGGAAGCTCTCCTTCTAATCTTGTTCCTCTTATGAGATATTGGTATGGCATAATCACTTTCCCTTTCATAAAGTAATTGATTTGAAACAATGACTTAGTTACCACGTTGGGAAGGATGAGTGAAGTGACTCAGCCTTCGTGTGCGTGCAGATACTGCTTAGCGATAGCAGAACTGTGGAGGTACTGCCTTAAGGTGTCTGTAAAATTCGAGACAATTTTTTTCTGTTTAGCCACTTCTTGAAACGCCTGTTACATAAATTGTAAAACATGAGTGATGACTTCATATTTTCCATAAGTAGTTCTGACAGTACTGTTCTCTAGTAATTCCTTGGAAACATGCAGACTAAAATACTAAGCTTTACTAAATATTCCAGAAGATGACTAAGCTTATGGCAAGCTGGAGAAAAATGTGTATTTGGAAGTTGGATTGTGTTCTTGTTCACTGAACAGAATATTCTGAGCTCTTATCTAATAGTTGTGCTAAAATGAATTTATGTGGATTTTTCACTGACTCATAGAGGCATGTTTTCATTTTTTTGTCAAGATTATCAAATAGCTGGCAATAAATAACTTCTCTCCAAATGGTTGGACATTTGCTACAAACTTGTGCTAATGAAGGTGAGGGACTAACGTGTTTGTTACACTAATGTCAACATTGCTCTGAAACACCACAAATCCTTTGACTCGGCCATTTGTCAGTATATAAACAAAGTAGAATTTCTAGTCACTTGACTTCAACGGGACCTAAAACCAACTTCTGCGGGAAGGATTGGCCAACTGTTAACTTTTTATTTCGCTTGATGAGCAAACTCTAAAGTAATTCCAAATTTGACGTTTGAATAAATGCAAATTAGGTCTTCTTTATTTACTTGACAGATCTGCCTGTGGAAGAATACGAGGTTGGAAGGGCTGCCTATTGGGATTGTAACTTAAGTTCCTTAACTTCCAGGAGAGTATTTGGGCTGTCACGGTGGTGTTTGGAGGTCTGCATTAATCTTGAGTATATGGAAAGCTCGAATGCTGACATGATCCAAGTAGAAGGATTTGCTTTCTTTAAACTGCATGTTACTTTGCAGTGGCTGCTGCCAACTGTATAGTACTTGCTTTAAATTGAATAGTAATTGTGGTTTGGTAGCTGTGATACTCTGAGGGTATAATGAGATGTTTGCAGAGAATAAACATCAGCTCGCCTAATAAGATATCTTTAGGCAGGAGGGAGGAGTTGAGCTTTTGAGCATGATTACTTTGTCTGAAACCTTCTGTTCTCATGCTTGGTTATGCCTTAAATTTGTGCTGGCTAGAGAAGTCTGCTTGTATGCATTTGTTCCTGAGTCCCACTTCAGACTAGGCTTGTATCATGCTTGTTTTGCAACACAAGGCAGACTAAACACATAGCTGAGCCTCCAACAGCCCACTTAGCATGGTATCTAACCTACTACTAATCCTTCTCTGCCTTTAAATTTTAGTTTGACATTTGAAGTACACAACAAACGCCATTGGCAACTTCTGTTTGGTTCTTCTGCACTGCTTAAGCAAATACAGTGTCTTTCCCCCTGCTCATTGCTAGCTTTTGTGAATCTAATATGACTGTACTGTCTGAGCTCTGCACTGCCTCATTGGACTCTCTCTTTCCATCTGAAAGGTCTTAAGAGCTAAGGGGAAAGAGTGGAAGTAGAACAGGCACTATTTCAGACAGAGCAGGATAATTTATTACAGTCAAAAGTCTGCATTGGGCAAATACAGGAGAGAAGTGACATAGGAATCAGCATCCTTTCCAAACATCCAAGCTGAGATTTTTTGTTTATAAACTTGCACTTAACATAGAGATGAAGAATGCAATGTCTCGGATGGCTTATGAACTTCTTCATCTGCAAGAGGCAGAGAAATGGTCTGTTGAACAGGGAGCTGACTTAAGCAGAGAAGGTGCTCCATGTTTCGTAGCCACATGAAATCAAAGATTTACAAAAAGTGGAGGGAAGAGCCCTAAATATATAATTAGTGATTTAAACAATGGTATATACTGATGCATGTATGTGAAGTTATACAAGCTGTTGTCTGCCAAGTGCAGATCTAAGTAGGTAGGTTTATGTGCACGTATGGTAGTATATATAAAATCATGTCCATTAAAGGTAGCTAGACGCTTCCACAAGAATTATTCGTGACATAGACTCATTAGAAGGATCAGACACTTTTTAGGACGGATCTGACATCTGCGGGTGGAAATAATTTTAAAAGCTTGAAAATCTAAATCTACAATCTGTTTCTTAGCAGGAGGAGAGAACACAAAGATTTTAGGAGCAGAAAGGTGGACACTGCTTACCAGTACCTCAAATGCTCAAATTTCCATTTGCTGTTATAGAATTAACAAGGGCAGTTCAGTTTGAATGCCTGAGCTTCTTCATGCCCAGAAAGCATATAGACCAGTGGCCTCTCTAAACAAAAGTGAAATATTCTTAAGGAGAAATCAGGATTACTTTTAGCTGTGGTACATGTACTTACATCCCTGCCCTAGGTAAAGGTGCACTCAAAATCAGTAGCGTTACTGTGATGGTGAATGAAAAAAAGGCTTTATGTGAAACAACTGGGAGTTTGATAAGCACTAGATCACCATAAGTCTTAGGTAATGATACCTTTTCCATCTTGACTCTCAAGCAGAAAGTTTCTGCAGCAGGAATTGTATTATTTAGGTAGCATGTTTGAGTACTTACCTGCACTTCAGAGCAGGGGAAGAACAAAGCTGTTTGCTGCTCTAGTCCTAGTTGCACAATTTGGGGTAGGATCACAGGAAATGAAGGCCTTAAACGAAAGGGGAGGGGGAGACAATGTGGTGACATGATAAGGCAGTAGTCCCAAAAGTTTCTGTTGCAATGTCCTTTCCTAACCACTTTTCATATTCCGCTCTCTGTAGACACAACCCTTTTTCAGCTAAGCCCCGTTAACAAACTATACAAAAGACAATTTAGCCAGGCTAGGTTCAGTTGCTGTAGGCATGGCGTAATTAGTTCTGGTAGTAAAGAGTGGAAAACAATGATTAATGTTTGGGAGATAACTAGTGGTATTAGTTTCCTGTGCCTTTTTTTTTTTCCTTTTTTTTTTTTTTTTGGAATAGCATTACTTATCTTATCTTTACTGTCTACGCATTGTAAACAGCTTTGTGGCACTAAGTTCTGGTTAAGGAAAAGTACTTAATTCAGTTTCAGCTTTCTTCTGATACACTCAGCATGAGTTTACTCAGTGTAAGAGGAACGACTACAATAACCGAAACATTCCCAGGAAACAATGGTAGCCATTATTACTGAAAATTCAAGAAATTTTATAATTGGACCGTAAATACTACAAATGCTAAGCAATGTAGAAATGTAAATTTTGTCTGTAACATACTTTTTCTTTAGCAAATGGCATGACAGACGTAACCTACTTATAAACTTCAATAAATAAAGTTTAACCTACTTTTGTACAACTTCAATGCTTCTCAGCTGGCTAAGTACGTCTCTTGAGAAGCAGGGGATTTTGTGTGTATGGATCAGCCATGAGGGAGGAGAGAACAGGAACGTTAATTACTGACATGAACTAATAATGAATTAAAAACCAAACAAGTGATTCAAGTAATAGCTTATGTTTTTACTAAGTGAAGACTCCATGTACTTCAAAGCAGTATTTCACGCAGAGGTGGAGGGAGGAAAAAAGATGCTTTTTTCTCTGTAAATCAAATACAGTTTTAAATTAACTGGTGTTGCCTTTCATTGTGACTTAGTTCTTCGGGGTATTTACTTTATTTTGTTACCTTCACCTCTTAACCTGGATAGATCTTATCTGTAGTTTCAGTCTATCTGCAAATGTAGGGCATACGAAGTATTGGTGTGTGCGCGTGTGTGGCTTTGCTTCCTTGTTACTTGTCATCGTTATAGACTTCTGTTTAAGTCTATCTTGTTCTTTCATGAGCTTCTGGTTGCAAGGCAACTGGAACGTTATTACTCTGTATGTATGTTAAGCATTAACTGCTGTAGCAGTTCAATATTAAAGGAATCCCCATGGCCCCAAAACAGTGGGTTTTTATGTGAAGGACAAGCAAAGCTTTAGTGAGAAATTGAAGGTTGTATTGCCTGCCAGGAGCTATATAACTAAGGGACTCCTTTCAAAATGAAATATTGGAAGCTCTAGCTTTTTGTTTTGAACGCAAGACCTGTTCAAGGCACACTTGAGGGCAATCCTTGAGTAGTTTGTTTTCATGCTTTTAATACAGCTGTCTCTGGAAGCTTGGCTTGCAGAAGTCATATGTACCTCTTGATCCTTTTTACTACAGAAGGATCCGGGTAGACCCATGAACAATCCAGAGAAATGCATGGCTTTCTTTATTTAATTAATTACTTTATAAAAACTGAATAATTCTGGCCTATTTTTCATTACGGCTTCTTGAGAATAGAAACTGAAGATCAAAAATAGTACTGATTTCCACAGCTATTTAAATATTTACCTAGACAGTGATTAATTATCCAGAGGGGACCCAGCCCTTCTTGAAAACAGCCAGCCGAGACATTTTTATGTCAAGGCACAATTTTGGTCCCTTACCTTAGCAAGGTCAATAGTAGTTGTAGACTTCTGTCTACCTTCTGTATTCAGCATTTTATTGACAGAGCCCTGTCCAGTGTGCTGTGCAGTCTCTCTAGTGACCAACACAGTACTTGGTATTTGAATGTACTCTTTGCACAGTTACTAATCTCACCTTAAACACGTATTTCAGAGATGCTTGTATAATGAAATTTAAGAAGGTTCTGCAGATAATACGGAAAAAGTAACTGAGATGATAGTGCAAATGTCCAATTATTATGCTCAGTTCTCATTGGAACCAAATCAAAACTGAAAGGAGAATAAACAGTTAAATCCAGGCTTGTAATGGCATGCTTTGGTGTCTGAGAAGGCATTTTGGATGTTATAACCTCTAGCGTGATTAAATTCTCCTTTGAGAGCTACACAGTTCTAGGGTATACTTTCAAGACCTCTTCTAAAAGTATTTGGCAGTGACTTTTGCTGTAATCCTGTAAACGAAGTTTTACCCAGGGTTTTTAAAATGTATTTAAAGTGGTTATCTTCTGAAATAAGATGAGCTGTGTGACTGTAACTGAAAATAACTTTAGTATATTTACCGATAAGCTTGCCATGTTTTTTTTCTGCCTTTCAGGCACCTCTCTCTTGTTTTTTTAACATGCAGGAGTGCATTAGTGCTATTCTACCCAGTTATGAGAAACCTACTTTAAGGGTTAGGCTGCACAGCCAGTATGTGGAAGAGTTAGAAGTGTTCTTCTGTCAGACTTTTGTGCCTAACTTCCCAGTCAGAGGCATGGAAAGGGAAGTCAAGGCATGTGCAATCTCTGAATTTTGGTACGTGGTGGAGTGAGCGACCGTGCACTGTCCAACGTGGAAGCAGGAGAACCTGCAGTGTCCTGATGTGATCCATGAGGAATGGGAAGAAAGGGAATGTGAATGTCCATGTGGGGTAGAAAGAGGATGTAACGTGCATTTTAGACAAAAACTGGAACACCATTTTCTTGTCACTGGCTCCATTGTTTCATGATAATACTATCATGGCATTAGCCTACATGCGTGGCATCAGGCCGTTATGATTTCTGGTACCTTAGTTCCAGGTTTAACCAGAGCTTTCTGGATGAGTCCTTGACTAATCACACCAATTTTGCCTCATGAAGATAAAAAAAAAAATGCAGTTACCCAAATGTTGTACCCTTTCACATGTTCATGCATCTGGCTGTTCTGGCAGTCAGGAACAGCTTTGGCTTGGGGGGAAATGTCATATCTGGTATAGCAGCGTGCCACTCTTGTGGAATAACAGTGATGTAAAATCTCAGCTCTTTTGATCAGCCCCTGAAAAACAACTGTGCTCCATCCACCCTCCATGAAGGAGCCATATGGAAAACGAGCTATTCTTTTGGCATAAAGGAATTTCTGCTTTAGAGTAAAGCAGCTTGTTTATGCCATCAAAATAGTTTTAAATGGCTGTTGGGCATTGACAGAAGGCAGAAAGTGTGAAAAAAAAATACTATATTGAAAAATAGAAACATAAAGGACCTTACGTGTTGGTACCTGCTTTGTTTGTGTCTTTGATATAAAGACAAGTCTCTAAACATGAGGCAGCATGTACTTTTTCACTTTGGTGTGCTTTCTGCATTCAGAATTCATTGTCTTGAGCTGCATTACATCTAACATTGTTTTCTGTGGATGCTTGCTTTCTACTTGAAGAATAATTACTCCAAAATTTAATTAAAAAAATCACTTTCCCAAACACAGTATTTCTTCATATTCTCATTTGCTGTGTTTAGACTAATTTGTCTTGACATTGCAGCTGTGCTGTTCTTTGTGTTGCACAATCTTTTGAGTTTTGTTTCATTAAGAATGGAACGGAAGAATTTGGGGAAGGGGAGGGAAGAAGTGCTAGACTGTTAGAAGTTAATTTGCCGTAAACCAAAATGTTGAGAACAGATTATGAAAGCTATGAAGTGACATGTAAACGCTTGTTCAGTTTCACACTTATGAGAAATAAGTCATTAAAGCTGTGTGCGTATGAAATACGTTTGGTTACAGCTACTGGGAACTGTTTGTTCTTACTGGTATATTCAGAGGCATGGAGGAAATTGCTTAGAAGGTTTGGAATTGGTCTTTAGGCTCCATAAAACTTAAAGATCAGACCTCAAAAAAAAATAGCTCTGCTCTCTATTCAGAACTGCTTCATATGTCCTGTCTATCTAACCTACCTGCTTTATCTAACCTGAAACACGGGTTAGAAATGACATATTTGTGCCATGCTTATTTTTTTTGTGTGTGGGGGGGGAGATAAAGAGCTAATTCTGAATAAAGAGAATGCTTAACTTCAATTTCTTGATGTTAAACACTCATATCCTTCCTGATTTTTCACAATTCCTTTCACTTACTATACTCACTGTTTTCTCCTCAGTGTTAAAAAGCGTGTGACGTTTGTCATTAATAAAAGACCTACGTACTGACTTTAAGTACTTAAATGTTTTAGTTAAATGTCTTCCTCTGCAGCTGTGAAAGGTAAAACCAAAATTAAGGGATCAAACCCGAAGGCAGATAGCTTGATTAAATCACTTGAGTCGATTTGAATTATTCTGGGGCCTGGTTCATGACCTCTAATGCCATGGACAATACCACATTTCTTGCTTGGCATCTTATAATACTTTTTTTCTGTGGAGGATTAGCAGGTCCATGCATCACCTCGGAAGACTAATGTGGGCCGTGCTACCTGTTCAGACAAACGCCAGATGGGAAGGCCACCCAGGAGGCATCTTGCCCCTGAACCAGTCGAACTCTTAACTAGTTTCTGAGCAGCACAGCAAGCACGCAGAAGACTCCAGGTCTGGTAGGCAGATGTAGCTGTAGCCGAAAGAAGCTAGAGACAAGAAACTAGGTTGGTCTGGTTTATGTAACAGGCAGAAAAACTGGGGACCGGAGTATGGAGGAAGCTGCTTTGATCAAGGAAGGGGGCTGTGCCAGGAGCTCAGTAAGAACACTGATTTATTTGGGGATTGCTTATACCACGAAAGAGAATAACTTCACTTTGGGATTGTTTTTCCCAGCCAGAGGAGGCTGGGAGGAGCAGTGGGCAAGCCTTTACTCTGAGACTGGAAATGTGTCCCCCGATAGGGTGTGTCTGCCTCTTACAGCGCTTGTTTTTTAAGTACTGGCTCCCAGCTGTAGCAGATGGCTGGAGGATGGCAGCAAAGACTTTCTCTGTCATCCATTTAGCTGAGACGTTCATAGTTGGCTGCTAAGTTTTGTACGTAAGATAGTGCAACTATCTTTATAGGCTGCCTTAGCTTCAGGTTTTAACTGGATTAGCAGGATAATGTCCCATGACAAAGTACAGGGCCCTGCTCTGAATGGGCTGTTTCAGAACAGAGAAGTTTCATGCGAAGATTTCCATGAATTGCTAATTGTCCACAGAGCAGAGTGGCTGCATTTTTTCCTTTGCAGCTGTAAAGGGCCTCTGAAGAGATAAGTTGCATGAAGTGACCATAGTTCTGCTGCTGGAAGTTATTTGGTTCTGAAGACATCACCCCAAAGGTCCTTAACAGAGTTCATTCGTCATGTGCCAGTTTGCTCTTGACTGAAAACGGGTGACTTTAGTCACAACCTCTGAAAACTCAGGCTCTGTAATCATTATGCTCCCTTGAAGGGGCGTTGCACAGTTAAGAGTATGCTTCCTGAGATTTACTGCTCTGCAGTTGTTTTGATTATTTCCCATGTCTATATCTATGCCTGTGAAAGTTCTGGTCATCTTTAGCCATAGGTAAGTACAGGTATTTATGGGCACAGTTATAGAACAACATATTTTCCTCCCTCCCTCCAAAAAAAGAAAAAGAGGGGAGAAGGAATAAAGGCAGTGTTATAGTGAAGATGACAGAAAAACAGCCCAAAGAAGCTTCGTGCACTTTCCTGCTGTTTGTTTAATGGAAGAAAACAACGATCTGTGGTTTGGAAGTGGTGGGGAAAAAAACGTGTTACTGCTGCTTTTCCTTCTTTCTCCCCCCCACCTTCTAAAGAGACAAACTCCAAGGCAAGTGGCCCATCCTTTCTGTACTTACTGTGCTTTGCAGGCAGAGCTTCAGCCTGCATTATCAAGCTTTCTGGCAGTGTGGGGTGGCAATCAGTCATTCCAATGCGATGTGGACAGATAACTGAGACGTAAGTGGAAACTGCCGAGGGAGCTGACTAATGCTCTGGAGGGGAGTAAATTGTTAGCAGGACTGAGCTGGGAGCACGGCTCTCTAATGAGGATGGTGCAGAAGATCTGGGCCAACGCAGGCTGGTCAGTGTCGGGGGGGTGTAACGCAGGCTGCAGAGGAACGATGTGCTGTAAAAGTTGAGCAAAGCAAAGTTTTGCCTCTTTGCTCTTACCTTTTTCAGACTGTGCTGCCCCGGGATGGCTAAGCTGCGTTGCCACGCAACCCGGGAAGAGAGGCTGAAACTTCGTGTGCCTGGCACAGATTAGTTTAACAAGTGAACTAAATTCTTTTCCAAGGCTCTGTATAAGAGGTTTAATGATCCCTGCCACGAGGAAAGAAACAAATGCAAGGCGGTTTGCTCTCAGATTATTTTTTATAATTAGCTTCATTATGCGGTTATGACAGAATCTAGGAGTTATATGAATCAACAGTAGAAAAGGCAAGGAGTCAGGAGGTCTGTTAATCTTCTATCATCTGCCAGCTGTCCAGTGAAAACAGTCTTTTGTGTGGTGTTAGGAGGTCTGGATTAGTCATTTAACACCTGCAGGCAAAAACGTTGTACAAGAACATGTGAAAATCATTAGAGCAAAACTGTCCTGACGTCTGTGATTGGAAAATGCAGACAGCATAAGAATGGAATTAGATGGATTCAGCTGTAGCTTGCACGTCTTTTTAACAATGCAGCTGACACGATTCAGACCAACAATTAAGCAAGCAGCAAATACTTCAGGGGCATTTGCCTGCTTCGGGTTTGGATCCAAATTAGATGGGAAGGCCTGGTTTCTGGAAGGACGAAGCATTTGTGGTTCCGAGAGAGTTAGAATAATAGCTCTGCCACGAGATTTATGTATTAACTAGACACATTTGTGATTAACAAGCATTGTTTGAAGTTCTTTGGCAGTTTAAAAGTAATCTAGTGTAGTATGCTGATAATCTACAAGCCAAAGTAAATCGTAACTAAACAAATGATTTTACTACTGAATTGTTCTCTAGCATCTATGTTCCTCTGTTTGGTTTTTAAAAAGAAAGGATTGAGTCAGCTTCAGAAAACAGATGACAGCTAGGTATTCTAAGAAAGGTGATCTTCTAGCAACTGCCTTCAATTTGTCACTTAATTTTTTAAAGGTGTTAGCTCTGATTTGGTTGTTTAAACTAAAACAAACTTTGAGATAATCAAAGCATAAAGATTGGTGGTTAAAATCATTCATAATTTCGTCTTGACACTTGAATTTGTTTTATCTTTGAAACCCTTTTAAAATATGGAATTAATAATAGAAGTGTCCATCTAGTTTTAGTTAGAGCAATGCTTATGGATACTAACAAAGATGGAAAGCGGTTTAAACTATTACATCTTTAGTGTATTTTATGTGGAAAAGGTAACATTAGCAAAACCTCTGTCTCCAGTACTTCTTTATTGTAAAATGTAACTACTTCTTTATTGTAAAAGTTGGTAAGTGGTTAATACCAAGCATATCTAACTGACAAAACATGCTGTCAATAATTAGAACCGGTAATTGGCACTGATCTTAACATAGATGTACTGGATGGCATAATTAAACAGTTTGCATTCCTTTTTCTGTCTTTTAAAAAAAAAAAAAAAAAAGTGACTTCCATTTTAGGGGCAAATTATCTCTTTCTGATAACTAGTTTCTTGCAGAAAAATAAACATGTCTGAGCCCAATTGATCCTTCAATCTTAGGATTTCTGAAGATATAATCCTTGCTGCCTTGCTGTTTGGAATCACAAATATGCTGTAGATACTCTTGGTATTTTTGAAAAATTCAGAAGTTCAAAACCTGTACAGTGATCTTCTAAATTCTTGATAACAAACTGAGATAAAGGTTTTGAACACCTGTAGCTAATGTAGTATGTTCATGGTGTTTCTTTGTTTTGTTTTTTATTTCATAGACAACTAAAGCATTCCTTCCCAAGATGCTGGAAATGAATCATGGGCACATCGTGACGGTTGCAAGTTCCTTGGGACTGTTCAGTACTGCTGGAGTGGAGGTTTGTTAGACTATTTATTTATTTATTTGGTGTTAGCAGCATAAAATGAAGTCAGATCTTCCAAAGATATTTGGGAGTTATGGTGCTCATTACCACATCACCAAACAGCTCCATGTGTGTGGGATCTACAGTGCCTAATGAAAGCCTAGGACAGCTAACAACTTCAGAATGCTGAATTATCTTTGAACAACCTGGTGATTTTTAGTAACCTGAAAAGTGTCCATCTACCTATTCCTGCCAAGAACTGTAGTGCTAAGCCTGAAGCCAAAGGCAAGGATTTTCAAAAATAATGTTTCTTGTTTCCTGTTTCTGTGAGGAAACGGCTGCCTGCCTTCCTTCCAGAACATATGGATCACCTGGTTCACTAGGCTCCAAGTTACGTGTTAGGTCATCTAGTTGCTAGCAGCCATTTGAGGACAACAGTTTCTGTAATCTGTGTGGTACGTAAAACTAAGTAAGGATTAGAGCATATTAGCTTGCATTTGGGGTCATTAGCACAAATGCAAATGGGAACAAAAAGTATTCAATTAGTGAAAACAAGTTAATGAGTCTAATGGAATGACAGTCATATTACCCCATAAGATAGATGTAGGTAGGCTTCTTTGCATATGGCTTAGGCTCAATCCAGGATCTTAACCTGCTGTGTTTCTTAATAGAAATGAATTAAGCTGGTGTAAATAAAAGCTTTTTTAGAGTATTTGTTTTTAGAGTATTTGTTGTCTTGAGAATTCTTGAAAGAATTTCCTAGACTGTGGGTGTGATGACCAGCAGAGGTGGACACATCCAACTGAAAATTAAATGTTACTGCTGTCTCCGCAGTTTTTATTACTTTTATGAGATAAGCAAGCTATAAAATTTTCTGAAAATTAAGCATATACACTCAAATATCCATTATACCTCCTCTTGAAACTAACAAAAAATAAAGCATTTTAGATTTCTACACCTATGCCCTGCCAAATATTCAAGCTTCTTCAAATCTGACCCTAGGTAGTATTTAGTTTCTTAGTCCTTTGTTCCAGCATTTAATATTAAGCAAACTGGTAATCAGAGCAACTTGCCATATGAGCCTGCCTGATTCAAAGACTTGAATCCCAGGTAATCTCCTCCTACGTTCAGCTTTCCTGCTTTTATAGTTCTGTGCTAATTGCCTTAAAAGTGAAGTGATAAATGAGTTTGTTATGCTATATTCAGTGGGTGTCTTTTGTTGTTGCTTTGTAAATCTGTGCAGAATCACATCAAATATGTTTTGGCTTTAAACACGATTCATATCTGTCCTTTTTAAGTTGCCTTTTTTTGCCTTAATCATTGCCAACACAGGATTATTGTGCCAGCAAATTTGGAGCTGTAGGTTTTCACGAGTCTTTGAGCCATGAATTGAAGGCTGCTGAAAAGGACGGAATCAAAACAACTTTAGTCTGCCCTTATCTTGTTGATACAGGAATGTTCAGGGGGTGCAGGATCAGGTGAGCGTAAAATTTTTTTTCCTGTGTATGTAGTGTTGCAAAATATACTTGAAGGTAATTTAACTTTGTTACCATAAGAATATTAAAATAAATATTGTCTGTTTTAATATATGTTAATGGAATCTGTAATCCCAACTCCAGAAAAAGACTTCTGAATTCAATGATTTTCTTTTGTCTTGTTGTTCTTAGCACAAGTTTTGCCTTTTGGCAAGTTGTTGTAACTGAATAGTGAACACAAAAATTGAAGCCTTTGACATTGTTGAGGCATTCCAAAAAAAAGTGGGTTAATGGGCTTCTCTAAGGTTGGCAGTTTTTTACATATATTCTTAATCAATCTTAATCAAATATTTCAGAAAAGAAATCGAGCCTTTCCTTCCGCCCTTGAAGCCAGAATACTGTGTGAAGCAGGCTATGAGAGCTATCCTTACAGACCAGCCGATGATTTGCACGCCTCGCCTAATGTATATGGTCACCTTCATGAAAAGGTAAATATCTGAAATGCCAGTTTGTTGGTAATACAAGCAACAGAATGCTGGTGGAATATGTGAGCATGTCCACTTTCTAGATATAAATGCCCTCCTACCCACATAGGGGTGGCCATAGGTGCTCTTTTGTCATAATTCCTGTCTCTTTCTTGGCTTGCACAACTGTAGGTTTTTTAATGGAAAGCTCCATAAAACTGAGATCTTACGTATTATTATTCGTCCTGGCTTTGCCTTTCTGCTATCTTCCATCCTCCTTAGATTCCTTTTCTCCTCAACAGACTTTTCTTCCATTTTGTGGACTCCTCTTTAGGAATGAGGAAGTTTAGAGTAAAGGATCCTGTAGCTCTGCCTGCAGATCTCCTAGGACTTACAGTGATATGGTAGACAAGCTGCAAATCTGCACATTCAGAACCAATTTGCAGAGCTGTAGGAAAGGATAATTAATGGAATTATCTCCTTTGTCCTAACACAGTACAGGTTTTGGATGGGAACTCCACTTAATCTTTAACTAGGCTTCCATTTCAATGATTCAGGGTAATACAGGAGTTGGCTCAATTCCACTGTTTCAACATAATTTACTAGTTTAGAGAAAACAGTTTCACAACTGTACAGGTTTTTCTGTTTCTGTTTTGGTGTTTTATTTTTTGTTTGTTTTGTTGTTGTTTTTTTAATCTTTAGTGTGTAGGAGGAACCTTTAAAATATAGTGTTGTCTTACTGGCCTTCTGCAAGGGATGTTTGAAACTGAGTGTCCTGGTGATTTTTATTCTACTTACAAGCAGTTGTTCTCCTCTGCTTTAAGTCCCTCCTGGTGGACATGATCACCAAAGACTAGAGGCCTTGACTGCTCACATCTTTCCTGGAAGAGAATATGTATGTGTCCCTTCTGTCAGTGAATTGAGATCACTATTACTGTCTTTAAGAGCTAGCTGCTTTAGCCAGATGCTCAGAGGGTGCTTCAGTGCTAGAAGCAGTGCCTTCTGCAGCAGCAGTGACATCAAAGGCCCTTTGGGTTGTCTTGCATTCAACACTTTAGCTTCCAACAGGGAGATCAAAGTTCCTGCATAATCCGTGCCCCAGGCAGCAGCATTCAGATCAAAGGCCCTCCAGTGGCTACTGCACAAGCAGTACTACTGCCAGCGAAGACACCTGTACCAGCGACATCTACTTCAGTGATTCTTTCTCCTAATGCCTAGATTCTATGTGTTGCTTTCCACTGAATTGAGTGTCTGTCACTGTTTCCAGGGGCTGAGGAAAGCCCATCTTAGTCCTTCACTAGAGCTCCTGAGTAACACCCTTAAAATAAAAGGAATATTTTGTGGATGGAGGAAAGGGGGAGGGTCCATAGCCAGCTATTCATCATGTACTCTTGGAATTTTATCTGTTGGGGGCAAAAAGGAAATTGCTTTCTTTGCTTCAGACCTCTCTTTGAGGATGGATGACTGAGTTTAGAACACGTGTAAAACTTGTTAGACATCTGATAACCTGATAACCAAAGAATTGCATTAACTAATACTAATCCCAAAGTAAAGAGTATCCTAAATGCCTGGTGACTTCTGTTGATGCTGCTTTGAGCAGAAACTTTGGTTTTAGTAGGCTTTCTGTGGTGCAATTGCCCCCATCTCTTTAAAACAAGCCTTTAAAGAAGCAGCAGAACATACAGTCTTAATCTGGAGCCATGTGAATAAATAGCTGCTTCTTCCTTTCTGCCTGCCTCTATGGCTCGGACTCTCTAGAATTTCAGCTTTCTCGGTAAGTATTCCTGGCAAATAAAAATCCTTTAAGACTCTTAGGAAGCCCCCACAATAGCTATTATGGTGCTTTTAAGAAGACCAAGTACATAATACTTGGAGGTTTTGTTTTATACTGTCTTCTAACAATTCTATAACTTCTCTTTTGCAGTATTCTGCCTTTTGAAGCAGTTGTATGCATGTATCGGTTTTTGGGAGCAGACAAGTGTATGTACCCTTTCATTGCTCAAAGGAAACAGGCTACAAACAACAATGAAGCAAAAAATGGAATTTAACACTGGTTTGGATGGACTAAGATTTCTAGGTGAATATGATAATGTTACATAAGTAAATTGTGAAGCACACTTGCATCTATGAGATGCAAATGTCAACATCTTACTGTGGCATTCTCTTGGGTCCTAAACCTGTGTATTGAACTCTAAAAATCTTTTTTTAAATATACTGTAAATAAAACTGACTAGAGTACTTGGAAAATGTGATAGGTAAAGTGAATTTACAATGTAGCTGCCACCATTGTCCTTTAGAATATCACTGTATGTACAGTAAACTAGTCATACTACTACTTGTAGGGATGCACTGTGTGATATCTCTTCCTCAGCCTGCCAAGGTTTATAAGAGCTGTCTACAACTAGAAGATGCAATGTTTCAGAAGCTGTTCATTTTTCCCTATGGTATTTGGGAAGGGAGGGAAATCTTGAGATTTAAGCTACTACTTATGACCTTTTAACAAATTCAAGGACGGTTTCTCAGTTTCTGAATGCATCTCTTCCTATATTATCCCAAGCTCTCTAAAGGACACATGGCCAAATTGTGGTGTAATTCTCTTTTGTAGCAATTGTGTGTGTTCTATTTAAACAAAGATAAAAATAAATTTGTAAATCTCTGCCGATTCAAAGGCAAGTGAATGTCTCAGAAATACTCTGAGCAAACCTGTACTGGGCATCTGGCTTTCTAGGAGTTCAGTCAGTGATTTAAACTGACTTTTTTCAAGTTGCTTGATTTGAAATATGCTCTCTTCTGTTTCCCTCTGCATATGTCAGAATCCAACCTGTTGTTACGGATTATACATTTATTTTCTTCCTACTTCATACTTCTGACAGAGTTTTCCCACCCCCTGAGGAAGCTGTTGTATTAAGTTTCTATAACTGGACTTGTGCCTAAAAGACAAAGCAACTCAGCTGAGATACAAACTGTTTATGTAACTGCTGGTCGTATGCCAACTATTAGCAAAGGAAGAATAGAATAACGCCTGATGCAACTTTACATGTGGAGTATAGAAGGGTGTAAAGATTTTTTTGAGTTGTACTCACATTGTAGAACAGCAAATGACATTTTTACAGTATTTTTTGTAAAGCGAACAATTTTGTGCCTTGAATTTGGTAACCTGTATTAGTGAAGCATTGTAAAAGTGAACTTCTACCTCTGTATCTTAATGTATACCATCCACTTGTAAACTACTATTGGACAATTTGTGATTACTTTTTTAGAATGTCTTGTTAAATAGTGACCAATGCGTGTGGTTATTAAAGTGAGCCACCTTTTCCTTAAAGCAGTGATTGGAATGCTTCCTTGAAAGACTACTTCAAACTACTTTTGCCTGCTCCAGCTCTTTCGTATCAACATTGTTCACATATTTATTGCTCAATTCCTGTATCCGCTTTGTCAACTACATGGTTTACAGTCTAATCTCATAAGTAGATCAATAAGCACTGTGAAATAAGGCTTTAGGAGCTGACAGTTTTCTATCATTTCTAAACTCATCAAAAAAGTAGCTGGTCAAAGAGCTTCTGAAGAGTACCCATTCTGGTTTTCTATAGAGTTTCATTTAGATCTACACAAAATAGTCTGGTGTGGATGCAGCTTTAATGCCTTAAAAAGTAAATGTAGTTTCATTACAACTGCAGTTATTACTGCAAATATATATATAACATACAAAATAAAAAAAAAAATCCAATATCTGTATGGAGAATAGTGTTGTTAACTAAGCCTTGTTTAGAGAATAGTCCAAAGTAGAAGAAACTGTTTACATTAGCCCTTATTCCAAATTCCATGCTCTTTTGAAAAAGACTCTTAATTTGACCCTAGGGAAGTCATTAACTTCATGTTCTTACAGCAAAGTCACTAAGAGTAAGTACAGCAAATTTCATTCCATTACACAGCATCATTTTAATGCACTTTTTTTTTTCCCCTCTAGAATGTCTTAATCTATATTGCTGTCTCAGACTAAGAAGCAGCTTTTCTAGTTGACATATTGATACCCAAGACACTTACTAGCCTGATGGAAATGGAGAAATGAAAAGCTGACCAGTAATATCAAGTTTCTGTAAAGCAACATGACATTTTATGATGGTAATAGACTGGCTTAAGAAGCAAATTTTAGGGCACGTAAGGTTCTATTTTAATTAGCAAATATGTTTCTGTGAATTCAATACCATTCCTGAACATATGGTTCATCTCTGTTCTTGAACTGTTTGACTGGAGCCCTCTGTGACCATGTTTCTAAAAGGGTTCAGACCCTTAACTTTGAATTTCCTATTCAAAAGTCAATTAGACACATATAGAGAAAGGAGGTAACAGATGCCTTGAATTGATTAAGGAGGTTCTCTGAGATTAATTTTATACCTTGAAGACAGCCATGACTATGAACTTAACAAAATGGATGGTATGTCTTGCAGAATGGTAAACAGCTTAAATTCAACTCAAGCCTCAAAAGAAACAAATTCAAAATGTTACTTCTTCCTGAAATGGAGAAGCTGATTTAGAAACAGTCCTGGAATTTCTGACAACTCTAGCCACGCCTTAAATAGCAGTAAGAATGATAGTCACCCATCCAAGATGTTCTTGTTGACGTGGTGGCTTTCCAGTTGCATGGGTGCCTTAGCCAGAGCAGGAAGTGAAGGCTTGTGACTGAGTATGGAGTAGGAACTGGGACTTCCCCCACTTAGATTGCCCTAAATTGTTGCAAATACCACATGATGCCGAGAGCTTCCTTTAAAGCTAGGATCAGAAATTACGAGAATTATTGTGTCTCTTCGGGGTTCTGCCTATGCACAACAAATCAACCAATAAAACTATTACTTCAGCACAAAGCCAATGTAATTTAAATAGCTCAGGTAAAGGTTTTAAGTTAATACAAGTTGTCGTGGTTTAACCTGGCCGGCAGCTAAACACCACGCAGCCGTTCGCTCACCCTCCCCCCTCCCTCTCTGGGATGGGGGAGAGAAATGGAAAGTGAAGCCCGTGAGCTGAGATAAAGACAGTTTAATAAGACAGGAAAATAATAATAATAATACAATGATGATAATAGTACTACTACTAATAATGTGTATAAACAAGTGATGCACAATGCAATTGCTCACCACCCGCTGACCGATGCCCAGCCTAACCCCGAGCAGTCCGGCCCCCCTCCCCCGGCTAGCCACCCCTATATATTGTTTAGCGTGACGTCAGATGGTATGGAATACCCCTTTGGCTAGTTTGGGTCACCTGTCCTGGCTCTGTCCCCTCCCAGCTCTTGCTGCACCCCCAGCCTGCCCATTGGCAGGACAGAGCAAGAAGCTGAGATGTCCTTGGCTTGGTATAAGCACTGCTCTGCAACAATTAAAACATCGGGGTGTTATCAGCACTCTTCTCATCCTGAGCCAAAACACAGCATTCTACCAGCTACTAGGAAGAAAATTAACTCTGTTCTAACTGAAACCAGGACATAAGTAACAATAAGTAACAAGCAATGACACAGGAACATTTTCCTTCATTCTGCAGTACAATGCCACAAAAGTTTACTGTTAAGCCTAGAGGAGCAAATATGGCATGTCTCTTAGTATCTTTCTGTCTTTATCTTGCTGTAACAACCAGGTAGAATATGCAGCTCATTGAAATTTTCACCAAAAGCACCTATGTTAATGATGCCAAGTTTATAGCCTTGTAAACCAGGTATTTGAAGATCATTCTATAGCATTGTGTTTCCTAGCAAGCAGGACAAATCACACCCTTCACTTAGCAGCACAAATACAGTGGCACTGTAGACTTAACAGTCAGTGGAGAGCAATAGGCAGAGAGAAGTAGGCACTACCTGAGTTAGGAACTTGGCTGGGAAGAGAGGGGTTGGCTTGTTTGAGTTGTGCCTACTTGGGGATCAGGCACTTTCACTATGCAGGAGATGGCTACTTCTTTCTCACTATAGAAGATGTCTCTATGACTAGTTCAGATACTATCATCTGGGCTTGGTCAGAGGAATGGTACCTTAAGGGTTTACACGTGTTCTGTTTAAACCAGACCTCAGAAGGTATGAGATAATCCTTTTCCCTCTCTAAGGAGTAAACTTCCTCATGTTTGCCCCATGGTAAGTATATGTGTACAGGCAGTTTCTGCAGTGTAACTGGTATGTCAAAAATGTGTTCATAACCAGGCTTGTGGTAGCTTACTCCTGGGCTTACACTTTGAGAATTTATCCATGTAGTTCCCATGGAAGTGTCTACACAAATAGTTCCTTCGAGCCAGGCTATGTTCAGTGGTGCCCAGTGTCAGGACAAAAGTCAGTGGGCACAAACAGGAACACGGGAGGCCCCCTCTGAACACCAGGAAGCACTTCTTCACTGTGTGGGTGATGGGGCACTGGCACAGGTTGCCCAGAGAGGTTGTGGAGTCTTCTCCACTGGAGATCTTCAAAAACTACTTGGGCATGGTGTTGGGCAACCAGCTCCATGTATCCCTGCCTGAGCAGGTGGGTTGGACCAGATGACCTCCAGAGGTCCCTTCCAGCCTAAGCCATTCTATGATGCTGTGATTCTTCTAGACAAAAAGGAGCCTTGATTCTGGTTGGTAGACATGCTATGAAAATAAGCTAACATCTCTTAAGGTCTTGGCTATGTAGGAATAAAATTTACAGTAATCTGAATTCACATCTCAATGCATCAACCTCCTATATGGACAGTCCCAATGGACAATAGAACCTGGATTAATCTCGTAAATTTATATAGCTAAATAAGAGCCCATAAATGTCAACTTGTCCTCTGTCCCTGTGACAGAGGTGTCTGGGGGAGCAAGCTTGTCTGTAAAATCTGAGCTGTTCTCAAAGTGAGTCTTCATTCTCTTCTATTCCCTAGTCTTTAAGGGAAATATGGGGTCACCAGGCTTCTAAAACTGGCTGTACCCATTAAGTAATTGGAGTGAGATAAGACAAGTTTAGGCTTTAAATATCTTTGCTTTCAGTGTTAGTAATTTCTCATACCAGGTACATGTTGGTTATTTTATGTATTAATTTAGTTGCAGCTTGGAGCACCAAAGTTGGATGTCTAATGTAGGAAAGATTGTTCTTTCCCCCACACCCTGTTAGGCCTGTTCAGGTGGTGAATTGTTAACACACAATAAGTGTGTACCTTAGCTTACATCATATAACTTGTGCAGAGGATCTCTCAGTGAGGTAAGCTAATCAGGAACAATATCTTTTCACTTAATGATGAATAAATAATTCAGGAGCAACCATTGTTCTCTGCTTTCAGACACTGCCACAGTCTGTTGTAGCCTTCGTGTGTAAGTGAACTCTGAAATGCCATCTCTTCACAAGGAACGGGAGAAAATTCAGAGGAACCACAGCTGTATAGCTGATGCACATAAATAAAAGGATTACATTGTGGGCCAGTATGGTTCTGAAAGCATGCATCTGCACAAGAGTTTAATGCCTATAAAAGCGTTAACGTAACCTCTCAATATGATTCCTAATATTTCTCAGTGTCTCAGAGTAAACAAGTCCTAAGCATCTATTCGACCAAACCAGATGATCATAACATAAATGGTAATCCATTAAGTACTTAGCCTCAGAGTCTGTTTCCGTCCTCTAGTGCTTTAAACCTAAGTTTTCTGAGTACAGAAACTTGGGGCTTCACTTACTTTTCCATTGCTGCCAAGTTCATACTCCACAAGCAGGAAATAAAATCTTCTATCACAGAGAGAAACTTTCCCCACAGCCTCCAAAACAGGCAGAAATGGTTGATGAGGGCAGATGATTTAAGGATGACTTTGTCGGGAAGCTCCAAACCCCAAATGCCAGGTGTTCAGTCACACAGCTGCTCCTCTTCCTTGCAAAAAAGCTGGGAAGTCTAGGGACAGCTCCTGACAAAGTTAGAAATGTAGTTACAGGAAACCCCAAAACCTGATACCCTAATTAGCCTGCCATGCTCCAGCCTGGCCATTAAATGCTGACGTAGTAGCAGACAGAATGGCTTTATTGTGCCATCAAAGAAATGAAGAAATTAATACTAACTTTATTTAAACATAGTTTAAGTGGACAAACCAAATATTTAAAATAACTTCAGAAATAACATTCCAGCTTGCATACTTATCTAGCTGCTTAATGCTGGCAATACACAAACAATTCATTTTGTCCACAAGAAAAAAAAAAAAAAAGAAAAGAAAAAAAAAGCTTTTGAGCTAAGTGATGAATGTGCAGAAGTCACGATCAAGTGTTTGTGTGTGTGTGTGCATATGTTAGATCAGCAGGATGTTTGTTTTTCTCTACCTAAACTGGGCGACTGTAGCTTTTAACCAAGGAGATGCAACATTTTTTTCAGAAACAAACTTTTAAGTACAGCCCTGCCCATACAACCTGACCAAACTGCCTTCAAAACATTAGCCTGTTCTGATTGAAATGTTCTCAGCAAGCAATAGGCCCATCCCAGTATCTGTGGCACTAGGATAACTGGAGCCTTTCTTTCCTAATCCTATTACTGATACAGCTGCTGTGGCACTGAGGCATGGGGAACAGCTCAAGCCGAGCCGTTAGCAAAGCCAGGCACTGTGTCCAGGGCCAGGCTTTTAGTGGGGAGGAGGAATGGGGTGCTAAGGTGGCTCTAGGGATTTCTCTTCAGTACCCTGTGTTAGCAGCTCCTGTTGCAGTGTGTGTGCATGCACAGCATCCTGGCCTTGTGCTGACACCCAGCCCTCTCTTCTGCTGGCATCTGCAGCCAGCCATAGCCCTGAGCTCATGTACAGGGCTCATCCACAAACATCCCAGCTCAGAAGCTATTCTGGAATGACTCCGCCTAAGTGTGTGCTTGTGTGTGTGTGTGTGTGTGTGCGTGTACCCTTCTATTTTGCAACCAGCATAAACTGTTCCAGTTTAATTTAAACAAGAACAAGGCTCTGGGGTAAGAAGGTCTGTGCGCTGGGAATTATTCAGGATCATCCAGCGCATGTTGAATGCCTATCATGCTCTCCCCTACATTAACTGTCACATCTAAACAAGCCCTTAGAAGATAATTACAAACTTTCATTGGGACACGGCCACTTAAGCCGTGGATAAGCAGAGTTAGCTTGAACTTGTTCTATTCCTCTACCAGGCAAGAGCATTTAGAGCCACTGTTTAGAAGAAACGTTTCTCTGCACAAGTTAGATCTTTACGTACGTCAGCAGCTAATGGCCAGGCGGACGCGTGCCAGGGTAATTAGGATGTTAGGTTTTCAGAGTGCATCCCTGCCGCTCTGACAGCCAGGAATATTGAGCTTTCCAGCTTTTTTTTTTTTTTTTTTTTTTTTTTTGAAACACATGCCTGGCTAGTTCAACCTCTGGCATGTAAGGTGAGGAGTGTCATGTCAACAGCAAGATTGGAGGCAAGGGTGGAATTAAGGTCTCAGAAGTATCTCAGATCAGCCTAGTGCCAGTGCTCTTGCTTTTGTGGATGTCTGCACAGAGGTTTCGTCACCAGCTCTTGTTGTGTTGCTCCTCCTCATTCAACCTTGCTTCTGGTAGCAGCAGTGGGAGCCCTAATGCGGACACATCTCCCAGGGACCGGTGTTTCCTCAAGGCTTCAGCTTTCCCAGGGCTGGCCTGTGAACGGCAGTGCTTGAAATGCTGAGGATTGCCAGCTTCTCCTCTAACAAGTGCTTGCAGTTGTGGGAAATAAGCACGAGGCAGATGAAACCAAGGCTTCCAGCGGAGGGATCACAAACTAGAACGGTCCAGAAAAAACACTGATACATGGGTTTTCTCATCTCTCACTTGTATCCACAATCCAAACAACCTGATAAGAAATGCCAGCTTTTCTCTGTTTGCAGTGACTCAAAATAAAAATCATTTAAACAAGTGCTCCCTATATTTTATTTCTGAACTTACAGAAGTGACCATTTCTCTGGTTGTTTAACTAACAGTTCTGACATGTAAAAATAATGTGTGGCTCACATAATACATCATCCTCTAGCACGTGCAAAATAAGGCAGTTCGTTACTCCCAGGACTAAACTGGTAATTTCTGAGGAGTACTTGGACGATTATGAAAATTCAGATTGATCAAGTGATAGTTCAGCCTATCTGTTTGGGTACAGTATTCTCTCACATCCTTATTTTATGTAGCAAAGTAAAACAAAGAGAACAGTACTAGATGTGCAAATGTACAAAATGGGGAACAAACTAAGCTCTCTACGGTAATGCCAGGTGTATGAAAAGGTTATAAGCTTTGCAAGTATGTTTTAAAAATAATTTGAAATCTGTTTTAATATGTAATCCTTATGCATAAGCAGAGAATTTACAAGCCATGGCTGTTGGTGAGATGGTGTTTTCTCAAGAAAATAATTTATTTCACCTTCACTGAAAGACAACAGTAGTAACTTTGGTCAAGTCACTGTCTGTCTTGTGTTGGAGCTGGGTCTGGGACAGGGACTGGAGGAAAAGTTCTGCCCAAATTCTCCCTTCCTGGAAATGAGGCAAGATTTTAGCTAAAATGAGCAAGTATAATAGACCTGGAGGTACGTGTTCCCAGAGTCTCCAAGATGCAACTTTTAACTTTCCCTGGCTTTTTGGTATTTTAAATATTTGCAGTCCCCTGTGAAGGTTCTTCTCTGAAGACCTAGAGCATCTAATATGAACAGTCAGGTCAGCCAAGGCAGCCCCTTTTTACTGAAGGGGCAGAACTGCACATGAAATTCCATGACCCTTGAGCTTGTGAGACCCAAGTTTCTTGTTTTCTCAAAAATGCATATTTTCATTTTTGTCTTCCTCCTGATGCTTGAATGATCAGATGTGGAGATGCTGTCAGTGTTCCTGGGATTCACCTTGGGAAGCCGAGCCTTTGTTACTAAATATTTGGAATTGGACCTAAAATTATTCCCTCACTGGGGACTCATAACACAATCTGCTGCCTTGAAAATTCTTACACAGAACAGCTTGTGGGACTGGGATGGCTGGGAAGCGGAGAAACTAATACGGCACTCTGGGCCAGAGGGAGCGAGGCAGAGCAAAAGCTAAAGCCCCACAGGGAAATTCATTAACCGCAGCTCCTACAGCTGCTGTAACTTCCTGTTCTGTCACTGTCTGGAGTTTTTCCTCAAGTCCCACTCCCTGAAGATAATCCCAGTGTCGTGGTCAGGACTCTGAGGTTTCTCACCTGCCGAGGTGCCGAAAACTTGCCCCCTTTGCCTGCTGGGGCACTCAGGTCTGACCCAGAGAGGCCAGGAGGTGACCTGCCTAGGCAACCACATCAGTCCTGAGAGGGGAAAACGGAGCTATTTGTTGCTGTCACCTTCTTGCTCTCGCTTCTCTCCCTTCATATATTGGGAACTTTCAAGCATCACCCCCCAAAAAATGGAGGGAAGCAGGAAGGGGGTGGATCTAGGTATGTGAACAGGAGTGTACATACATGATTATGCTATTAAGCAACCCAATTTCCAGTATTTAAACTGATTTTCCAGCAGCAGATATATCTATTGTCTTCTTCTGCCCTGAAAGACAAAGGACAGCCGTTTCCCACTTCATTACAAACCTGGAGTGGAGCTGAGACCTTTGGTAGGGCTGGCTGTGCTGCTGTGTGGGCTGAGTCTGCTTTGGCTCCCTCTTTCCTTGCAAGAGCCAAGAAAAATATTCCTGACACACCCAGCACACAATAAACACCCAGGCTGGCATTTTGCACTCGCACGGATGAGTCAGATGGCAGGGGTGGGGTGGGGGCAAGTGCCACGTGTCCTTAATGAGGGATGTGGCGAAAAGCTCCACGAAATCCTTGATGCCTCCCCAGGTGGGAGCAAATCTCACGTGCAGCCTTCTTGAGCTGAAAGCAGCCGCAGGTGGGGGAACCTCACCTCCCTCCACTAAAGGGGACAAGCCTTTATCAGCTGGTGAAGCACCACGATGAGCCCTTGCCAGCCTCACAGGTACCCTGGTCTCTGCATGGCATGCTGTGCCCTTCTCTGCTCTCAGCCATGCTTGCCCTCGAGGAATGGCTCCAGACCAAGTTCATCCGCTCCAGATTGCCACCAGGGCTGAACTGATTGCTTTTCAAGGATTGAGGTTGTTAGGCAAGATCTGTCACACCAAGCCACCGCGGCAGGCTCCCATTAAAATCCATGGAACTCCTTGGGAGGGTGGAGGCTTTCCTTATTGAAACAGCCACCATATGTGTGCCTCCTTTTTTTTTTTTTTTTTTTTTTTAATGTATTTACTCTATAAATAGCCACCTTCCTAGATGGCCTGGCAGCAGTTTGACCTGGACAAATTGCTGGCTTTCCACCCAGTGTCCTGCAGAAGAGTCCTGCTGTTGTGCCTTACAGATTTGTGTGTCCTGTGCCAGCACTTAAATGACTGCCTCAGCATAAGCCAGCCTGGAGCCCAGGCTGCAGCTGCAGCCACCCTGGCCCAGCAGAAGAGCTGAGATACAAAGGGAAGGAAGGCATAAGGGCTTGCAAAAGAGTGTCCACAAACAGTGCTATGAAGCATTACTGTGTCTCCAGTCATTAAATCACAGTCTGAGTGCTTCACTATTGTTCAAGGCTACAAATTCCTAGTAAAAAACATTATTTAGATCTCACATGCCACTTAAAAAAGGTTTGCATGTCATTTTAACCACAGTATCATCTTGCTTCTTCACAAATCCTTGTTGCGTGAGTATCTCTGCCTTCTTCCCGAGATAGTTGTGCTGTGTTAGATCAAACCACAGGTTTTCATTGTGGTCTAGGTCTTTGAGTTTGCAGTTTACCTCACTTGGACACTTCATTTAACTACTAAATCAGCCTCACAGATCATATTTGTGGATGTCTAAGCAGTGAGTGTGTTTACAAAGAGCAGTGATTATTAGCAAGCACACACACAAGGCAGACTGGCATTTGAAAATTAAGTTCAAACACAGAGAAACAAAATTTTATAGCTGTCTACCACACATAAAAAGCAGATCCAGCACACAAAAATAGCCCCCTCATTCTTAAATCTGTATTTTGAACTGACTTTCAACCAGGTGTTTCCACTTTAATTTGATCCCCAGCATTCCTAGAGGTGATGTAAGATCCAGATCCACAAGGTAATAATGAAGTCAAGAGTTGAAAAATTATCAAGGCCTAATCTGGCAATTTAGTCCCTTGTAAATCATTGTGGTTAGTTATTGCAGGGCCATTCTTACCAACCAAGTTCTCTTGAGACTTAGCATTAACTTCGCCACCTGTTTGACTGTCAAAGAGATAAATTTACTTGAAGGGAATCTTCCACTCCTGGCTTTATTTACGACTAGGGGGAAGAGGATGGATCGACTGGGAAACTTCAACTGTAAGGGTCTGAATATGCTGAATCAGGGAGTGATGCAATTCATTTAATCTGTTTGATATTACACATAAATTTCCAAATTTTAGTGTATAGGCTTAAGAAATTCTTCTGGCTTGTGTGCTGCACTGAAAGCTCTAATGAAATGTAGTCAATTCCTGCTTCTTCCTCTTTTTTTTCTTTTTTTTTTTTTTTCCTTTTTTTTTTTTTCTTTTAACAATAAGCCCCAGAAGTCAAAAGATCACATCAGAGCCATTCTGTAACCTAACACTGCACACCTTTCAGAGCACCTGTGCTCTCAGTGTCCCAGTGGCTTATTCACAAAAAGTATATCAATGAGTTTGGCAAGCTCCTCCACTGGGAGATAAACAAAACAACAACAAAAAAAGGCAGGATAATAAAAATAGTTCATTGGGACAGATCCTTCAGCTAATTGCCAGGGTTATGGAGCCAACCACGTGACAGCCTGTAGGATCTGAGCTGTGTTAGTGAACTGAGAGGCTTGTGTCTTGAATCAAAGATAGAGGAAAACATTTTTTGAGCTCAGGCTTGAGACTTACACAAAGAGTATGCTCAAATTGCTGCTCAAGCTTTTTTCTTTCTTTTTGTCAGGAAAGTTCTTTCCAACTGCTGAAACTGGAAAGGACTAGAAGTAAAGAATGAAAAGAGATTTTAGGTTTTAAAACTGTTATTTCCTACACATACCATTTGCTTCTGACAATATTTTACTGAGTTTCTTTACTTTGAAATGATGCAGCTAACAGTGTTTGGTATGTAGAGAAAGGGACTGTGTATGGACATGCACACCAGAAAGCTTTCAGCTTCTCTTATTTGGTACCCTGAACCCAAACCATGCATCTTACTCTGGCCAAATCTGTCCACATTGCAAGCAATTCTTTTACTGCTCACATCAGTTTTGCATGTATTTGCCATAAGTGATACCACATTAAACCCAGCCAACTGATGCTGCCTCCGGCAAAAGGCAAGCAAACAGCTTCCCCAGCCTCTCTACCCCACACAAAACAAATGGTGTAAAGAAGCCTCTTATCCAAATTTGTACAAAGTGTCTCATTTGCTAGGCTTTTTAGATGAACTTATGTTTTTATTCTGTAGTCTTGGAGACTGCTGGCTCTGGTGGATGCAAGACTGAGCCTCCATTGGCATGAGGGCAGAAAACTCCCTGTTCCTGTAGACCGATCCACCTGCCAACACAGCGAGAATAACCAACAAGCTGTTTTTTATCATCATTTTTTTTTTTTGAGATTTATGAGAAGGTTTGGGATTGAGGAAGGAGGGGACATCCTTTCAGCCAAGGAGAATATCTTTATTGAGAAATGTAAACTAAGGAGCAGACTGGTGGGAAGGAATTGGCAGAGCTCTGGAGGAAGCCGTGAGCAGAGCTGGGAACGTAAGTCCATCCTAAGGAGCTGGACAAAGTAGGAAAGATGATACAGAGTTGGGGGAATAGTCAGGATATGATCAGGACATGTTTTTTTTCAGGGTGCGAATCCTGCAAGCTCTTCATGTTCAGCTGTACAGTAGTCAATGTCCAGACTATGGCCTTCAGCACTGATCCCTCAATTCCTCCATGGGAAATGGGGGAGAGGGACCAGAGCTGATGCCCTAACGCACCTCTTTTGAGGGCACTCAAAAGGTCTCCACGTGGATGGAAGCTGTTGTAGGCACCTGGGAACAAAGGGTCAGTCGAGCTGTCGGTGAGGATATGCTCAATATCCTTTCTAACGGTCGCTGGTATTTCTGGAAAAGACTGACAAGCGTTCAGGTTCAGGATCCCAGCAGTCCACAGCCCAGAAGACCTTGGGCTGTTTAGAAACCATTCACTCGGTTAAATTCATTACATTACTTTTGATTATATTAATGTTACCCTTTTTTTGACCCAAACTTTAGCCAAGCTTGTGGAGCTGCAGGTGTTACATGGGAAACCAAAGATGGAGTCAGCTGTCTCTGTGAGGCAATCCTGTTTGCTTACAACAAAAAAGTCAGAAACTATGCTTTCCCCGGAGGTCTCAGGCTGCAGGTGACAGTCGTGTTGCTCCCTGTTTCACAATGCTGTCAGCCAGTGCTCTGCTCAGGATGCTGCCTCTCCCCAGGCTTTTCTCAGGATCACGTTTCTGAACAAGTTCAGCAACGCAGGAACTGCACAGACAGCATAGGAAGGGGCATGACACTGCAGCCCATTTTGGGGGAGCCTTGGTGATGCATTTTTTAAACTGTATAATCACTGAGTTTAAAAGGAAAAGAGAGAAGAATGCAGCTGCTTTCCAGACAAGCTCCACAACATTTGGCTGCAGAGCCATGGTCCTGTCCATGCCACTTTGCTGGCCCAACAAGAGCCTTGCTCTGTTCTGGCCCAGCTTCAGACCAGAAAGGCTCTGGGAAGCTGCGTGTTGGGAAAAGCCCTCTCTTGTGCTGGGCAGGCATAGCTTCTACCACTGCTTCCTCCTTCAATTGAAATGGCACAGGCTGCCCAGAGAGGTTGAGGAGTCTCCCTCCTTGGAGATCTTTAAAAGCTGCCTGGACATGGTCCTGGTAAAGCAGCTCTGTAAGGCCTTGCTTGAGGTTGGATCAGATGGACTACAGAGGTCCCTTCCCACCTCAGCCATTCTGTGATACTGTCATTCTGTGACATGTTTTGGGTTTGTTTCCTAAAAGAAAGACCCAGCCTTCGTCCAGGACCCACTTTTCTCTTCAGATGCCTCTTCCACCACCTGATCAGTGTCTCTCTTCCCCCCCCCCCCCCCCCCCAGGCACCACAACACCCTTCCTCTGGAGGAAGGCTGCAGGCAGAGACTAATACATTGCTGCAGAGGCTTGGGCTTTTGCAGAGCATTTGGCCTAGGAGCATTTAAAGCAAGCCTGGGGGGGGGGGGGGGCAAGTGCATTTTGATGCCTGCCGGACAAAGTGTCTTGGGAGAGTGGCTTGCAGCTCTGATTTCTTGGTTGTTGTTGTTGTTGTTGTTTTGTTTTTGTGTGTGTGTGTGTGTTTTTGTTTGTTTGTTTGCTTGTTTTGTTTTGTTTTGTCTTGTTTTGTTTTTTTCTTTTTTTTTTCCCTAACTGAAGGCTCACTAGACCTGTACACCTTTTCCTTCATGTGATGAGAGATCTTCCAATTTCTGAACACTGATCAGCTCAGGCAACCAGATGTCCACAGCTCCCTGACAAATGGCTACAGCACATCAGCCATACTCTCTGCACATCTGTGCGTGTATAGGGTGCCTTGTATGTCTAGAGTTAGAGGTGTGAGAGGCTATGACAAGTGCTTTGGGGGACTGAGCTTGGCTGGCCAGGGTGACAGGGACACAGGAGGACAGGGAGGACAGAGGGAGCTGATAAGGGCAAGGGACAGACTGAACTGGGATCAACCCAGTAGGAGCCATCTCCCTGTACACATGCATAAGAGAAGGGAACAATGTAGTTCAATCAATTAATTTTGTCATTTCTTAAATGTTGAGCCCTTGGATCAGTTTTTCACTGATCCAAGTTTTTCACAATATTTTTCACTGTGTTCATACGAGCATATAAAACATACACATGCTTAAGATATATTAAAATGAAAAAAAAAATGCCCCAGTGCTTCCAAAATAACACTAGTCTTATAGAGAACTAATTAAACCTTTCCCAGTCTCTTTTCCTAAGTGTTATCTTTTTTAAAAAATGAGCAAGAAAGGCTGTAAAAGATAAAGCTGAGAAAGGAAGAGCCAATATAACCAGGCTACATAGAATTTTGGGGTTAAGTCCCACTGGCTATTTTTAAAATATAGCCCTATAGAGAAAAGAGTTTGTGTGTTCAAAGGTATGAATTAAGGCCATGTGAGACTGAACTCTGAATTTCCTGGCTTGTGTCAGTCTAAGCCTTTTTAAAAATGTGTGTATAGGGGTGTGGGTACTTATAATTCTTGCCTTTCAGCTATCTGGGATACACTTCTGTGCTGTTAGTGTAGGAAATTTAACAAAGCATTTTGAAGAACGAAGCCTGAAGAAATAAATCTTCAATTATAATTTGAATACACACTTAATTATAAGAAAAGAGCCAAATCAGCCATTAATTTTCCAAATGTGTGAGTTTAAGATGATTTACTGGCAACTGGGTGTGCACACATGTACATGCACAGTTGCTTGAGTCCAGCTTTACAAGAAATCTCGGAAAATATCCCAGTCTGCTTTACAGGATTACAGTAAAAAGAATGTGACACCCTTTGCCATTATGTTTGCTGCCAGTGATTCAGGCGGGGGTGGTGGGGGAAGGGGAAGGCTTTTGGCAGAACAGCTCAAGGTCCCCCTACACTTGAACTTTGAATAAGCAGTGACTGTATCTTCAGGAGAACTGTGGGTGTTGGAGCAGGGCAGAGAGATAGAGTGAGAGTAAAAATACCTCAGCAGGGGTTTTCCTTTTACTTTATGGAAAATGATGCAAAACTATTCATCAGTTCCTTGTAATGGCAGTGTGAAGGGGCATGGGATTTATTTATTTTTTTTTCAGTTAATACAGACCATGGATTTGTGAGGTCATCAGTCTTAGTCACAGTTATCTCAAAGTGACTGAGCAGCTTTTCTGCCTCCATCTGGCCACATAGCTCATCTAGTGCCATGGCAGGCTCTTCTCCTGAGCAGGTTCAAAAGAGGAGTTTGGACAAGAGGATGTTTTAAGAATGAAGCACACTTCCTTGTGACTAATTCATTTCTGATTTCTTTTGGGTGATGCAAAGCTATCTACTGCTGAAAGTGCGACTGACACTACATCTACCAGTCGCTCCAGGGACTTGCCAATTCATCTTTGCCCTGGAGGAACAGCTCAAGAAATGTCTGAGAGGGTTGTAGCCTTTCCCATCATCTCTGCACGTGTGGGACTACCGGAAAGTGAGGGTTAAAGGGCTGCGTGACCCTGGCGTGATTCCAGGATCCCGACCCTTGTAACATCTGCAGGGCTGGGAGACGTGAGCCCAGTGTTTTGCTGAGGGCAGAGCCCTGTGCTCACTCAGCCTACCCATCCCCACAGTTGGGGGTTTGGCAGCAGCTGGGCTCCGTAAAGGCATTTCGCCCATCCGTGGGGGCTGCAAGCAGTTGAAAAAAGTCCTGTGTTTGCATCGCTCTTGCCCCAACTCATGTCTAGGGCACAGAGAATGGTGAAAACCCAGAAGTCCCCCAGATGTTCGAAATGAGGACCCCTGGTGTGAAAGAAGAAACATTCACATCCGAAGGCAACTGATACTGTCACCTCTCGAATATCAGAGGGGAAGCTGAGCTGCAATCAGCAGAAGGGGATGTTGCCTACTGAACACCCACCTACGCACACAGACACACACCATTTGCACAACCAGAACCTGATGGGCTCTCTCCGTTCCTGCCTGAACTTAGCTAAAAATATAAACTTATTTTACACATAGATTTTGATAAAGATGTGGGCAATTCCAGTGTATCTCATATATTAAGACCTATGTTAGACTGAACCATATAACGAAGTCTTTCCTCTTCAGTGGTCATTGAATCAGACCTGCAACTAGTATCTAAGAGCTTTCTGACTGCCTGTAATTAAATTGTATTCCTGAAATTATCACTAAATCCTATCAAATTCTTCTCATATTTCCTTACAGAGCAACTCTACGCTTATGAGTTGAGAATTACGTACTATGCCTCATGGCAGGTTTTTAAATAACATACCAGAGCTGTGTTTGCCACTTGCTAGCCCTAGTAAATTTGATATTTACACTGTCATCAGCTAAAGTGCATTGGGCTCCTGTTGTGTGACTTTGGGGATTTGCTGGGTTTTCTATAAAACACAGTCCAGCTGCAACAGTGAAGGCAGTTCGGTTTAATAAGCTAATAAATACTTTTAATGACCCTCATTATGTCTCACAGTGATATCTGGTATTAAAGTCCAAGTGTTAGTCCAAGTAGAATGTAAAATAGAAAGTCCCCTGCTGAAAATGTGCAATCTGTGTATGTGTGTATATGTACATAAATACACATACACATATGCATATAAACCCACTGGAAATTTCCTACAGAAGAATGTAGTGGCATTTATTTTTCATTAATTCTTGAGAGATTTCATCTGTCTTTACAGCTCAGAAAGACGAAATCATTTTAAGTTTCAAGAAATCTGCGTAGATGAGTCGTGAGATCGATCTGCCCAAATACAAATGCAAATGGCCACTTGCTGGCTAACAGGCATACTGTACCTATGGCTGTGCCACTGGTGGGTAACAAAAATAATTTCCCAAGGGGTTCCCTGTCCTTTCCAGTGGATAGAATCATCTGAACCCCTCCTCCCCCCCTCAGCTTTGAGTTGCAGTAAAACTGTTCACCAAGTCAATGCTGAGTGTATGTACCAAGAGGCTCCCCTCAGGGCTGGTGGGAAAACAGATCAGTTGGCTTCATTAGCAAAACTTGGAGATAATGTAGGCTGCAGAGGCACCAAATCCCGGTACCCCTGTGGAGCTGTTGGCTTTCTGGGCACCCTCCTCAGAGGACACCACTGATAAACCCCCAGGTCAAGGTCCCCCAAGTGAGTCTCCAGTGGGTGTGAGATGATTGTTCTTCTTTGATGCAAGGCAGGGGGCCACACTAAGGAATCCAGAGCTACTGGGCATCATTGTATTAGTTTGCTTAGCCAAATGTGTATCTGCAGTGGAAAAAGCCAAGCAGGAGCCATGGTCATGAGGAAAGGCAAAAGCTTGCATGTGCTTGCATATTGTACCCACGCCATGCAAGCCACAGCAAAAAGCTCAGAGCGGACACCATTATCCCCAAAGGATGTATCCAGGTTAGACTGCTTCAACTTCTGGACTGGCTTATGTGCAGCATTGGGACACAGAGGTTTGACACTTCAGGCTAAGCTGAGACTAGAAAGTTTTTGAAAATCTCCTACCTGATCAGGTTCATAAGATTGGATGGACAAAATGAAAGAAGATGATGTATTGGAAACAAGCTTGAAGTAACTAAATCAAAATAAAAAGACCAATTCTGAATTAAAAAATAACTCATACTGTTAACTCTACAGCATGTATTTGATGTATCACAATTTTGCCAATCACCAGATCACCTGGACCCAAATGTCAGCATGTGCTCTAGATATAGACATACCTTTCTCATGTCCAGTCTAGGTGGATTCATGAATTAACTGGGTAGTTTGAATTTGAGCTCTACAGCAAGCATGGGAGAAGCTCTTGAGTGTCTAAGAAAAATGAGATTACCCTAGAATTCCAAATATGTCAAATCTTTATTTTTAGTTATTGTGTTAATCTGCTTAGCAAAATCTCCCACTCTTGTAATACCCCTTTGCTTTCCTGCTTGTGGGATATAAAATGATCTTGATTAGAAAAGAATTCTCTCGGGCTTTGCTTTTGGTCATTTTACTGTAAATACAGAAACTTTTCTAAACTTGCCAGGTCAGGCAAAGTACCACCACCATGATTTTCTGATCCAAGCAGTATTTCTGCCACCTTTGTATGATAAAGTGTATCAGAGGGAGCACGGTGTGCATGCCTACGTGCTGCCTGTGCTTGGGGCTCCTCTCAAAGATTGCAGAAGTGCTGGTGGCAGTTCTGTGGTCATTCACTGTCCCCACAAACTCGGTCTCTCCCACTTTTAGGCACCCCAGCTAACTTGCTAGCCCAAGTGGGGAGAGACAGAAATGAGGCCAGGACCTGTAAAACAAGATGGTCACCCAGGGTGAGAGAGGTTGTCCTCATTGGAGTTCAATAACACTGTTAGTCACCATGAAAATATTGGAAAATATAAACTATGAGTGAACTTCTCATGGGCTAAAAAGTTAAGTTGACTCCCAGAGCATCCCCTCTGAACTAGAGATGGGAACAGTATGCAACCACAGGCTCTGAAGTCAGTGACCCACTTCCAGTGACATGGCCCAAGATCTCGTGTCCCCACTCAGAGGCAGGGACTAGAATTAACTATCTCTAACCAGTGTAGCAGTGTTTTCCTTCATCTCACAACAGAATTTAGTGTGGCCGAGTGCTGTGAGTCATACTGGGGATTTGATACTATTTTTCCTAAAAAGACCTGCAGCAGAGAGAAGCTGTGAGAGGCACAGGCCTTGAAGGATCAGAACCTCAGAAGGACACAGAGATCAGCCCATTATAATAACAGTTTAAATCTCATGGTTGTTTTTTTTTGTTTGTTTGTTTGTTTTTGTTTTTTTGGTGGTGGTGGTGGTTGTTGGTTGGTTGTTTTTTGTTGTTATTGTTATTTTTTTTTAAGTGTGTTTTTGTGAGCCCTGTTGTAGTAGTAGGCACACTGGCCTCATTGCTTGTTTTCCTGGTATGTATTTCTGTAGGTGGGCATGGATATTTGCAAACAATTTATTTGCTTCATTTCCAGATACCAGGTGCATGCCATCAGAGGATGATGATGGCATTTGCGGGGCTGATGCTGAGATGCTGTGACTGCTCTTTGGCAGGATGACAGATGGCTGGTTACGTGCTAAGAGGCTTCCAGAGAAACCTTGGAAGCAAGGGGAGCCAAGAAGTGACAACCTCCACATTAGATTTTTCCTTTCACTTTATCAAGTAATGCTCCAAAACACTTCTGACTGTATAATGGCACTAATAATTCACAACCTTCACAACCAACCACTTTAGAGAGTTGTGCTGAGCTGTGTGTAAACTTGTCCCCAGTGTCACTGTCCAGCATGATACCATTGTGATTCATGCCACAGTTTGTGAGTTCCTTAAACACCCCACCTGCTGCAGCATATAGTTCTGTTCCTGTTACTCTTTGTCTCTTTGTTTTTGTTGCATTTTTACTATTTTATTTATTTATTTATTTTCTTTAAAGAGTGTGTTTTCCTTCCTATTGTATTATTACAAGATAGAGATGGGTGTGGAAGGTAGCTGAAATGTGACCTGGTGATGTTAGAATCAGCAGACCAGCCAGCTCATTGCCTTCTATTGTGGGTATTTCAGATTATTTAAGTAATTCCCAAACCCACATAGCCATACGACTAGTCACAGGAGAACCTGTAATGGCTTTCGAGCCAAGTGTGGCCCCAGGAACCATGTGCTGGCAACAGCTAAAAGCTCACCATCTTTGTTGGACAAGGCAGGACCAATACAGACAAATTCACCATCCCTGGGGGCATTTAAGGAAAGGTTGGATGTGGTGCTTAGGGACATGGTTTAGTGGGTGACATTGGTAGCAAGGGGATGGTTGGATCAGATGATCTTGGGGGTCTTTTCCAGCCTTAATGAGCCAAAGATTCTAAGAATTCCTTCATGTGCTGCAAGAAGTTCAGCTGCATTTTCCTGAGTGGAAATATGTTCCCAGAGAGTCCAGGGGAAATGCTACTTAGGGGAGGCTACATCTAAAGGAAAAGGCTATGTTTAAAGAAAGCTGGAAGATGCTGCATCCCGCAACATCATGACAAAGCTGATGTACCTGTTACAGCCTGAGGAAGAAGCAAATGCACATTGGTGAATTCACCCAAGTTGGCAGTGTGGCCTGGCAGTGCTCTTTAGTAGGAAAGTCATTTTTTTTTTTTTTTTTCCCCACAGAAACTTTGAGGGCCTTCTACAGAAAAAAAAAAAAAAAAAAAAAAAAAAAAAAAAAAAAAAGCAACGAATTGATCCACAGGTTCATAGGAAAGTATAAAACCTTAAAAAAAAAAAATAAAAATTCTTGTCTCAGACTGCAATGATGACAGTCCAGAAGGATAGACCTCTAAGTGGCTCCCACAATCCCTGCAATCTTTACTCTGGTAACAGCTGCTCAATTACTTTGAGAAAAACAAAACCATCTTGCTGTGCTTGCTGTGGGATTTCCTCATGTTTTGGAAACTAAAGGTGCTTTTCTGAGCACTTTGCAAGAGAGGAGTCCTGAGCATGTCAAGACAACTGGCTGGGCAGGCCACAGAAGCCCAGAAGCCATGAAACAGCCACCCATGAAAAAGTCAGAACTGGTACGTTTCCATTTAACATTTATGTTTCAGTTTATATATCTAAATTAGGAGAAAGAAAATGCATTTATCTAGAAAACATTTAACTAACTCTGGTGGCAGGGAAGGTGCCACTCTCCAGGCCTCAGCCACAGCTTGGGAATACCAGAAGAAATCTTTCCATTGTCCTCCTAAAGGAGCTCTGTAAATCTTCAGGAGGAGGACACATGGTTCCTCACAGAGTCACTGGATTGCTGCTTCTGGACTTACCATGCATTGCATCATTTGCAGTGGCTTGCTCTGAACAATCTGATCTTTAAAATTAGGTGTCTGGTATTCATGGTGACTAAGAACCAAAGAAGAAATGAGGTTTTTATTACCGCTGCTCACAATGCACTGCCCAGTTTTTATTCATCTTGATAACCTCAGTCATTCTTGCTCCTGGGTGAAAAAGAGTTGGGTGAGTGTAATCAGAACATAGCTCTTGTCACTCCTACAATAGGCTGCACCTCATTGTCACGATGACAAGAAGATATAGGCTTGGGACACATCAAGGGCTGGGAGCCCATTCTTTCACATTAAATGCATGAGAGGTATTTGATTTCTTTTTATTCCTTTGAAAATGTGATTGAGACTACACAGACACAAAGCAGACTCTGCCTACACAACTCCAAATGACAAGACCCAGTGTGAGACAGGTGGCAAAACTTTCCTGCTCAGTGAAACCCAGATTATTTGACAGAAGCACCTATAGAAAGAAAATGGAACTTTGTGCCAAACAGGAAAATCAGGGTGTGAGATATTTCGGTGTCTGGCCTGCCTCTCTGATACTCTTACCCCACCTTAATTCTTCCTTGTGTGCTGTCTGTCTTAGACCAGTATACCCAAGGTGTTGAGGGAGAAGATGTCTAACTGAATATTCATTTCCTGAAAGGGTTTCCTGTATGACGTAAGAACGAGAGAGGGAGCAGCAAACAGCTCCTCAGACATTAACTGTATCAGGACGCTTGAGATTGTGCGAAGCAAACAGTACTCAGAGGCTCAAAGGAAAGGCTTTTTCTTTGGTGAATTTAATCATTAGGGGATTTTTTTATTTTTATTTTTTAAAGTTTTCCTTTTCCCCAGCCATGCTAGGAATCTGAAGGTTAAGAAGGGGCCCATCCAGCTAAGAGGAAATATCCCCTCTCTTCAAGTTTATTATTGAAAGTGGCCAGATGTCATTTGTTTGTGACTAGAAAAGGGAAGTTATATTACAGAATGTGACACTTCAAACCCCATGGTAAAAACAAAAGCAAAAATGGAAAAGCATTCAGCTGCACTCATTTACATTTGTGATCTGCAACCTGGGGCCCTTTGACATGGTGATAAGAAGGGAGTTTTATCACGTTTGGGTACATTCTGGTTGTTGCATGTGCTGTATATTCAATTGGGTGTTGATCAGACAAATTTGAAGTCAGCTGGGATGGTGGGTGGTGGAGTGCTAGTGGAGGAAATGTACTATATGAGCAGGTTGGAAGTAATCTAGTATTAATGTTCTTTTCTTTCCCAGTCCCAGCTGGAATGCCCTCTTATGTTTGCATGCAAAACTGTGAACACGGGCCTTGTATGGGATTTGAGATCTGCTAAGAAAAGCGATATGAAGTTCTCCAGCAATTAATGAATTATTCAGATACTTGATTCTGGGCAATAATTGGAATGGAAGAGGTAGAAACACCATAGTGTGTAGAAATCCTACTAATTTTAATAAAGAAGAGGCACCAGGCAACACCTCCTCTAGTATTCATGGATTCTTTTTAGAATCAAGAATTTTCTGCCACTTTCAAAGAATGAGACAGTTTGCACTACCCTGTAGTGCTTACGCCAGCAAGACTTCAACATGCCCACTTGAAAACATTTAACCTACTTTATTTTTTCAAGGCATGTGAAAGATACAAATTCACCAATGGACTCACAGGTAACAGCAGAAATTATATAGGCATGACATCAAATTCAGATTTCCTAGATCCAAACAGCTTTTATGAACCTCTCTGGTGTAATAATATCCTGGAATAAAAGACACATTCATCTACAAGTATGATTCACCCTACCTTCTCAATAAGTCTGCCAACACCCAGTGACAATTTCTATGCCATGAATAGCAGAAGAGTATGAAAGGAGGCAAGACCAGCAATTCCTGTCCCATAGGCTTCCAAACATGAGCAGAATGCCATGACTTCCAGCCATATCACCAAGTGTTGGATGCGCCCTGAAAAACAAACAAAAGTCTCTGTGCTGTCACTCAAATTCTCCGCAAATTCTTTCTTACATATGGTCGCTTTCTGTGCATATGCATGAGACCAAGTGCTGTTGACATAAATGCCCACAGAAGTGTTGTCCAGAAGTATTTTTTTTACCAGCCAGGAATTATTGTTCTTGAGTAATTACATATTGAATCTAGGAGTTCTTAGATTGGGAAGGGAGTAAAAAGTGCTCAAGTTTCCTGAATAATATAATGGAAAGAATAAAATGAGATCTGTTCCAGATATGCTGGCTATTTCTATGTTAGTAAAATTAAACAGTACCAAAGAACATTCCCAGGCAGTGAAACATGTTTATGTTGTCAAATGGTTGGAATAGTCCCTGGCACAGTTCTGGCTAACGCCAGCCATCATTCACCTAAAATCTTCCCTGTATATGTCAGGAGATGGCACAGGCCAGGGGCCAGACTCATTAGGTAGAGTGAATATGTCCATCCCTTGCTTTGGTGGGAAAAAAAAAAAAAAAAAAAAAAGCTCAGGAGTATGGATGTACTAGATCATGCCTCCAAGTCTCAGGGTTGAACATTATTCCCTGTTTCTTGGCAGAGTTTGATTTACCAGTACTAATATAGCTACTGGTAATAGAAAAAGTGAAATGATTTTAATATTTTTGGCTAATTCCTCTCCCACTTTATTAGTCATTCAACCAGCATGTGTTAGAAGACTTACCGGAGCCATACTGGAAAACTGCCGGACACAAACGGGGGGGAAGGGGGTAGATAAAACAAAATGGGGATGGAGGACAAACAGCTCACCCAAGCTTTCAACAGTGAAAGTAGCCTGCCTGGGATGGGCAGATGAAGCCTGAGGGTTCCAGGTGTGCTTTCTCAGGTGCCACTGCAGTGAAGCTGCTATCTGTGTGCCAAGTCACGCTGAGGCAGAAACATTCAGCTGTTCAGGCTGTATTTGCCCAATCCTTTGAAGAAGCTTAACTAATACTAGTGACACCTGTGCCACAGAATAGGTCTCCTGCTCCTGCTCTGAGGTAACTCTCCATAAAGGGGAGCTACCAGAAAGAGAAAGAAAACTCATAAGTTCACCTAAGGTATAGTTTTCTGGTCATACTGTCATAAAGAAATAGGATCTTATCAGGATATTGGTGAAATTTTCTTGGGTAACAAGAAGAGGAAGGGAATATGTATCAGAATTCACAAACTGATGAAAATTGTTTGTGTCCTTTGAAAATGAAAGACATTCATTTTCAAGGAGATCGGCCAAGTAGCAGTGAAGAGCTGGGTGCTTGTCTCAGTGTCAGAGTGAACAAGGCTGCCTGGGCTATAGCAATAAGGAGAACTGCTTACTATATCCTTGTGTGATTGTCCAGAAACTGCAACAGGGATAAAGAGCCACTCACAGAGCTATACAGACTCTCTACCTGTGTGCCACATGCAACAGAAAAAGGTCTACAGTCAGTGTGGATGCAAACTAAACTGTTTTTCATTACAATAAAACTAGGTTGGGATCACTGGAAGCCCCTGTAACAACACAACACCTGTTAGTTACACTGCGTCCTGTTAATGCCTCTGTGAGATACAACTATTGGCTCTGTCTTGTGTGTGTCAGCATTATCCATCCCAGCTGGTTGAAATATTCTGGATTGCTTCACAGATCTGGTACAGATAGGCTGTCTCTGAGTCAGTGAACTAATAGGTCACAGCAAAAACATGTTTTTCCTCTGTGCTATCTCTTTCTTCACTACTAACAGCCTAATTGCCTTGGAATTTGACTTACACAGGTTATGAGTGATTTTGTACGTTTTAATCTGATCAGTTGCTCACAGTAATTTATCATGTTCCAAAAGTGAAGAAATGAAGGTATTTCAAGATGGAAGTCCAATTCTTAAGACTCCCATTTAGGCTGCACAAAATATAGGAACTAAACACTTGCTTTAAATGTATAAATGCAAATGGTGGACCTGGTCCAAATCAGAGCTTGATCTAATTTGGGCATTTTCAGTCTTTTTTTTTTTCTTTTTTTTTCTTTTTTTTTCTTTTTTTTTTCAGCCTACGGTCACACTGTCCCAGCTGTATGTAATACAAACCCCTGCAATATATGAGGGGTAAAATTTTGATAGGTTCATTTGGTTTAGTTTACTATAATGACAATACCAAATGGCCAACATAGGACTGAGAGGGCATCATCCAGCAGCCAATCTGCAGGACCAGGTCTGACTGTGGGGCAGAGTTCAGCCCACTGCCCTCTCAAGCATGATTTATGCCTCAATGTAGGAAGTCTGACACACTCTGTGGAGCAGTCACGAGTCTTATCTGGCCAGGACAAAACCAAAAGGCAGAGAGAGTGAGAAGAACCACTTCATTTGAAAAGAAGATCTCAAATATGTGTGTTCCTGGCATATTCCAATATTCAGCAGGGCTTCCCAGCATAAATTAGCGATGGACCAATTTATATGTGCTTGGTGGATTTAAGCTTGCAGACCAAGATCAGTCAGAGGATTCCAAGAACATTCCTAGAGGAACAGTATTTGCCCTGGAACTGGACTCTGTCCGTACAGAAATACACCAGATGAAGAAGCAGCTGCTAGAAAGGAGGCAGAAAGCTGGCTGCCATGAACCCTGTACATACTGCTCTGTGTCTAATATCCATGAGGAAAGGGGGATTCTGATCTGGCTCATGGTTTTACTAAACAGCTAGGACAGATGATGAGTTTATGCTGCAAAATAAGGGAGGCTGACAAAATACGGGTGAAACGTCAACCATGTGGAAAAACATCAGTAATACAAAGGAGTTGTATGAGTACAAGGCTGGATGGAGCAAAAAGGTCATCATTACTTTCCTCTAGCACAAGACATGAAAGGAGACCAACCCAAAGGGACAAAGCCTCAAAAAAAAAAATTAAAAAAAAAAAATTATTAGGTCCATCAGTGTATCAGTAAACAGCACTTGACAGAGATTGAATGACAGAAGATGGGAAAGGCTATACTGATCCTGGTTAACAAAAGTTATTAAAGTAATTTCACAGACTACGTTAAGATTATGGAACAGAGGGTCCAAACCTGGAGAAGCTGGTAGCACATCTAACAGAGAGTGATGGGGGAGTGTGGACTCATCCCTGCAGTGGTTTCGAAAATGGAACAAAGTGAATATCAGAGTCAGTGCAGTTAGAAATTAGTATTTGTGTAACAGGGCTCTGGGAGAAGGAGCAGCATAAGATGGTTCAGAAGAACTCCTGCAGAGACACTTGGGTGAGTGCACAGAGCCAGCTTGGCTCCCATCCATGGGTGTCAGCCCAGGTTGGAGACCCCTTAAGCTGCCATGTGGGAGTCTCCATGCTGTTATCTCCTTCAGTCTGGGGACACGATGCAGTGACACTTTGCCTAGCCCTCAAGGCAGCCATCTGTGGCTCAGCAGGATGTGTTTTGCTACACAAAAATGATTACCCCATTTCCATGCCCAGGCTGATTGTGGCAACCACATTGACCTGCTAACATCATTAATCTGTGATTGTCCACCAGTGAAAGAGAAGACCTCAGTGAAGTGGATTTCATTACAGCTGGGTAACTATAGCTAATGGCATCTGAATATATGTGTATGCCCAAAAAAGTGATTATATGGGAATTAATCTGATTATTATTTGAAGACCACAACCAATGTGCCAGTTGAAAAGCCAGCTGGGATTTAGAGCATGTCTCACTCATATTTAATTTCTTAAGCAGCACAAAGCTATCAGGGTCAACATAGTGAAACATCAACCAAGAATGCATGTATAACAGAGGAAAGTTGTGGTGTGCATGCAATAAGGATGTATTCTGACAAATTCAAACGTGGCTCATATAGCTGCTAATCACAACTGTGTCACAGAGATGCTGACTGCAGGAAGTAGAGGTTCAGACTTGTCACGTTCCCTTTCTGAGATGTAATACAAGCTGCCCCACTGGGTAGTGGATTACTCTTCTGTTATTGCTAAGTCAGGGTATAGAGCTCCATGAGCCTTTATTGTCTTTAGCACATATATTAAATTAAATTTTTGGGACAGTCATCTTTGTGAATAGAGAATTGCTCCTACTATATGAGCTTGTTGTCACAGATTGTCATTGTAAAACTCGGAGGCAGGGACAATTAGGAAGGAAGTTTTACTTCACAATGGTCACAGTTGTCTATATATGAAAGGGTACAAAAAGATTTTCCTTAGATGGTTTCTAAATAAACATCCAAATGAGACAAAACCTGGGAAATACAAGCCACAAGCCACGATAGTGATATTTCAGAATTATATATACAAGATACAGTGGAAAATGTTTTGCTCTTCAGCTCAGAAAACTGAGGGGGAATTTAGAGTTTGGTTTGCTTCCTGCTGTATGGGGTGGTATTCCCAATTCCCTGAAGAACTTTGGAAATCCCTACCCCTTCTCTTCAACATCCACAATACCATGTGCATCTGTGGATTTGGACATTTTCTAATAAGAGCTTTCTTGCACATAGATTAGCTGAGGAGATTTGGCCATGCTGCTGAGCATGTGCTATCTAGGCTGGTTAAATAAGGTGAGACACTGTTAAATACTGACATGTCAAGCAACACGTTGAATTTTCTTTAGTGGTCTTGAATCTCTGCGATTACATCTTTAACACATCAATAACTTAGCCTCTGGTTAGCAAGGATCACTGAAGCATGACTAATCAGCAGATGAAAGTGTCTTTGTGGGGATTAGCTTTAATGAAAAGAAAAGGGATAGTTATTTTGGTAGTTTGAAATCTTCCATAAATCAAAGCAAATACTGACAAAGCAGGTTCATACGGTAAGAATGAAGCCATTGTGAATAAAATTAAGGGAACAGCTACTTTTATATAAATCACAGGCCAGGACAGCATTTGTAAGAGAGTTCATGGGAACAAGATCATTTAACTTCTTCAGGTGTAAATAAGTGATATTTCGCTAATGTTAAAACATCCCTAAAGAAAAACAGATGGATGAGGGTCCTTATTAGGGAGTTTCTTTTTTGGTTTTCGTTTTCTTTTCTGTTTTGCATGCAAAGAATACCCAGATAGTTTATCTTGGTCACTTTGTTCTGTGCAGGGACAAACAGCCAACATATGACTTGTTTTTTACTACTGCCAGATAGGAGGTCATAGCTAGAGAAACTTAAGTCTGGGTCACTGATAGCAGCTGCTTCTAGCTGGTGTAAATTAGAAAGTGTCTTAGGTTTCTATAATGTGGTTTAGAGGAGCTCATGGGGGCCAAGGGGATAGTGGCAAACAGAAAGAAATGCAAACCCTACTCCTTCTGGGGAGTATTCATGTTCAGCTCCTGAACTTTAGACCTCCTATATACTCCTGTGCAGTGGATGTGCTGTATAAACAACCACCCTTTGAGCTCCTCAGGGCAGTGACTCAGAGCATTGATGCTGAAAGCTTAACCCTCTCTGATGACTGTATGGGAAGCCTGAAGTTAGGTTGTACATATCGATGCACCTAATAGCTCTCTCCCCTTTATGTTCTCCATTTGGTTTGTGCTATGTCTTCACCATGGCTTTATTGTAACTTTTAAATTTAATCCTTGTGGATGTGAGAATGAACTCCAAACTCAGATTTATAATATTGGAGTGGGTCTCTCTGCCTCTGACTTAACTGAAAATCCTCTCGGGCAGCCTTAGGCAAATGAAAAAAATACTCAGATCTATGTTTCCTTGTTTCCAACTACACTTTTATCAGCTACTGTTATCATACGTACATTTTGAAAAAAGCTACTTAAACTGTTGAAGTGCATGTTGCAGGGACCGTTGCTAAATGGCAGATTGGAAATCATGAATACATGATCATCACTCTAAAGGTATATGGCATTGAAGGTAAGGCTTTATATACAAATATCAATTTAAGGTACTGCTCAATTACTGTACTAGAGGGTTTTCCCCACTCTGAAAGCTTTCAGGTTTGGTTGTTTTTTTTCTTACCTGCTTTCATTTTACTCTGCTCCCACAGAACAAACTTCAATTCAACTCCTGAGTAATTGACAGTGCTCTACTGAAAAATTTGTGAAGTTCTTATTCCTAGACCATAAGTTTTATATAATACAATCTATTTTCACATTTTTAAGATGATTTCCATGTAACTAAGGCCAATGATTAAATACTTAATATGAATCTCTTTTCCAACCAGAGCAAATTTTTCCTTCTTCCTATACAAACATGCTTTTTATTCAAAGTTAGTGTGCATGTGTGTGTGGCTGGATATGATTTAAAAAATCATAGTTTGGTTATTACAAATTTTCTAGGGAAACTAAAGCAAATGGTTGTGTGGTTGCATTATTCCATAGCAACAAGAATAGGATTAAAAAGTCATTATCATGGAAGAATTTATCATACTGCCTGGCATAATTACTCTTCCATTATAAAGCTTATAGGATCATTATGAAAAAATAAAAACCCCAAACCAACAAAAATCTGTTATTCATGATGTTTGCATGATTCATAATTTACAATGTGAAGGAAAAGGAATGTTATGTGAAAAAATGCTATGGACATTTTTGCACAACATTCTATTGATACATGAATCACGCTTGTCTTTGGTTAACTCAAGGGAAATAATCCCAGTAATGTATGTAAGGCAGTCATGCCCACATGTCTGGGTTTTTTTATATCCAGATTTCAGTGGAAAGATAGATACTTTTTAAACAGATGGCAAACAAGCTCCTTTCCCCCCAACTACTTATAAAATTTAATAACACAGCTAATTATAGGACTGTGTATATTAATCCATTCATATGCTTGCTCCATATATTTAATGTCACAAGTCAAAGAGATCTATGGAGCTGCTGGGCAATGGCAGCTAAATTACATCCAGACAGTATTCCCTGTTTAAATACCCTTCTGAGACTGAATCTTTTGGGATTTTTGTTGGCAGTTCAGTACAAAAGTTAATGAAAAATCGTGTCATCTGCAAACTTGCTGAGGGTGAACTCGATCTCACTTTCTATTTTGTTGATAAAATATTAAACAGTACTTGTCCCAGGACAGACCCCTAAGGGACACCACTGATCACCAGCCTCCACCTGGACATAGAGCCATTGACCACCACTCTCTGGGTGCAGCCTTCAAGCCAACTTCTTATCCACTGAATGGTCCACCCTTCAAATCCATATCTCTCCAATTTGGAGACCAGGATGTCATGTGGGACCTTGTCAAAGGCCTTACAGAAGTCCAGGTTGACATTTGTTGGTGTTCCCTTGTCAACTGATGCAGTCACTCCATCACAGAAGGCCACCAGATTGGTCAGGCACGATTTGCCCATGGTGAAGCCATGCTAGATGTCCTGGATCATCTCCTGGTCTTGCATGTGCCTTGACATTGCTTCCAGGAGGATGGAGGATCTGGCCTGGCTGTGTGAAGGGGCCATGATACTGTCATGGCTGCAGTGTCACGGCCATCTGCAGAGACTGAATATCTTTCCCTGTCCTCACTCTGGGCTACTGCAACTCTTTTAATCTTCCTGGGCCCTTCAATCCACTACAGAGGACCTGGTCACAGTTGCTGAAATAGTAGACTGGGTCAGCATTGATTCAAGACTGTCAGGCACCTACACACTACTTGGTTGTCAGTGAGGACTAGGAGACACAGCTTAGGCCTGTGAAGCATCAGCCCTATCTTTGATGGTAAGTAGGAGAGAGCATGCATGCTTCTTGGTAGTGCATCTAATATTATTTTGCATGCATTACTGCTAAAGTATGTGTGATGCCATTCATGCTGGAGGTCAGAAGCAGCTTTGAAAATGTGCCTGTGTGAGGGGAGAGGCACTGTAATTACCTGTGAGTACAATGGCTCATTTTACTGTGACTGACAGTCTGATGTACCTTGTGCTAATAAAAGCCTCATATCAAGTGTCAGATACACTGGGTAAATACAAACAGGGTTCCTACATCAAAAGCTGTATGTGTGGTAAGGAGAATGAGCTCAGAACCACGCTATCTCTTGGTTAGTTTTGTGTTTGTCATATGTAAAAGATTTGCCAGTCAGGAAGACCTGGTTGTTTACACCATGAGTTCTCTTTACATAGAATTCAAAGCATATTACTAATAAATTATAAAAATTCAGGTTAAAAAGTGTGAAACCTGTAAGAGAAAGCAGGAATATTGTCTAGATCAGGTTAAACACCAAAAAGGGAAGAGAAAATTTAGAGCATCCAAGTCTCATAATCTGTGGATCTGCCTTCATGTATCTGTTTGCTTCAAGTGCTCTTTGTGAGCTGTCAGAATTATTTAAAAACTTTAAAAAATGTATGGAAACAAATTTAGTCACGTATCACGGACTAGTTTAGGAGAGAGAAAAGTCCCACAAATCACAGAGAGATTAAGTTGAGGGGATTCAGAAAAGTGAGGGCTGGCGAGGTTTGTTTCCATACAAGTGCCATCCTCACCCTCCAAGAGTAGCAGTGAAGTGCCTCTCCGTTCCTTTAACCATTTTGGCACCCGTTCAATTTCCATAAAATGCTGAAGGTCAAAATATTAATGCTGCAGAATGTGGCCGGAAGCTCATCTTCCTGTTTGAATTTCCCTGCTAATTTCTGTCATTTTGATACTTTCATAATTACAATTAGTTTCTCTCAGATTTAACCCTTGGAACTGTGAGAAAAGAAAAACTGTAGTAAGTTTATGGGCTCCTACCTTACCCCAAAAGGTAGAGGTTTTCTCCAGCCACTTAATCCATTCCTCCAGCCCTTGGAGAAGTGGAGGTGCTCCCAGACAAGCAGGAATGAAGAAATGCTCCTGTCTGTTGCTTGCACCCTTTCTGCTGCTGGGTTGTTACTTCAAAGCCACATTTCTGTGCAAAAATATTTACCTGAAGATCCTCCCAGGGCAGATTTCCACTGATCCCAGGCCAGCAACTCAAACATCTGCTCAGTCACAAACATCTCAAATATCGCAGAATCACAGAATGGTTTGGGTTGGAAGAGACCTTAAGGATCCCCTAGTTCCAAGCCCCTACCATGGAGGGTTGGAACCTCCCACTAGTCCAGGTTGTTCAAAGCCCCCTCCAACCTGGTCTTGAACACTTCTAAGGATGGGGCATTTTTCTGGGATGGGATATTTATCTGAAGTGTTTTGAAATCCTGGAACAATCTACCCCCTGCCACTCACAAATCTTATATTCTTTCTGAAGAGTGTAGGTCGCTTTTTAAAATACAGCATGCCCTGGCTGCATGTCTCTCTGGGCAGAGGGCCTACTGTCTGTCATCCTTGATGTCTCTCTTACTACTTGTTTCAGCTGGTTGTTTTTTTTTTTTTTGTGTGTGTTTTTTTTTTTTTTGTGTTTTTTTTTTTCAGTATTTAAAGGCTCTGCTGTGTTCCACACTTTCAATTAAGAAGGAAAAATGTTCTCTGTGTCGTAAGAGTGAAACTGGCAGTTGTACGCTTTGGTTTGTAGCATAAACAGTTGCACAAGGATTCATTGGCAACCTTCCCTTCACTAAGGAGGCTATCAGCTAAATGTCACAGATGTGTCTGGGTCTTGCCAAGAGCTGGAAATGTACTGGGAAACTTCTGAAAATGCCCTCAATTAAAAAAAAAAAAAAAGAAATGCTCTCAAGGATCTAGTGGACACGTGCTAGCTGCAGCAGAGGATGGAGCCTCTCAGAGCATATGGTTAGCGTCTCTTCTTGCGCATTCCTCATTACCTCTGGAGTCCACTTCCTCACATAACAGGCTGTGCCTCTCTCCCCCCCCCCGCCTTCGAAGCAAGTCTTCCTCCTCAAAATAGCATTTCTTCCGTGTGGCCTATAAAGCTGAGCTTTTCCTTCTTGGTAACAGGATCACAAATAACATAAAACATTAAAAATGCCCTAACCCCTTGACACTTTCATTATAACCAAAGCAACAGCATGATCTTACTGCTGTAACACTTGCCCCCCCCCGCTTCCCTCATCACCAATGATCACGTCATGTTTTAACTACAATCTAATCCTGCAAACACTTCCTACCCAGCAGAGCACTTACCGGCACATAAGTAGCCCACTGACATCAGTGGATTATTCCAGGTAGTACATTCTAGGAAAGCTAAAGAAGTGTTTGCACCCCTGGGCCATTCAGTTTGCAAGCTCTTGGGGGATATTATCTTTTGTCTATAAAGAATCATGCACACTCATGGTGCTGTATAAATAATTAATACTAACAGAACTCACATCAAACGAGCCCAGATGGGAATTCATACCACTGGCTTTCCTGGTTGCTAGAAAAAATATTACAGAATTATGGAGCTTGGAGTAAACCTATAGCATGTCTGGGTTTGTGTAGTTCACCCTGCTTTGGGAAAGAGTTTTTCTCTTCCTCTGCACCAGAGGAAATATTGAAGGACCTTCATCAGGAAAGAAATGCACAGGAAGCGTATTTTAAGTTAATGCAAAATCTGATGAATATTTCCCAAAGGTAAGTTAAAACTCTTATCACCCTGTCTAACCTTTAATTGCATAACACAGGAGGTCTGGGTTTTATCAAACTATTGACTCTTTTTGTGTTAAGATTTCTTTGGCTTTCAGCAACGTTGCACAAATTGTTCCTCGGTGAAGACCTTAAGCAATAAAATAAAACTGCTAATTTTATTTCCAATACACTCACTCTTTTTGCTCTCAAATTTTGTTTTACCATTTTCTTCCTGAAACATGATAGAGTGAATCTGAATGAATCCAATCCATCACACAAAATAAAAGGATAAAACAGGGAAAGCAATATGGAAACAAAAACAGAGCTGAGAAGACATGGAAGCTTGGAGCTCTTTGCGATGTTATAATACAACTTCTGGATTAAAGAAAAAAGCTAAATATTCAGTTTTGTGTGTTTTTTTGTTGCTGTTGATTTTTTTTTTTTTCAATGCAATTAAGAAGGAGCGAAACTAAGACACTTGTTAGAACTTAATGTCCTCTTGACTTCAGATGTTATAGGTGGTTTGTGAGTTCAAGAATTCTTGAGCCTTTCTCTGAAGATACTGACTACGTCAAGGTCATGCATTGTTCAGACTTACATCACCTGTTGCTCAGAGGAAGTACATCACTCAAGTGCAGGAATCATGAAGAAAGGTAGTTTCCTTCTCATCAGCAAGGCTTATGCTTCCTTATGGGGAGGGTGACAAATGTACATCATGTTTGATTGCTGTACTTTCCAAGTGCTTCTGCAGGCCAAACCGAGTTGTAAGATGCACAGGGTGAGATTACTGTGATTTTTTGTCATGCCAGTAATGTCTTTGATTAGTAGGTAGAAAACATATTTCTACCTTCAAAGAATGCTTTGACCACCAAATTACTGAAGTCACCAGGCTACTCCAGATCTCCTTGAAAACCACTCCACTTTGTACAAAATAATCTAATATTCATTGGATGAGAGAGCAAAAAAGTGAATGTGAATAACTGCCTCATGATAAGCTTATATTGATATTTCACTATTGTATAGAAAAAAAAAAAAAGGAACATTGGCCTCTTCATCCCACCCTGAGAGTATACTAGGCACTAGGTAATAGGAATACCTTCCTTTTCTCACTGATTTAGTGAATGCTGAATAGATCTACCCAAACTGAAGACAACTGGCTGGAGAGAGGGATGACACCCTGCTTCAGAGGAAACTACAGCCTGATGGTTCAGGACATTCTCCAAAGAAAGTTGCATAGGAAGAAGAGACTCTTAGCTACTGAGTAAAAAGCAGGGTTTGTTTGTTTGTTTGTTTTTGTTCTGTTTTCCAGTAGAAAATACCTGATGAGGTATTTTCTCCTTGTGAGAGGGTGAGAATCCAGTGTCAGAATCCCCAAAATGTCTGGAGGAGGAAGTCACAGAACTCACCTGGTTAAGATCAGACTGTTTCTGAACATCCCCAGATACAGAGACTTATGTGGGTGGTCTTCTGCTTTGAATAGGCTACTGACTGACTGCCTGTGGACTTCAAGACCTTTTGTGTTATATCTCGGGTGCACAGAGATTCTTCCATATGTGGTTGCCCCCCGGTAAGACACCTAAACATTTGTTTGACTAGAATGTAGGTGAAACACACAGGTGTATATATATGTATATAAATATGTATATGTATATTAAAAATCTATACATTAGCATATACTATATACTGATATAGTATAGCAAATATATTTTTATAAATATATAATATTTAAACCCATTCAGAAGAGCCCAGTACTGTCCCCTTTTCCAGACTTTGCAAAACTATTTTGTGTTTATTCTTTAACTGAAAGAGAATGTGAAGAATTGTTTGTAGAAGAAAAAGCAAACCATGATTTTTTTGGGAAGAATTTGCTAGGGATTTTTTTTGCTAAGTTAAATTTTAATAGAAAATAGGAAAAAAAAAAAAAAAGAAAAAAAAAAAAGAAATATTAAGTCCCTGTTTTCTCACAGACTTTCACTTCATGAAAATATTTGCATTATCTTTCTGAGATCTGTGTGGAAACCTCTGCATGAGCTCCGGCACGGTCCCAGCAGTTAGGGGTGCAACATATGCAGAGGGATGGGCCAGAAGTTTTCTGCACTTATCTTCAGATGCCTGTGAAATCTGCAGCAAAATTTAAGGGTACATAAGGGTGTCAAGGTCTTCCTAGTGTCCTTTCTTCTCAACAAGCCACTTGGATTCCTCTGGAACATTCCAGCAGGCTGGTAGATCTGTCAGTATTTCAAAAGCAGTTTCAAAATGGCTCCAAAGGTGATATTAAAGATAATTATGCTCAGCTGGGATTAGGTTTTCAGAAGACATCTCAAAACCTTGCCTTTTCTGTTTTACTTTAACTAGGTCAGTGCCATTAACATTCTGGCCCTGGGTTATTTTGTCTATGAGTTAGAAGAAACACTGAAATAGTAGCAACATCTTTCTCTGTGCCATGTTGATCATATGCAACAAATATTTCACAAAAATAAGAGGAGCATTGTTGCAAAAATCAACTGTACAGCCTTAGGCCTGGTGACTCTTCTTCTGTAAGGAACTATTTCTTTTCTGTGCTCATTTAATTGTTTACTCCTACCATCTATTGTACATGGGAAATACAGTCTCTGATTACCAGATACCTACCTGCGGTGTTTCTAATGCATCTGCAAACAATTCCCAACGTTCTGAGTCATCCCTGGAGTTGAACTCACAATTAATAGCCCTAGTGATATGACAGTTAGGGACTTAGTAAGATGGTGTGTAATAGCTGGTCTGTGTAGTTACTGTGCTGCACTCTTGCTTGGTACATCTTCCATAACAACGAAAAAATTCAGCTTCACTTTTACTTTATATTTTGTTCCAATATAAGGGAAAGTCAAGTTTGATTTGTCATAATTTGTCATTTTATGATAATATAAGGCACGAAAGTTCAGTTTAAGTTCTTCTTGACTTAGTAGTACTATATTTGATCTAGCTAGCTACATGGTTTATGGGGACAACACTGGATTAAATTTAGGCTCTGCTGATGTCAATAGACAAACTTCAGTAGATCCTGGAGTTCAGTCTTTCAGTTCCAAAGTATTCAGGCCTATCTTTAGGCATGAGTAACACAGTTTTTGCACCACAGAGAGATATCACATTTTCATTTCATTTTACCTACCATATTTAAATGTGTGCTATTGCCTATAACTACACGTGAAGACCTTCTATTTTTAAGCCTAAATAGGTGCAACAGAAACGAATCTCCAGCCCAATTCAACTGCACTGAATTGAGGTGGAGAAGTTGTAGGGGGATGACTAGAAAGGGGCCATTTGAAGGCAGGGCACGGCACTATATTGACTGCATTATTATTGTCCTTGAACATTTTTAATAGGTAACAGTGTCTTATAAAAAAGAAAATATCCTTCACATTTAAACATAAGCAAAAGTAAATAAGCAGACTTAGGTGACCTGTTTTAATGCATGAAGAAAACTCTAATATATTGTAGTGAGAGGCATAACCTGTCTTATCTAGGCAAATTTTTCCCTCATGTATTGAGTGCTGTTGGATAAAACTTCACTGGCATTTAGGCTCCCCTAGATCCTGGTTATTGTAAATAAAAGTAAAGTTTGGCCCTTGAGTAAATTATATTTTCAGATTAGCAACCATTCTGTTTTGCTTTCCCTCTTCTCATAAATCAATTATTGAGGGCTATTTAATTAAGAACAGATTAGAAACATTTTCATTGTTGTTCTTTAAATTTCCTTTGTACTGGAGTGCTATGGAGTTAAAACACCAAGCACAAAAGTGCACAGCCAACCATGACTAACAGCATAAAGCAAATAACAAGCTGTATGATCAAAAATGAAAGCCAGCGCCGGTCATGTGGAATAATAGAAATCATACCACCAAAACACTTCATACGCATCTGATCTACCAACATACACACTTGCTCAGCCCATATCATGCCTCAGGAATGCAGCTGCAAACAGAAAGAAACCTGCACAAGCAGTAAATACCCAGAGGGGAAGCTGTTTCCCGTACCTCATACTGATGGTACCTAACCTCTTCTGTGGGAGGTTCGCCGGCTGTGGAGAGCAAAAGGCAGCAGTTACTCAGGACATACTTTTCTTTCAGCTCTTGTGGAGGTGTCCTTGGGGAGCTACACCAACTATACTTGCCAGTCACCATTGCTGCAGGTGTAGCTGGGAACAGATAACTTCCTGCATTTTAGCAAGGAAGCTGCTGAAGAACAGGCGTGGGCCATTCCCATCTGTCATGGAACAAGGTCCCCCCAAAGAGCACAAAATTATGCAATATGGTATTCAGGGCTCTGACAAGTCATCGTCTTCACCATCATTAAAAATAACCTTCCACACTCTGCTGAGTTTTCTCTGGCATTGCAAAGGACATTCTTAACTGAGCAAAGAAAGAAAATTTTATCTGATTATGGGGTGTAACTGAGAGTGGAGAAAGCCTGGGTGTTTCAGGGAGAGGATGAAGAGATTTTACCATGTGTATTTTTTACATAGGGTATTGGAACAAACAAACAAAAAGCCACCACCAATTCTCTGCCTGTTAGCTGGAAAACAAACCCAGCTTAAATTTTTTTCTCAACTCTCACTGCAGGAAGTGGGAAACTTTCTGCTGGTTTGTAGGGAATTGGAGCAAGCCAAAGAGAGCAGAAGAAAAACAAGCAACCACCCACCAATAAAATACATGTAGTAAAGAACTGTCAGGGAGATCAAGGGCTTTGCTTACTCTTCAGGAAGGGTTTGATTTCATTGTCATTTCAGGCCGAGCAGAAGGGGATTCCATATTCCCACAGTCATCCATCTCAACTACTCCCCTCGTGATTTTTGAACCTGCTGTGGCTCAGCCCCCTTCCTCACGCTTGAGAGTGGAGAGATGGCAGAGGAAACAAGAACCTGCTATGCAAATACCTTTTAAAAATGCTGCTGATGAACATCAAATCTTTTAAATCCTGTAACTATAGTTTCAATCAGGTGAGATTACATGCTGGTATAATTCTCTTGTGAATTCAGTGGGGACTATAGCTGAGGGATAAATTCATCCCCATTGTAGGTGAATGCTGGGGTGGCTGGGGAAGAGCCCCAGAAATCTGTAGTATCCTCTTCTTCAGCTCTGCGGCCCTACTGCTGCTGTGTTTCATATTTGTTGGAGGCAGCACATCTGTCCTTTTGGAAGTCAGTGCCGCATGTGTCAAACTGAGAACAGAAACTTCCAGAGTGTGTCGATTTGTTGACAGGCCAGTGTGCAACTGGAGATGATAACTCAGATATAAAAGTAACCATCTGAATTCTTGTCCTTCGAGTCGTATCAGATACACTCATTCTTCCATGCGGCTTTTCCTGTGCAAGTCCTTAAGTCACTGATCTCCAGAAGGTGTTGAAAAGATTTTCTGAGAGGATACCTAAGGGTCCTATTTTCTCTTAAGCATAATTCCTCCCGATTAATGAGGGTTGTAGATTCAGGACTGATGATAATTTGGGTTCTGAGTGCTTAAAGTAGAGTTGAGCACAGCACTCACCACAGTGCCCTCTGTAGTCTGCTGGATAGGCATTGTTTCCAGCCTTGTTCCCAAGCACCAGTGTGCCCCTCAGCTCCACATCTGTAAAATATGGCATTGCTCATCTCTGAAAGTGCTCTGGGATGGGACATGTGGGATGCACGCTAAACTGGGAAGTAAACTATTCTCAGTTCTTTGCAAACAGAGGATTGACCAAGTCTCTACCTCAAACAAATCAAAAATAAATAAATAGAAATGATTAACTTCTGTCAGAAAACCCAACTCAACCCTTTTAGAACTAATAATAGCATTTGAAACATATTGATCCTTTTCCAGTGTTCATCACTAGCTAATTATTAAACAAAGCTAAATAGAAACATTGTTTTGATCCATGTGCCAACTCTTATCTGAATTTGGGAAGCAAAATCAGAAGAAAAAATATGGGCTGCTGAAGGAGAAAGGAGAGGAGAGGAGAGGAGAGGAGAGGAGAGGAGAGGAGAGGAGAGGAGAGGAGAGGAGAGGAGAGGAGAGGAGAGGAGAGGAGAGGAGAGGAGAGGAGAGGAGAGGAGAGGAGAGGAGAGGAGAGGAGAGGAGAGGAGAGGAGAGGAGAGGAGAGGAGAGGAGAGGAGAGGAGAGGAGAGGAGAGGAGAGGAGAGGAGAGGAGAGGAGAGGAGAGGAGAGGAGAGGAGAGGAGAGGAGAGGAGAGGAGAGGAGAGGAGAGGAGAGGAGAGGAGAGGAGAGGAGAGGAGAGGAGAGGAGAGGAGAGGAGAGGAGAGGAGAGGAAAGGAAAGGAAAGGAAAGGAAAGGAAAGGAAAGGAAAGGAAAGGAAAGGAAAGGAAAGGAAAGGAAAGGAAAGGAAAGGAAAGGAAAGGAAAGGAAAGGAAAGGAAAGGAAAGGAAAGGAAAGGAAAGGAAAGGAAAGGAAAGGAACAACTGCTTTTTAAATCACTGGACATAAGTTCTCCCTGGCAGCTTTCAGATGCTGCCAGCTCAGGAACTAAGAACAGCTGTGAACCAACAGGATCAGAGATGAGCCCACCGGCTGCTGCAGCATCTCTGGTACAAGAATCTTCCTTGGGGTCTCAGGAGGTTGCTAGCGATAGTGCCAAACTACATTTAAAGTGCATTTCTGCACGTGTGTGAATACTGCAGGGTTTTCAAGAGAAACTTCTTGTGTAGGTAGACGGGCTGAAGCCTCTGCCCCGAGACAGGAGCCTCGGAGCGCATTAAGCACTGAAATGCCATAATGGAGATCAGGTGTGGTGTCTGATGAGCTCCATACTATGGTCTCCGTGCTCCCCTCCGTATCTGCAGGGAGCAGGAACTCTTTCTTCAGATTTATGTCAGGAAAAGCTCTGTCTTAGCCTCCACCAGAGCCTCTTTGGTGAGGCTTTTAACCTGTGGCTTGGGAGGTGCTTTAAAACTGCCATCTGTGTGTGCTTTTCTTCAGGCTGCACAAAACTGCCTGACTTGCGATTACGACAATCATTAGTCAGTCCCCTATTTGGAGAGTAGTTAGAAATCCTGCTACTATATGGCCCCCTGAAGTTTCTGTAGTTTCAGAGAAGAACAAGCACCACCACCTCCCTCCCCACCCAGTCACTTGCCTTGTTTTTTGCCAGAGTGAGGATCAGGCATGAGTTTGACCAGCAAGAGGACCTGAGATGATGACGGTTTCTTAGAGACGACCTTTCTTTACTGTTGCCTCAAATGGAGGGGGCTGAATGAGCCACCTTGCACCTAGACAGCCAGATGCCTGCATTTGGTCTCAATTTGCTCACTCAGAGTGAGGAGAGCTCCGCCACATCCACTGCAGCAAGCCCCATGCTCAGTGCAGAGGCCGTCTGCCATGAATACAATCAAGCAATAACCTGAAGATTACTGGACACGTTTTTGTGGCTGTGCCGGGGGAATGGCACCAGGTTGGTGGGGTCAGAGGCAGGTGAGCACTGTGATGCTATTGCTGACACCTGTGCTGGAAATGACAAAGGCTTTGCCATTCCTGCTGTTGTGGAGCATGGGAAGCTTTCTTCTACTGTGACTGAGGATCAGTGGGAGAGAAAGTATCAAGCTGTACCTTCAGCTTCCAAACAAACCAGTACAAAGTACATTTGCTAAAGTGTTTCTCTGTGGTGACTGTAGTGGGAACACAGTACAGAGGCGCTGTTAGTGCCAAGGAGACCACACTGGCAGTCTCCTTGTCACATTCTCCCCAGCAAGCTCACCCTCTTGCCCTGAGGACAGGGTCTTCAAGGAACCTGTTTGTCCTTTCTTTTGCTCTTGTTCCCCATGGGAGGAGGCAGTAACACCATTTGTATTTTGTGTGCTGGAAGGTACTGCTAAGGCACAGACTGAGTCTCCTTCTGAACTTAGCTGGCTGCTAAGATGAAGGAGCAGAAGAATTTCTGCTCTTGTTGCCATTTGGGCAGGTAATGTATCCCTGAGAAAGACAGTGTGCAAGAGCTAAGTATTTCTGTATTCTGCTACCTTAATAACTTGAGGCTGCCAGGTGCCAAATGCCTCTGGAAACCTTCCAGTTCTGTAGGAACTGACAGGCTCAGCTTGTTCCCGACTCCTTTGCACGCCACAGAGTCAGACCCTAGAAAAACTGCAGACTCTTAGCACAAAGGCTCCTCATCTGTTGCGGGGAGAGTGAATCATACCCCTGAGAAACATGAAATAGAAAGAAGAACTCCACATTTTTTAGTGACTACTGACTCTGTAAGAACATGATACACATTACTCTGAACGCCTGTCCCAGAGGTGAATCAATGGCACTGTATCTTGCACCATTTCCTTACAGTGCTGCATGAGTCACTTGGGTTTTGAGCCCTGGTTTACACACTTCTGAAATCTCGTGCAACGTTGTCATGGCTGTTATGCAGTGCTTCTTTATGTGTTTATTACAAGGGGTTTACAAGAGGTATCCATCTATTTTGGATGAATAGATGATTTAAATACCATGTTGACTGATCTAACACAGTAAGTTTGTAGAAGGTGGTGACACGGGGAAAGGAAGGTTGAACACAGGCTTTGGCATGATAGCTAGTTGTTCATTCGTTTTAATTGCTTTTTGTCTTTTTTTTTTTTTTTTTTACCTCATTCTTTTAACTGCCTACCTGTGAATGATAAAGAAAGAGACGACACTGTCATTGCACACATGAACTGATGTGGTTTTACTGCATTTGGCCACACACTTCAATGAAATATGCTGGTACAGAGTGCAGCCACAGGTCTTATCTCTGCTGCTACTCCTTTCACAAAAGAACACCCTTAACATCAATGTTTTTCCTTCCTTAGCTTGATAATGTTGCAATCATACCTTTTGCTGTTGGTCAGAATGCAGAGATTAAAAACACTCAGTTGATGCAAACGGTGGGTCGATACAACACACAGAATGGGGTGTAGATGTGCTTCACACAACAGAGAGCAGAATCGAAGGGGAACATGTCACTTGGAGGCAAGACGCCTCTTTAATTGATTATGGCAAGGAAAATCAAATACCATATCTGCTTTTTCCTGGAGTATATCAAGACTGATCATAACTAACATCTGTTCATGTTAAGCAAATACTTGTCATGATTTCAACTTCTGTTTGCATACAACTCTGAGTAGTGCATCTTAAAGTCATACATATTCATATAGAATGAAGAATGCATAATGTCTGCATAAAAAGATAAGCTGTATGACTATATATGAAGACAACAACTACAATTCTCACAGCACTGTCATTGGTTAATTTTAAAATATTCAAGCATTATTTAAAAAACAGTAAGCTGAACTTAAAACTACACTACGAAAAATTGTATAACTGAACCAATGCTGACTTCCTCAGTATTAATCAATTTTAAAGTTTCCTTTTTTTTTTTTTTTCTTTTTTTTTCTTTTTTTTTTAACCTAACACTTTTGTTAATTAGTTGTCATTTTAACCTCCACTAACATGATCAGATTTCTTCTGCCTCTGGGCAATTGAGTTATGCTCTGATCTTGAGTTCTAAGGGAAATGTTCAATTTTATTTTTTTCCACAGTTGAATAAACAGTACCATGTATACTATCTCGTGTTAGAATAGTGTTGTCTTCACATAAGACTCAAATAATGGTATTAGTCATTCATTTCCTTGTACACATACACCCTATTGCGTGTTGACAGGTTTATAAGGATGCAGTGGCAGCCGTGGGTGCTGGGAAGCTCCTAGACGACAGCCTTTGAATCCTTGCAGTCCTGAGCAATGGTGCCTGAGTTAGTCTGTTTATTGTCTGCTTTCTCTCCCAGATGCTTGACTTGTCTGAAAGATTAATACATTAACAAGAGTGGTAAGGTCCAGGGTTGCACATCTTTAAGACATGTTTATTAGCAGATGGCACATGAGATTCAAAGGTCACTGTGGAAGGTAACATTTTAAAGTGAAACAACAATATTTATGTTCAAATACTATGCTGATGAGATCATATGGAAAAATGTTTCTGATTAAATTAGTTTATAAATAACCACGATATATCTATCGAAGACTCCAGATGCCACTTATAGTCTTCTTTCTCCTATTCTATTACACCCTAATTTATTTAGTAATACCAGACTTTCTCTTTATGTAAACAGACTAACAGCTGGAAAACAACTTCTATACTGGACAGACAATCCCACTTTCCTAAATAATTGAAAATCCAGTGTGAAACCTGGGTCTATTTTCTGCTACTTAAACCTAATATTCCATATAAGACTTTTTAAGACCTGAAAGGATTTTTAACTTACTTTTAAATTCTCTAGGGTAAAATTCACCTTACAGACATAAGGACTTACTGGCAGATAACTATCCTATTTACAGGCAACGTCATGTTCTATAACATTTTGACAAAAATCATCTTATGCTACTTAAAAAGAATCCATACAATAAACAGAAAATCCTGTTCCTTAGGATTTCTATAGGAAGATTGACTGTCTCATAGTCCATTACCAAATATTATCAGTAACACTGAACCTGAAATCCTGTTTATCCTCTCAAATTGTCAAAAACTTTATGCAAATTCGAAAGGAAAATTTTTGCACAGGTTTAAAAGGGCAGCTAAGCTCTTAATTAACATTTCTTATCTCACATGCCACACAGGCATTAAAATGCAGAGGATGTAAATGGTACTTACTTTTCAAGTGATCCATTTTCAACTTTCATAGCCCCTTCCACTGGATCCAGTCCTTGTTCTGAAAACTGTTTCAAGGCACTTAATGCTGCCTAAAGAAAAAATGAATTGTTAAAGAAAACACTAACACAGCTGTATTAAAAGCAAATGGAGAAAGGTGTGTATTTTGGTATTTTGCATCTAAATCTTTTCCTGTATGTAGAAACCATTTAGATTGCACAGCTAATAAAGAGGGTACAGAACAGTGCCGTGATAAACAGCTGTGTTTGTGCATAGATTTGGGGACACCTTCCTGGGTACACGAGTGACTTCCATTTGTGTTAATGAAAGCTGCATTACCTACACGAATAACATGATATCACAGAATCACAGAATCACAGAATTTCTAGGTTGGAAGAGACCTCAAGGTCATCGAGTCCAACCTCCAACCTAACGCTAACAGCCCTCCACTAAACCATATCCCTAAGCTCTACATCTAAACGTCTTTTGAAGACTTCCAGGGATGGTGACTCCACCACTTCCCTGGGCAGCCTGTTCCAATGTCTAACAACCCTTTCAGTGAAGAAATTCTTCCTAACATCTAACCTAAAACTCCCCTGGCTCAACTTAAGCCCATTCCCCCTCGTCCTGTCACCAGGCACGTGGGAGAACAGGCCAACCCCCACCTCGCTACAGCCTCCCTTGAGGTACCTATAGAGAGCGATAAGGTCACCCCTGAGCCTCCTCTTCTCCAGGCTGAACAAGCCCAGCTCCCTCAGCCGCTCCTTGTAGGACTTGTTCTCCAGGCCCCTCACCAGCTTCGTCGCCCTTCTCTGCACCCGCTCAAGCACCTCGATGTCCTTCTTGTAGCGAGGGGCCCAAAACTGAACACAGTACTCGAGGTGCGGCCTCACCAGAGCTGAGTACAGGGGGACGATCACCTCCCTCGCCCTGCTGGTCACGCTGTTCCTGATACAAGCCAGGATGCCGTTGGCCTTCTTGGCCACCTGAGCACACTGCTGGCTCATATTCAGCTGACTATCCACCATCACTCCCAGGTCCTTCTCTGCCTGGCAGCTCTCCAACCATTCCTCTCCCAGTCTGTAGCTCTGCTTGGGGTTATTGCGCCCCAGGTGCAGGACCCGGCACTTGGCTTTGTTGAACTTCATGCAGTTGACCTCAGCCCATCGGTGCAGCCTATCCAGATCCTCCTGCAGAGCTTTCCTACCCTCGAGCAGATCGACACACGCACCTAACTTGGTGTCATCTGCAATATACTTTTATGGATTCTTGCCTTTGTGCCCTGTAAAGTCTCTCCCGCTTCATCATGTGTTTTCCTAGAGCTTGCGCTTCCTGGAGCACCTATGATGCCTGCAGATGATTGCGGAAGGTGTGGGTAACAGGGCAGCAGGGCTGCCCAAGACTGGATCTTGAACAATACAGAAGAATGATGTCTTATACATAGGCCAGTGAACTGTACTAAGCAAGGTGAACCAATATGGATTGATTATGAAGCACCAGCAACAGAAGAATTATCAATTTTTAGCTTTCATTTTACTGCATGATTGCATATTTTATTAAGCAGCTTCTCTCTCAACTTCATGAGTCCTGCTTTAGCTCTGCAAAGCACATTGCTCCTCTTTCCCTTAACTGCTTTGGCAACAGACAAATGATTTTTTGTAATGAATTTAGCAAAGGTTGGTTATGAAACTGTCAGACACCTTGTGCCTCACTTTGAAAACACAGCCAGCACAATAAAACAATTGAAGTCCATTCTGTCTTGAAGGTGAAAGGCAAAGCAGAGTTGAAAACCAGATTTTTCTATTTAATCACTCCCACCTAATTTTAAAGTATTAATCACAGGGAAAAAGAAAAAATAGACACTGCCACCCAAGGTAACAACGCAAACACTGGAATTGACTGCAGGCCATGTGGCGTTGTTGTTCACAGTGAGGCCAGCAATTGCTGTTTAGAAAATTGGAAGTCGTTCTCTTTTTCGTTGTTGGGATAGAAAGAATCTGTCTCTATCTTCTTTTCCCGTTCCTTTTGGGCAGCAGGGGCTCTGTCCGAAACAGGAGCTGCCATTGTAATGAAGAACTAGATTTGCTCTCGTACTAATTCTTTGCCTGGATTCTTTCAACAGCTCCTTCCCTTGAAAGGTATGTTTATACAACTTAAATATTATTAGACAATGTGTATTTTGGCAAGATGAATAACAGTGCAAAAATTGCCAGGCTGCCTTAAACTAAAAGACCATGCATCCCGGATTTGTCTATAGTAATGACTAGCTGCTAAAGCTACAGAAGGCTGCATGAGGTACTCCCACCCATAATGTGTGAAGGTGGAATCCTTCTAGTCTGTAAGGCTTTATGTTTTTTGTCCTAGTAAACAAATGAAAAGCTAAATATTTCTTAAACTGTCTTGCCAAATATCAGATTATTGCTGTTACCTACTCATCCACTCTTCCTTTGCCATGTGTTCTGGGCCCCCTGTATCTGACAGCAACCCTGCATTCTACTTGCTCCTTATTCCCATCCATTCACATAATTATTCCCTTCATTTTAAAATCTCTGCTGCCCACATCTTACTTTTTATTACTTTTCCATGCCAGTTGCTTGTCCCATAACGGCTGAAGGAGCGTCAGCCCTTCACCTCAGAAACAACTTCTGCCACTAAAGTATCTATCAGTTTTATCATCCTTCAGATTCTTCAATGAATAAATTCTTCTTTTCCCTCATTTTTTTTTCTGTTTTTCTTGACATTTTGATATATTTGCATTTTCTTGTTGACATTCTCTTTCTCTACCACCGCACAGTGTCTGTTGGCGTTTCAGTCGTGTATTCTCAGCTAAGTCCTATAGGCTCTGATCACCATCTGCCTTTCCATTCTTGATCTTGACTGAAGGCAAAATCACTAGGTTTGCTCTAGTCAAACAATTCCTCCCAGTGGCAAACAAGGTTTTTCATCTACTCTTAACTTCTGTTTGTTCCAGTAACACAACACCTTTCTTCATCCTACTTTCTCCCTTCTGCTCCTCTTCTTGGGATTCTTCTCATCACAGTGCAAGAATCTACTCAGCAAGTGAAGATGGGGGGATTTGGGCTCCTGGCTTCCTTGCACAGGACTGCTTCTGTGTTGTACTGAGTTGATCATGGGCTAGCAACGGTCTGCACCAAACAAACCAAGGAGTAAGGACTGGCACACAAGAATCTCCTTTCTTCTCAAATCCATGTTTCCTGATCGACATTAGCAAAAACATCAAATCTATAAGATTTATTCTATGTATGGTATAGCCCAGAAGGCATTCCTAAGCAGCAGTGCAAAGAGAGAAGGAAGCTAAGACATCTGCTCCTCCTACACAGCATTATTGCTACCTCATCTGTTTTTCAAACCCACCTTGTTTACATTTTTAAATACCCATTCTTAGCTTCCTGGTCTGATGTGTGAATTGTAAACTTGTGGAAGAACTGTTTGTTCAGGTTATTTGTT
>NC_140124.1:126618227-126891232 GCF_964035555.1 Netta rufina
AGTTATGTGGGTCTCTTCCTAGCACTAGCTGAATGACATTCCTGAATCAGGAAGCAGTTGAAGATAAAAGATGTAGGCATGTTTTGACCAGAAATAGCTGAGAGGTTTTTAGAAACTGCTAGAGCTGGTAGAAGAAAGTCTGGAGTAGCTATCCTTTCCCAGCAACATCAGTCACTCCAGTGTGCTGAGGAGACTTCTCAGAATTCTCTAAAGAACTTGGAAGAAGTTCCCAGAGGATCTAGAGGAAAAACATGGAAACTATTCTGCCAACTAATGTATGTTAGTTTATTTGGCATATTGCAGTTGTTTTCATTTAAGTTAAAGCAACATTCCCTTAGCAAGGCCATTCTCCATTTTGGGCCTCTGATTCTTATTAAAATTTACTCATCAATTAGGGATTCCATAAAATTTCAAAACAGTCTCAAATCTCTTGTAAATGATTCAAAAGTTTCATCTTTGTTGTTGTTGTTGTTGTTTGTTTGTTTTTGTGTCTAGGAGTCATGTTTTCCTAAAATATTCATAATAATTTGATAAACTGCCTTAAACTATTTCATTTTTCTAGAGCAATAAGTGGTTCTCAGACCTCTGGCTCAACAGCGTGAGTATATATATATATATTTATATATATATATTTAAATCAGTCCATCAATGAATGAAACAAAAAGCAAGCAAGCAAGCAAGCAAAAAGCCTCTTCTGCTTGCCTTTCTTTTTTTTTTTTTAAAGCTGTTCATCCTCATGAAGACATTAAATTAACGCACAAGTTTTCACTGCATTTGCATTTCAGGATTTTATTTATTTATTTATTTATTTATTTTACTGCATTGAAATATTTAGTAGCTATTAGCCATTTAATAACTCACCACTTCACATTTCATGTTTTGAGAAACTCTTCCTCCACATCCTTAGATAGTGCTCTGTAGGAAGTTTGTGTCAGAATGTCTTCCTTGTAACACTGATAAAATTAGCAATATTAGATTGTGTAGGTAAGAAAGACAGTGATCTAAGCAGACTTCTATCACAACAAAAATTCAATTAAAAATCTCAGTATTCATGAATGCTGTATTTTACTCCAGGCTTTAAAAGTCTATCTTTTGAGTACAAATTAATAAAATAGAATAAAAGACAGAGGGGCATTTAGTCACAGATTTAGACTCCTGCTTGAAGTTGCAAGAAGTAAATTACATTGCTTGGAGTCACAAAGAAGGTCAGTAACTGATCCAGAAATTGATGTTACATTTTCTGCTTCCAGTACAGTGACCTGGTCATTAGACCATATTGCCTTCAAAGTAAATATTTAAAAACTTTTTAGGTTTAAATTTAATTTCCTTAAGCAAAGTTCATTTGGGGGTATTCAGGTCAAACATCACTTAGAAGGTTTTTTTACTCAAAGAAATCTCATATAAAGAAAGATGAATCCTCTAAAGTTCAGGAAAAAAATACTGCAGAATGTACACAGCTATAATGCAAAACCAAGCCAAGTTTCTATATTTCTTTATATATATATATATATAAAAGCAATATTAATAGTTGATAATGACACAGCACTACAACCAGAACCTGGTTTGTGGTTTGAAGTTGGCAGATGCTGAATACCCATCCAAATTTTCTTTTCTTTCATTCTTCCTTTCTTCCTTTTTTTTTTTTTTCATTTGATATATAAAATTTTGCCTTAATATTTGTATATACTGAAATTTTCAACTACATTTTCAATTATAATGTTGCTTAAATTACCATATAAAGGGACTACATTATCAAGGACCTATGGGAAAACACAAAATAAACCTTAGCTTTGGTCATGATGAGTCCACAAGGCAAGCATTGCAGTCACTGCACTGATGTGTTTTATAATTTATCTATCCAGATAAGTTAAGCACTGATGCATTCATTTGTTTTCATTATGCTGGTTATGATAAGACTCCTAAAGAACACCATTTGCCCAGAACAGTGAAATGTGACACATTAACCAAAAGAACATCTGGAAAATGTATGCTTAATATGAAAAGTACATGCAGCCTAGCAAATTCTTAACCCTTTTGCTTCTCATCTCTATGGCCAGTGGTTTCTGCTGATGTGTTAGCGAGAATACTGATTGTATCAGTGCTGCAAAGTGTGCTAATTACCTAATTTCTAAGAAATGTTATATTATGCCTGGCACAGGACTTTAGCATTCACTCTAGTCAGCAGTAATTTCTTGGCAAAGCAGAGTTCTTGATACATGTAATTAACATTTCCTCCTATTATAAATAATTGTTCCTTATTTTCTAGTAATTCTTTTCTAGGCCGTTGATATATTGCCAGTAACAATAGATGAACTAGAGCAAATAGTTCATAATCCTTCCATGTGCCAATTTTGTTACTGTTGTCATCCAATCCTGTGCCATAAGTCCAACAGTATATTAATTATATTAACAGTTTTGTTTGATGAAAACCATATATTAAACTTGTTTGGAATTTCTGGAAAAGTATTTAATGCTGAGAATATGATTGTCTATATTGTAATTGTTCATTCTTCTTCCTCTCAAGCTTTGATTTCTGGGTGGAATTTGGACCTAGTATTTGTTGATATATTTGATAGGATATCAACATGAAGACACAAAAAGCATTGTCTGCAGATGAACTGAGTTTTTTAAGTCTTCCATGTAGTCAGGAAAGATATGGTCAATACAGTCAGTAATATTGAAAGAGTTGTTCAAGCAACCAGCCAGGGTAGATGTTTGGTACAGTGTAAGATCACAGAATCAAAGAATCACAGAATGGTTTGGGTTGGAAGGGACATAAAAGACCATCTAACTCCAACCACCCTGCCTTGGGCAGGGATGCCACCTGCTAGATTAGGTTGGCCAAGATCCCATATAAATTGGATTTGAACACCTCCGAGATGGGGCATCCACAACTTCTCTTGGTAACCTGTTCCAGTGCCTCACTACCCTTACAGTGAAGAATTTCTTCCTAATGTCTAATCTAAATCTATCCTCTTTTAGTTTAAGACCATTCCCCCTTGTTCTATCATTATCTACCCGAGTGAAGAGTCCCACTCCATCCTTTTTACTAGACCCCTTTAAGTACTGAAAGGGTGCAATGAGGTCTCCCTGGAGTCCTCTTCTCCAGGCAGAATGTCCCCATCTCTCTACACTTTTCTTCATAGGAGAGGTACTCCAGCCCCTTGATCATCTTCATGTCCTTCTCCGGACTCACTCTAACAGGTCCACACCTTTCTTGTGCTAGGATCTCCAAACTTGGATGCAGTACTCCAGGTGGGGCCTCATGAGGACAGAATAGAGGTAGAAAATTACCTCCCTTGACCTTGCTGGTCATGCCTTTTTTTGATGCAGCCCAGGACACAGATGGCCTTCTGGTCTACAAGCACACACTGCTGGCTCACGTTGAGCTTTTTGTCCACAAGATTTCCTAAGTTTTTCTCCTCAGGACTGCTCTCAATTAATTCTTATCCCAGTCGGTACTCCTGTCTCAGATGCAGCACCTCGTACTAAGACATACTGAACCTCATGCAGTTCACATGGGCCCATTTCTCTAGGCTGTCTGGGTCCCTCTGAATGGCATCTCTTCCTTCCTTGGTATCAACTGCATCACTCCACTTGGTGTCATCTGCAAACTTGCTGAAAGTGCACTCAATCCCATAGTCCATGTCATAGATAAAGATATTGAAAAGCACTGGTTGGTCCCAAGACAAACACCGCCCATCAGCAGCCTCCACCTGGACATAGAACCATTGACCGCTATACTCTGGGTGCAGCCATCAAGCCAATTCCTTATGAACTGGATGGTGCACCCTTCAAATCCATATCTTTCCTATTTAGAGACTAGAATGTGGGTCTGTGTCAAATGCCTTGCAGAAGTCTAAGTAAATGATAATGTTTGGTCTTACCTTGTTGACTGATACAGTCACTCCGTTGTAGAAGGCCACCAGATTGGTCAGGAATGATTTGCCCTTGGTGAAGCCATGCTGGCTGTCTCAAATCACCTCTTTGCTTTGCATGTGCCTTCACATTGTCTCCAGGAGGATCCATTCCATGGTCTCGCCAGGCACAGAGGTGAGGCTTACCAGTCTGTAATTCCCCAGGTCCTCCTTTCTACCACTTTTTAAAAATGTGAGGGATGTTTCCCTTTTTCCAGCGACTGGGCACTTTGTTTGACTGTCATGATTTTTAAATATGATGGAGAGTGGCTTGGCAACTACATCAGACAATTCCCTCAGGACCTTGGGATATATGTCACCAGGCCCTATAGACATGCAGTAATTAATTTGTGTCAGGAGATCCCAAATTTGCTCTTCACTTACAGTGGGAGGGACTCTGTTCCTTCAGCGCCTGTCTAGATGTTCAGGGACAGCAGAGATGCGGGGAGCCTGACCACTAGTGAAGACAGAGACAAAGAAATTTTTAAGTACCTCTGCCTTTTCCACATCTGTTGTTACCACTTAACCTGTTTTCATTTGTCAGAGGTGGTACACTCTCCTTAGTCTTTCTTTTGCAGACAATGTACCTGTAGAACACCTTCTTGTTATTCCTTGCAGCCCTTGTGAAGTTAATTCTGTCAGTGCATTGGCTTTCCTGATCCCATCCCTGCATGTTTGGACAATGTTTCTGTACTCTTTCCAGCGCACCATCCATCCATCCATGCTTTCCACCATCCGAGCATTTCCTTCTTTTGCCTAAGTTTGACCAGCAGGTACTTGTTCAGCCATGCTGGTTTCCTACCTTTCCTACTTGACTTATTACATATGGGACTAAAGAGCTCTTGCACTCTAAGAAAAATAAAAGATACATTATATATTAAATTATATATATTACAGATACATTAGATGTCTTCATCTGGTTATCCGCTGTATTTCAAAAAGGCACAGGTCTTAAGTCCTGTGTCACATCTATGAATCAGACATCTCAGATATCCAGGGCATCTGAAATGAAACTGGAAGTCTATGTCTGCGTAAAAGAAAATCAGCCTTGGCAAGATGAATTATTTTCTAGGCTCCACTGACCCTAAGCTGTCATTATTTTTTCAGAAGCTTGAATAGTTCTCTGGACAGCTGTAACCAGTTGCTATAATGTTAAAGTGAAAACTACTACAATAGGCCTAATTGCCTTTTGATATCATAAGATAATTCATCTCTTCATGACACTGCTGTAGTTAATGACATTTCTGTCACCATACTGCCATAAGGAGGTAGATATTGCCAAAGAATTCCTGAGTGAAGGCTTTATGTTGACCTCTCTCACTATACCTGTGCTAGAAAGGCCATTCTTTCTTTTGCCCTTCAGATAAGATAACTTATCTTCTTTCCCAGGATGATCTAGAAGTATATCTGTAGTCTAAAATAGCAGAGTACCTTCATATCAAGGTACTGCTCTCCATGACTCCTGAGTGACTACTGGTATGCCACTAACGTTATGATTCATTACCTCTGTATGATGGGTATCAGTATGATACAGCATCAAAAACACAAGGCAGAAATTTGAACATATGAGATATTTTGATCTTTACAATGCCCAGAGATACAGAACTGGAAAACAACAACAACAACAAAAAACATTCTGGGGTTTAATTTTATGAATAATTTGTCTGGCATTAAACTTATCACAGAATCACAGAATCACAGAATTTTTCTAGGTTGGAAGAGACCTCAAGGTCATCGAGTCCAACCTCCAACCTAACGCTAACAGCCCTCCACTAAACCATATCCCTAAGCTCTACATCTAAACGTCTTTTGAAGACTTCCAGGGATGGTGACTCCACCACTTCCCTGGGCAGCCTGTTCCAGTGCCTCACAACCCTTTCAGTGAAGAAGTTCTTCCTAACATCTAACCTAAAACTCCCCTGGCTCAACTTAAGCCCATTCCCCCTCGTCCTGTCACCAGGCACGTGGGAGAACAGGCCAACCCCCACCTCGCTACAGCCTCCCTTGAGGTACCTAAAAAGAGCGGTAAGGTCACCCCTGAGCCTCCTCTTCTCCAGGCTGAACAAGCCCAGCTCCCTCAGCCGCTCCTCGTAGGACTTGTTCTCCAGGCCCCTCACCAGCTTCGTCGCCCTTCTCTGCACCCGCTCAAGCACCTCGATGTCCTTCTTGTAGCGAGGGGCCCAAAACTGAACACAGTACTCGAGGTGCGGCCTCACCAGAGCTGAGTACAGGGGGACGATCACCTCCCTAGCCCTGCTGGTCACGCTGTTCCTGATACAAGCCAGGATGCCGTTGGCCTTCTTGGCCACCTGAGCGCACTGCTGGCTCATATTCAGCCGACTATCCACCATCACTCCCAGGTCCTTCTCTGCCTGGCAGCTCTCCAACCATTCCTCTCCCAGCCTGTAGCTCTGCTTGGGGTTATTGCGCCCCAGGTGCAGGACCCGGCACTTGGCCTTGTTGAACTTCATGCAGTTGACCTCAGCCCATCGGTGCAGCCTATCCAGATCCTCCTGCAGAGCCTTCCTACCCTCAAGCAGATCGACACACGCACCTAACTTGGTGTCATCTGCGAACTTACTGAGGGTGCACTCGATGCCCTCGTCCAGATCATCGATGAAGATATTAAAGAGGACCGGCCCCAGCACCGAGCCCTGGGGGACGCCACTAGTGACTGGCCTCCAACTGGACTTGGCTCCATTCACCACAACTCTTTGGGCCTGGCTATCCAGCCAGTTTCTAACCCAGCGAAGCGTGCGCCAGTCCAAGCCAAGAGCAGCCAGTTTCTTGAGGAGAATGCTGTGGGAGACGGTGTCAAAAGCCTTGCTGAAGTCAAGGTAGACCACATCCACAGCCTTTCCCTCATCCACCCAGCGCGTCACTCTGTCATAGAAGGAGATCAGGTTCGTCAGGCATGACCTGCCTTTCATAAAGCCATGCTGACTGGGCCTGATCGCCTGCTTCCCCTGCAAGTGAATATATAATATATATAATATCAAAGTTATCTGGACTCCCAGGTAGGTATTTCTAGAGTATCTAAGAATAAAATAAATTATATTAAATGTTTCAAGCTTAACTGTCTAATTTTAGCCACCAGCACAAAATTTGCTGTAAATGCTGTTAAGTGTTGATAAGTACAATTCAACTTCTATACAGTCATTCTTTGATTTACTTACTAAAATAAATGTCAAATAAAATGATAAAGTTATGTTGCTTTATTGAGTAATGGATAGACAACAGAATTCTAGCATTGAGGTCATAAGTTATATGGTTAATCTATGCAATAGGGCAGTTGAACCATGAATGTTGTGAGTTGAACCATGAATGTTGTGAGTCATCACTTTTGTTGTGCAATGAAGAAAAGACAGTGTTTTTCATAAACTGATATCCAGTTCCCTTTGATCCATGCTTTTGTGCAGCCTATACCCCAGATGAAATATAGATCTAAGCTAAAACATTGTATTTCTGCTTTTTTTTTCTTTTTTTTTTTTTTTTTTTTTTTTTTATATGTGTGACAGGGATCAGTGAAAAAGTAGCTATTTCCTAGTCAACCGTTAAAATCTAGTTCATTTCCTAGAACTGAAAGAGTCTTTTAGAAGATAAATTAAAAATTTGTTTGTTTGTTTCTCATTTTCTTCTAAATACTTTCTCATTCTTTACTGTGTAACTTTCTTCACTGGTAAAGTTTGCTGTCATTAAATACAAGAACATTTCCCCATCTTTTACCCAGACTGCTCAGTTACCCTATTGTGGCTGCTTCTGCTGCCACATTCTGTTCTTAATTAGGTTTAAAGATATTTTGACTTGTTTCATGGTGTCACTAATGGTCTCTGGACTGTAATTGTCTTTTGTCACTAGTTTAATTGTTCTCTCTTTGGCTTTTCTGAGTGAGCTGAAGAGTCAGGAAATTGTTCTTTTTGTTTACATTTCAGATGATTCCATCCACTTTTCATTTTAATTCTTATAAGCTTGCAGACATCTTCAATGCTGCTTTCCTTCATTCTTCCTTATGTTATCCACTCCTCTCCTTAATGTGGACTTTGTGAGGACTTGACTTACTAAGTCTTCATTGGTGTTGCTTGCTAATTTTTGCTGCATGTCAACTCATTGGATCATTTCCTTCACAGGAGAAATGAGTGCACAAATGTATGTGATTGTCTTAGCTATCATGCTAGAGAGTTACTATTGCTCTTCCTCTAAATTATAATATATATAAAGAAGAAACTCTTTACTCGGAGGATGGTGGAACCTGGAACAGGTTTCCCAGAAAAGTTGTGGATACCCCATCCCTGGAAGTGTTCAGTGCCAGGTTGGATGGACCTTTGAGCAACCTGGTCTAGTGGGAGGTGTCCCTGCCCATGGCAGGGGGGTTGGAAATAAGTGGTCTTTAAAGTCCCTTCCAACCCAAACAATTCAATGTTTCTGTGATTCTACAATTCTATGATTTTATGAATTTGCCACTGCTTTTTTCTTGAGAACTCGTTTCTACAATAGGCTTGGGTTAAAGCACTCTCATGCCCTAAGGCCTTTCATGTTTGCAATATACTTTTTTTGCTACTGTGCTTGTTAGTATTGCTCATAACCTCTCTTTCTACATTTAGATGAGTAGTTATACTGATGGTCTGTCAGATGTGGAAACAAATAATTAGGCAATAACCACAAGCAATGGAAATAAAAGAAATCTAATAAATTGGCATGTTCTTAGGGAAGTAAAGCTCAGTTTTACAACTGTGAATGTTATGGCTATTTTACAACATTTGCTAGTATATCCTAATTGTTCTGTGGCCAACACCATAGAGCCCTATGTCAAAATAGCTTTTAAATACTGCCACAGGGTGAGTATGAGGAAATAATGATAGCAATCTAAAATGTGACTAACTAATAAAATTTACCCTCTGAGCTTTCTGAAATATTATTTTTGAGTCTTTCTTTTGGTAATTGCAGCACCGTTGAAATCAAACGACCTGTGGCAATTCAAAGGAGCTGAGAATTGTTCCCATTGTACTCAAACAATGGGATGAAGTTCTCGACATTAACATAAGCAAATATCCACTTCATTTCAGAAGAAAACTGGATGAAATCAATTATCCAACTTCTACTCCTGCAAAGACAAATGATGTGTTAAAATTTCTTGTATAATCATGTAAAGGAATACCTGCAGCTACGCTTCAAGCAGCAGTTTTTGTTTGGCTGGGTATAGGTATAGTAATATAACTAGTGATGATACTTTATACTCATTTAACACCTTTCATCGCAAACTACATTACCAAACACTAGTTATTTGAGCCTTACAGCATGTCTGTAAAAGGCTATTATACCATTGTGCAGATTGCACACAAAGATTAAATGGCTTGGGTTAGGCCACACAGAGAGTGAGTAACAGAGCCAAAAGGAGAGCGTGAGCATTGGCTCCCAGCCCTGTGCTCTAACTACTGGACTCCACTTCCTTAATACTGAATTCCCATATCGTTTCTCTAAAAGAGCTACAGAAACTTTTGAGCACTTGATAATTTTTAGTGTAATGCTGAACTGGTTGTGCCTCTCTCCACTGCTCCTGCATGACACTGCATGATGTTATTCCTACATTTTTAAAGGTCTCATTTTTACAGGTTGTCCCAGGTTACCTGGCTCTGGAGGTCGATCAACCTGACATTGTGGTGCTCCTGTTCCCTGTCCCCAATATACAACTGTTGCCTGCTGCAGCTTTGCTCTGCTAGCTTTCCTCATGGCCTCAGCGCTACGTCCTGAGCTCCACTGTGTGAGTGGCTGGACCATTCTGTGCCTAAATAATTCCTGCTATATGCTAGCTAATGTGAAACAGATGTCTCCTAGGCACTGGAGACAGCTTTCGGTCCTCCTGCAGCTGTCATTTCCCACAGGCAGGCAGGTAACAGATATTTGCCAGGCACAACCTTCCTAAAGGTTTGTGCTGCACCTAGTGTGTGTGTGCACCTCTGAGTGAGGAAGTGGGACCAGTGAGGAGCAATGCTTCATGCTCTGAGCATCTCCGGTGCCCAGAGATGAACAGCATCAATGACGCTTGCCCCGGCAGCTGTAGGCATGCCCAGACACCTCCCAGTGCGTCACAGTCTGAGCTGGGGCTGAGCCATGTCGTGCTGGGCAATGTGGCATTGGCTCTGTTTCCCATGACCAGGACAAGAGTGCACTCTGAGCTGCAGGCTGCTCCTTTTGTGTTTAATAATAAGAAGAAAATAGCATTCACCAAGCCAGCATGATGTTGGTGAAATGAGGAAGAACAAACGTGGAAGAAAATAATAACAATAATGAAAATAAACGTAGGAAGTACCGGAAATAAAAGGGAGTCTTGCATGTTGCCTTTTTGTACTATAGAAACGGGGGGTGTGACTGAATATCCAAACCACCTCCGCCACAGAGATGCCACCCAATCGCTGTGTGTGTGCTTTGCAGAGCTCCTCCCCTCTCCTTCTGGCTGAGCGGAGACCTTTAGAGAAACTGCCTGTTCTGGATCATGCAGACTGTAACATATAAAAGCTGTTAGCAGCTCCTGTGGCCAGAAAGCTTCACAACCAGCAGGGTTTTGTTCTTTGGGGGTTTGTAATAAGAGACACTCCTTCACAAAGGTTCATATCACCACATAGGAGAGTGCTATATATACTGGGAGAACAATAGACTGTATTTTTTTTTGATATTATCCAGAGGTAAGCCATTTAGCTCAATAAGCTTGCTTTGCATGCACTTTTAACAATGCTCATCACATTTTGCTGTAGTTATGATCTGAATGCAATTTCTAAGATGTTTTCATGCTTTATATGTGTTCTTTTGCCTACTAGTTTGTCTGTGCCACAGGATGTCAAAACAACGCATGCATAAAGGACAGGCATAACCTGGGATGTATTTTTTTTGTTTTCAGAGCATAACATTCTGTGAGGTTTCTTGCAGTCTCCAAATTTAAGATTTATAGTGTGGGTTATGGACTGATCTGGTGTGCTACCACTGTCACTCTTTCAGGAGCACTACTAGCTCTGATCATGTAATTCAGGGTATAATGATATTTCATCTGCTGTGTTCATAGTAAGAGGATATTATCATTTAATGATAATATGGTAAGTGAAAATTGCTCAGAAATATGTGTTCTGACTGGATTGTTTTTGTAATTGAGCTGACAGAATCATTTTTCAGACCACAGCCTGTCAATTCACTTTGTCTTGCTAACCAGATGTTCAGAATCACATCTTTGACATCTTCTCTTCTACAGATCTGTTCCCTACTGCCCTGACTTAAAGCAGAGTACCTCTGTGTCCTTTCTCCTCTGGTCCCAAAATGACAGCAATCACTGCAATCAGTTGTGCTTTCTTATTTTCCATTCTCTGTGAAACAAGTACATTAGTGTTACCCAACTCCACTGACCTACTCCTGTCAAACAATAATTTCACTGACATTGAGACGGCTTTGGCAGCTCATCTGGACTCTGCAAAAATTCCCAAAGCCAGGCGGAAGCGCTACATTTCACAGAATGACATGATTGCCATTCTTGATTATCATAATCAAGTCAGAGGCAAAGTCTTCCCACCTGCTTCCAACATGGAATATATGGTAAGTGAACTTAATTTACCTCATAGTAAAACAAACTGTAAGCCTGTGATTTTGTTTTCTTAAGTTGTGGGGATTTAATTAGGCAGACAAAATATTTTTAACTCTTATTGCTTAATAAAACGTTATTTTTTTACATCTCTTAGAGTTGTACTAAAGTATCTAAATACCAAACTTTGAACCTTTTACGAGCCCTGTTGATTTGCCAATTCCATGAGTAGTTCAAGTGAAACTGCTGGGACCCCAAGTAATGAAGTTGTGATTTAACTGCTAGTTGGCCTGAAGTGGCATAGGATCATAGTGTACATGATCATAACATGTGATCACATGTGCCTAAAGTGCTAACCATTAGCAGTCCCATTGTTTTTGTGGAGTAAATTGAAAGTCATTGTCCTGATGTATGCCAAAAAATATAGTTAATATTTCTAATTTATTTCACAAATAGTACTTTCAGACACAATATGGTAAAACTGCATTTGTAAAGCAATTCATTTGATGCACTGTGTGTATCATGCTCATGGTTTTTACTTAGTGCATATTGTTCACCTAATGTTCTTATTTTTTCTCCATCAAATACAATGCTTATTTTAGATGCTTTTCTACTATGCAGGATTGCAATGTGTTTGAATGTTATGTTTGTAGCAGACACCTTTTCACCTTATTGGCAAATACTCATTATGTGAATTGTGTGTTCCTGCAGGTATGATAGAAGTTACTCATTCTCCGTGATTTCATACTTGGCACTAATAGCTAAAGCAGCATGTTTGCTGTTTCGTGTTCCAACTTTGAATGCGTGCATGTGAAGCTCTAATGTTAAACGTAGGTTGGCCAAGCAAAAAATATTTTACTTTCACAGCTAAGACAAGTTGTGTCAGCGTCATAATATCTGCTTAAAGTCACAAAGCATCTCAGATGATGACAGTTAACAGTTTTGAGAAAACACAACACCATCAGCATGACATAAAAATGGGATAATAGTAATAACTTCTCCTTTTTAGCAGCTAATGATTAACAATTTGGACATCTCTCTATCACAGATGTTACCTAAATCTGGATTTGATCATTTAATTTCTTAGCACATCCCAACAATGCCTCAAAATGCTGAATGCATTCAAAACATTGCAGGATGAAGTCCTATAGCCATACCATAGTCTGAGTTTGAAGTTTGTGAAGTGGAAAGGTCAGAGACAGAAAAAATAGAGAGGTCAGAAGTCAACTTCAGTCATCATTTTTATTGCTGAGCTCTCCACTGACGTTTCCTTTGATTCTGCATAAATAAACTTTGTTGTAATGTCTGAGGGAATGGCAGCCTACCATGTCTTTCCTTGGCTTGTGTGTTTTAGAAATGTGCTCCTGCAGTTTGCTTAAGTGAAGCCAGCACCCTGTTGTATTCCCAAAAGTTTTGTGAGTGCAGTGTTCTTAGCCTGCTCAGTAAAAAAAAGACTTCATAGAGAAAATCTTCTTTGATTAAATCTACATTTATTTCACTCATGTGCTAAAACTGCCAAGGTTTCACATATATTTGTTGTGTGTTCTGCTGCAGCTTTCCTCTGCAATGGTACTGTGTGAGGTTTGATACAGAATCAAGACTGGGGCCATGCTATTTACAACGTACGCATTACTTTTTTTCCTTGCTATTCTTACTATTGCTTTTACCAGTACCACCCAGCCATGGGACATGCCTGTGTTTCTATCATCATCAGCCCCATCAATAGGTCAAGGTCAAGGTCTAAGGCTTTCTTTCACCTTTGTTTTCCCAGTTTGAAAATAGTTTGTTCTTTCATGCAGCAGAATTCAGAGTACCACATCAATTTACTTAGGTAATGCTCTAGAATGCAACTCCAGCTTGAATCTCCAAGTGGAAGGTAATCTCTTGGCTACTAATTATATTTCAGCAGAATTAACCAATCCATGTCTGATTTATGTAATGTTACAGAAAAAAAAAAAAAAAAAAAAAAAAAGAAGCCCGTTGAGCAACATCACACATAGGTGTGACAGCAACCTCAATTTAACTTTTTAACTTTGAGGCTTCAGAAAGGTTTTGGTAGGAAGGTCTGGAAGATGGCATGGTGTTGTAAGCCTACCAAAGCTGGGGACCCGTGTATCAGTAATGCCCAAGTGAACTTGATCAGTTCATTCTTTAGTCTCCGTCTAATTATGTGTATGGCACAGCATCTGCTTTGTATTATGTGAACATAAGATTACTGCTGTTATATATAAATGAGACTGTACCATTCAGTATGCATTTCCAGAAACAACAGGCATATTGCCATTACCAGCAGACAATATGCACAGTGCTGAAAGACTGTTACGGAGTGTGTGTTCCTGTTCTGAACACTGTGGAAAAGTGCAGTGATAGTGATGAAAGTGGCCTTTTCCCATTAGCAGTATGGTTTAGTGGAGGACTTGTTAGTGTTAGGTCAGAGGTAGGACTTGATGATCTTGACGTCTCTTCCAACCTAGACAATTATGTGATTCTCTGATATAAGTATCTATAGGTGCATTAGATTGTGGAAACCTCTTGTAAGTGTGATGAAGTAGAGATGGCCTACGCATGAAGTAGAGATGGCCTAAGCAGTTCAGAAACACACGCACACAAAAATATTTTCAATTCTATTCTCTGTCCACAGTCCTACTGAATCATGTTTTGTTCTGTTTTCCTAATTCTGTTAGGATCTCTTTTCATGAATGTCTGTTACATTCTTACCTCTATAAAAATCTGTTTTATTTTCTTCTTCACTGGTAAGAGCTTAGGGTTTAGCAATATAGGTTGGTTCTTTAATCTGTACCTGTTGTCTTGAAACTTTGTGTGCTTAGGACTTTTGATGAGAGGTCACAAAAAATGTCAAACAATGCACACATTAGGCAAGGAAGGTTCATCTGAACACTGCAATATCAGAAATGGGGAGCATTTTAACTCCTTCTGGGAGAGGTGGGAGTTAGTGCTGCTCCATCCTGCTGTTGTATGCAGTCTCTGAAGTAGACAGATGGGGTGTCAAAAGCAACGATGGGAAGCATTGTTCAATTGTTAGTCCATAGAGAAAGAAACTGCATGTTTTATGCACTGTGGGTCAATAAGACTTTGGGTAATCTTTCTCTTGGGATGTTATTACTCTATGAGTCATACTCCCTTTTTTTTTTTTTTTTTTTTTTTTTTCCTGGTGCTGGTAGTGCTGATGCCTTTGATTTGAAGTTTTTCTGCAAGTACAAGTCTAGACTTAGTGAGTGTGGAAAGGAAAGCAAATGAAAAAGGAAACAAGAACTTCCAAACCTATAATGCAGAAATAATGTCCTCTGCTTTTAATTTGGGTCTTTTTATATCCTTCATTCCTTTTCATCCAAAACTGTCATTCTGAAGCCTTCACTTGTGCCCTAAAAGCTGATGCCATACCTGCAGAATAAAGGATGATATAATACTTTTGATCTGGTGGAGGCTGGGTCATGTGAGGTTCTGCAAAGATGAGTCCTGAGCCCAGTACTGATCAACGCAGTAATTAATAGACTGGCAGTAGCATGTCAAAAGTATAAAAGATGGGACAAGATTATACACTCAAAAACATGAAGCTAGATGTTTGTGGAATGCTGCCTGAAGAGCAGAGAAATGTTCTAGATAGACTTGAGCCTATTAATGTATGGAAGACGGTCTGATAGAGTTTCAATTCCTTTTTGTTCAGTGATTGCATAAGTTCTTTTATATTTAGGGAAACATGGCCTTCAGTGAATGTGTCACTTTTTAGGACTCAAAGTACTAACAGATTCCCAGACTAGCATGAAATCAATTAGCTTGGATATCCAGAAGTAGCTTCATGGCAACACAACAGAAGAGAGTTTCTCATGAGCTGGTGGCAGAGGAGTTGAAAGGAATGGAGAATCTTAGCTAACTCATCTTCTACTGAATTCCATATGAAGGAATGTGATAAGATGGACAAAATAAATCCACAGTTGCTCTAAAATAAAAGTAATTGTGTTCCAAAAGAAACTCCTATAGTGTGGGCTAAGGCAAAATCACAAAGGAAATCTGTTCACTCTGTAATGCCCAGGGGTGGCCTTTTTTTTTGCTAAGTGATGAATATGGAGACTGCTTTGTGTCCACAAAGGTCTGCAGGCAATATGCAAGGTCAGTTCAGAGAAGGAAGAAAATAGTCTGCTTAGTGGTCACAGATATAAATAACTTCAATACTGTTTCATTCCTGAATGTGAAAGTCTTCATAAAATTTTCTTGCTGTCAAGGTGATCTTAAAAATGTTTTTTGAATATGCTACAGGTTCTGGGTAAGAAAAACAAAAAATAAAATGTTTTCTAACTACTTCACATTTTCCAAAGTCCTATTTAATACCTGAAAGCCTTTCATATGAACATGGAAAAAGTGAGTTAGTGTGTTTTTCACTCCAATGCAAGAGTATTTCTGATAAATAAACTTCTCAACTTGTTTACCTATTTTTGCTGCTGTCAGTTTGGTTTCTTACAAACCAGTCTAAATCTTGGAGGACATTTTGTACTTGAGTTGTTTGCCCTGGATCATCTACATTGTCCCACTGAAATCATCCATGCCTGTAAGGACTACATGACTAGTTTCTTCAAGATTTATGTCTATTGAGTTGGATAGGATCTCTTAATTCATATAGTTTATCCCCACCCAGTTGCAGGACTTCCTTCTGCATTAAGTACATATGGTTTTCATCTTGTCTGCTCCTGAACACATATAGTGATGCTGTCTCAGTCACATCTCTTGGCAAATATTTTACCTTAGGAATAGAAATGATTTCCAAATGTCTAACCTAAATACTTCCTTCCAAAACTCAGATAATTAATCTTTATATTCACTTTAACTGTCCAGTAGAACTTCTCTCCTTGTTTCATTTCAAACATTATTTTTCATATATTTACTGCCAGTTTTCTTGGAATGAATTAAGTTGCATTAGTAATGTATGTATATAATGGTACCGTAATTTCCATGTGCATGTCTTATAATATTTCTGCATATTGGAGCCAATTACTGTTGCATTCTATTTAGAGCTTCTTTATTAGATAAGGGAACAGCAGTGTCAAACCAGGTTAGACATGTATTTAACTACGCATGTTTAAAGTACCATAATACAATGAAGAATTAACCCTAGACCTACTTTTTCCATTTAATAGATCTGTTCCCTTAAATCCTATATACACAGTGAAGGCTGAAATGAGCCAAGGCATAAAGATCTTAATCTGGTTTTCATCATGCTAGAGCACAAAGTAAATCTAAGTATACTCCACTGAGTCTTCTAGGAGGAAAGATATCAAGGAGCTTGGAGCTTCTCCAGTGTAATTCACCTTTCCCAGTTGGCCATAGCTTTTAGATTGCTCTGTGCTGGTGATTCACAAGTGAGGTGAATGCAAGTGGTGTGTAATGATGAAATATATTGTCTGGCTCCAGTTTTTCCTTCCTACCACTTGTATTCATGTTTAGACAGCTGAGTATGTCCCTTCCATCTGGTGCCCCAATGCACCAACAGGAGTGTCTGAAGATAGTGAATGTCACGAATATGATTCCTCTCAGGAAATTAAAAGAAAGCAGAAAGCATTGAACTGATCTCTATGGTTATAGTTTGAGGTTTCTGTCTGCATGCCAACTTTGAAAGGAGGCAGTCATTTTACAGCATACCCAGCCTTTTATCCCAGCAAAGGCAAAACATGGTATCTGAAAGTAAGCTGAAAGAAGACGAGTAGATGGAGTTACTTTCTCTTAATTTTGTCAGAGTAGAGTTACCTAGCTTTCCTTTATCCATCAGGTGCATTTATCCACTTACCTATTTCCTACTGCACCACTCTCAATAATGGAATACTGTATTATATAGCCACTATTAGTGGCTATCAGTGAGATACAGGATGCTGCCCATTCTTCTAGCAGAATTACTATCAACTATCAACTATCAGAATTACTATCAAAATCTACAAACCTCTAGGAACCACATTCAGTATCAGTAACTAAACTGGTGTTTAGGGTGAAGACAAAGTTGATGCTAGCTCTGTGAGGTATAAAAGACACAAGTTATTTTCAGTAAGAATGACAGAAAGACCTGCTTAGGAGATGAAAAGAAAAGACCTGGAAAGTACTTCTTGAAAAATCTGAAGAACTTCCCCAGAAATTATATTGTTGATAAATACTATGATAAGGAATGACTGTGTTGAATATGTTTTGCTATGAGACCTCCTTTCCAATGTTTTGTATGTATTTTAAAACACCCATCACTTGATGATGTTTTAAAACAGAATATTTACATTATTTAAATTTAGTGTTAGCAGAAAGCCTTCTAGGAGTTTAAGCAAACAAAAAACAACTTGGTAAAGTCTCTGATAGAAAAGCAGCCTGCCCAGGGCCCTCAGAATTAGACATTCCTTTATTATTAAATGTAGCACCTCTTGAACTTTTTGGCTGAAAACAGAGACAGGGCATTTTTCACAAGAATCTCAATCCAAAGTACACAGCACTTTGCTTCATACATGAATGGAGAAGATAGTAACCTTAAACTTCTCAACATTTTTATCCTCTTTCTGTATCTGTAAAGAAGATCTGAAAAAGAGAATAGACTATCCAAGTCTATGGAAAAGTGTCTCCTAAAAGCAAAGCAAAGACTGTCAAACCCAAGATAACCACTTGCTTTAGGATGGAGAGAACCATCAGCACAGGCACCTAGACCTGCAAATGCATCTGCAGGTACCCTGTGACAGGGTCTGAGGTATATTTTAACTGAACTGAAAGTGAACTGTTTTTCCATCTCCATCTGTACAGTGTTATCTGTTAATCTGTATAAAGATAAACCAATCTTAAATTGAGATGCCTTCTTATGAGAATAAAGAACTATTGTTCTTGCTCTTTATCCTGAAGAAAGAAGAAGCTGTGTTTTCTTTTATGTCATGCTGCTGTATCTTTCAGTTAAAGCTACTTTGAAAAGAATAAGTATTTTCTTTGAAAACTTTTAAAGAAATTAAGAACATTTTTGTTTTAATGAAAAACTTCAGTGGTTAGTAATAAAAAAGTAAAAAATGTAGATTATTTCCGTATAGAAGAGAAACAAAACACTACACTATGAAACAAATATTTTTTCTATTCACATGATGTGGTTTAGATAAAAGGCAATTTGCACAGATGATATTTAAATTGATAAAGGTCAGAGACCTTACTCTTCAGACTTATGACAAATTGTCAGGGCAACACGGAGCTAGATGAAGTTTGGTCCTTTTTGTTACCAGTTCTGTGATAAGCTCTTGCCAACCAAAACATGCCTTGCAGTAGGTTAGGAAAGCACTAAATATTTTAAGATATGTAGCTCTGATATTTAACTTTTCCAAAAGCTAAACAAATAATAGCATATCAGGGAAGCTTATTGTTATTAAATTTGACAGCCTACCAATTCTCTTTGTTTCTTATTGCTTAAAAGCCTGGTGTCAAACATGATAAGAAATGTGGACAAGCTTTAGAAGAAACAAATTGAGTATTAGCAATGGTCAAGCTTCAAATAATAGGAGTTTGAATTTGCACCAAATAGACAACCAGAAATAGAAACTTCTATAAAATACAGACTTGAAATTGTCTTGAATTTTCATAAGAAAAGAATTTCTGGCAATGAGTTTTCTTGGACATCTGTTTGGTGATGCCCTAAGTTCTGTAAGTTAGACCTTCTAATACTGAGCCCTTCAAAAGTGTGAATCAGATGTTTGGAGGTTTGTTTATATGAAAGTAAATTGACTATAAACCATTGCACAATTTTACTTTGAGTTGCAGTGGAGTATTGGACAAGCAGCTTGATGTATTAACTGTGTTAATACAATCTGCAAAAAAAAGTACAGAACCGCAATTCCCATCAAGACTTTTTCTCTAGGGGACAGACTTTGGGAATTTTCTGTGTAAAGTTCTAATTAGTACCTAATACGGTACCCATTTATTACCTAATGGGGAAGGATGTGTACATGCAGTAGGCACCAATTATAGTATGCACAGTAAAATGTCTAACAGGTGGCAGTTGAGAGCAAAAATTATTTGTATTCTTAGAGAGAGAGAGAGCGCCTGGAGTCCAAATGATCTCAGAGACCAAATAAATACATAAAGTTGGCCAAATCTGTCTATAAATTCCAATGACCTCATATGTTTCCATCACAGTATGTATTGAAAAAAGTGAAGGCAAAAAGACGAGGCTCTTTCAGTGACTCTAGAAAAAGCAAGCAGGTAGAAGGGCTGGTGGGTAGTTTTATTAAGCTTTGTAATTTAGGGTAGTGGATGTGGTGGGGGGTCCTACAGAAAATCCCTGAACCTTAAAAAGCTACAGGTTCAACTATACAAAAGAGAAGGGAAGAAGCTGTTCAAGGGACTCCTGCATGCCCTGTATGCTTCTGTGGGATTTCTGAGAAATGGCCACCACACGTGTGAGCATTATGGCCGGTGCAAGTATGTACAGATGAATAACGTATGAGGACAAGACCTGCATATTGGGGGTAGCAGCCTACATCTGCTAATTAACTCTGGAACTTGAACTAGCAGCTGTGGAGTGCAGCTGCACAGAGGGGCTGGAAATGTTGGATTTCATCTTTCAGCATCCCAATTTTTTTCTCATAGATCGAAACTGTTTTAATTGAGGTTTTCTTCTTTCCTACTCTTTGCCATTCTGAAAATAAGTGTGGCTGATCTTCAGCTGGACAAACAAGGAAAAGAACAGGGTTAATAGAGAATAAAATCAGAAGTCTGATATAGAAAGGTTAATTTTTTGGTCACTGCTAGAAGAAGGTCCTACTGGCCACCTTCTGAGGTAGATAGGAACTACTGTGGATTTGTTTGTGCTATTGGTACCAAACAGAAATCTGAAGATACTAGTATGAGTAAACATATATTAATGACAAATAAGATGCCAAAACTGACAAATTGCCACTTTATATTATTATTACTGCAAAATGTAACTTAATGTAGTATCTGGAGCTTGTCACTCCAGATGGACAGCTGGTGGCAGCAGGTTAAGGGGTGAGACACAGCACGCTTGCTTAATATTAAGGTCAGCAGCCCTTGACTGCTGGGTGCCCTGGAGGATTCTTGAGAGGATTGTGAGTGGCTGAGAGGTGTGTGTTTTGCTTAAAATACTTGCTTTGCCACTGAGAAATTAGTAGAATATTACCCCAGCTGATATGTCATTAAAAACAAACAAACACAACAAAGTCCAATGTAAAGTACTGAGGACTGCTGCTAGTATTTAATATTTCAAGCAATGCCCCTTGTGCAGGTGAGGGGAGCTTCTGTGGTACTGGCAAAGATGAGTCAGGGAAGTTTAAGGATTATGATGACAGCAGAAGAATGGAAGTATGGTTCTGCATTGTCCGAATACTTTAAAATGATCTTTAGAAGACCCTCTGTTCGCCCAGGTTGAAAATATATCTTTATTTCCCAGTGAATGCATCTCTTCTAGCTATACAATATGCCTGCTGGCAATCTGAAGGAAGCAGTGCTCCTACTTCTTAGTTTTTTCCATGTTATCTGTGGGACACTGAAGGCAGTAAACTTGAATGCTTCAGTTTACACAGATATCCACAAGGAAAGAGAAACACTTTAATACAGCGTATTACTAAATATTCTGCTCACTTTTTGTCTAGATCACAAAGTCTTGTGACCCATTGTCATGAGTAATGATTTCAGGATATTTGCAGAGAAGGAGAGAATTAAATTTGCTTTGGTAATGGTGTCTCTTATACAGCAAGGAGTGTATAAGGGTATTGCCACATTAAATCAGATCAAGATATTTTTCCTGGTATTTTCTTTTGTCACTGGAAATCTGCACTGTGAAGGGAAGGTATATGTTTGCCCTGAAAAGAAAACAGATAATTTTTGGTTCTGAAAATCAGGAAATCAAGAAAAGTTAAATGAAAATGTTTCAGCTTTCTCATGGAAAGTCGTCTTTACCTAAATGGTCAACCACATCTCAATAATGCTTGCATTATGAAGAAATGGACTACCAAGGGATAGACTGATTTTTTTCTCACTCTACATTTTCCAGGAGTAACAGATCCTAAATCTTTCTGCTTCCTAATTCTTAACTTACACAACTTTCAAATGGATATCATTCCAGATGAATGTATCAGTCATACGTTCTCAGGTGTGGCCTCTCTAGTGGGGGCAAATAAAAATTAAGTCTTTAATTTACCTTTTTAGCTCTAAACATATTACTGTTTTATGTATCTGTTTTACTTGGAAGCTATTTCACTGCTTGAATCAGATTTTTTTTTGTCTACCTGTAAGGAAATTGAAATAAACATTTTATCTGTGCGTATTTTATTTTTACACTTGAAGTGGTGAATCATTAGAAAAAGGCGATGTGAAATTATTCTTAGGGCTTGCAAATGGAATATAGTGTTGACAGATATTACTGGTGGCTTTGGAAGAATGCATTAATTGCTTTATGAGGAAAAAAAAAAACACAACATACCACATCAACAACAAAAAAACAGACCATGTCTTACAGATTTTACCAGTCAGATAAAAAATTTGAGGATAAGTACTGGCAACATTGAAAGTGAAAATCATGATTTTGTTTTTATTATTTTTCTTTGATAGTATGTTGAAGAGTTGCAAGAGAAACAGGCATATTCATATTTATATAGTGAGAATGGTTTTTGTTTGTTTGCTTGTTTTTTTTTTTCTTGTTTTTTTTTTTTTTTCTTTTTTTTTTCTCTCCTATTGAAAACCTATGAAATGTTGAGATCCTTATTTTTCAAATGAGGAGATGATATCTTGCAGAAATAGGAAACAAGTAACTAGTATATTCTGCTATATATAAAAGCAATTTATGAATATAACAGTTTTACCTTTGCAGGGGTAGGTATTGTCAGTTTATCAAAAGAAAAGCATCTGTCAAGGGTCAATGTGATTTTCAAGACATTTGTCCTTTCCTTTTTTGACTTAGCTAGCCATAGTTTGCATGACCTAAAACATCCCAGAACTCATTTGCAGCACTCAAAATATGAGAGAAGGCCTTGGCAGGGGAAGGAAACCCTCTCTGTCTTTTTTGATCAAAATATTTAAAATGTTCTCTCTAAAGCAATAAGAAACCTCGAGGTGTGTGATCAGGAAATTGAAGTAATAGTAATACATTGCCACTGTTCTGTTTGAGCTTTTCAGACAATTTAGAAAATTAGGATCTTTCATTAAATGTACTTTCATAATGTAGTATGTTTCTGGTTCTTCGAGCTATGGAAAATCTCTCAGAATATCACCTGACATAGCCTTTTCTCCAGGTGTTGGCAGTCCTTTGGTTGGCCAAGCTGAACTCTCAGAGAGAAAGATCACATCCTAGAGTTCTGTGGGCTGCAAGCTGACATCTCACAAAGGCAACTTGGAGCCCAATGTTTTAAATGGTTCCTGGCAGAAATGTTGTGTGGCTTATATTTGGACCACCTCACTGAGGTTAATCAAGGAAAAAGCAGTTGTATAATGAGCTCTACTGATATGCACAGGTCCTGAGTCAGACCTTACACAAGAGAAAGTTTTGCTGACCTGTATGGAATTACATAGTACAGATACTATGAAGCCAGACTACAAGGACTCCAACCTATTGTACAGCAAAACTGAGTGGTGCACCATGGAAAGATAAAGTCCGTAAAGGAAGATTTGGCATTAATTATTTTGCCTATAAACAGTTGTACCTATAGTATACACACACACACACACGTGCGTTGGTAAAGTTACAGATCAGAAATGACACAACCCCTTAATACCTTAATCGGCTGAGGCTCGATTTCACTGTCACTGAAAGTGAGCTCCAGAAACTGACAATGATGCCTTGAGTCCCTACTCTGTTTCAGACAGTATAGTTTAAATAATGGATATATGACTTCGTTTATCCATCATTCACAAATGTTCTCAGAAAAGTTTGCATATACAAGATGTGGTAATAAATGTTGCTGTAGTGCATTTAAAACTAGAAATAAGAAACTACAAATAAGACAGTAAACAATGAAGGTTAGTGTTCATTCTTGAAAAAAATACCACAGGGTAAATGTAGCCAGCATAGTGGTATATTCACAGTAATTCAGCAGTCTGTTAGAAGGTTTGCAATAAGAACAAGTGAGGCAGAATAAGAAAGCTCCATTTAATCTGTTTCATGTAGACTTAATGTGTTCTATTTACAGATAAAATAGTGAAGTTTCTGTGTGAAGTAATCTGCTACTTTCAGCTTTAGCTCCCCCTCTGTATCAGGATTTGCCCCATAAGACATGTATTAATCAGGGTCAAAAGAGAAAACTATTGCATTTGAACTATAGATATTAGGAGTACAGTTATGACCACAGTGAGAAAGAGTGGAAGAATTTTGTTTCTAAGTTCAGTTCATAGTTACAGTGGTTATATATACCATTCTTCAAATTAAAGCATAGCTATCAATGTGGAAAGGGAACAGCCAGTTTTTCTTCTACAAATGTTTTGAAAAGGTCTTTGTAATACTGTAGTTGCTTCTATTTTTTTTTTTTCATTGTAATGCTTCTTCAACTTCATGATCATTTTATTACCTAAGAGGACAGTGGTGATTAGGACCTTATGGTAATAAAAGATAACCCAGCAAAGAACAAAAGGACATCTCCCTACCCTCTACATATGTAAGAGTGACAATGACAGCAAACAACTACAGAAAGAGAGAAAGGTGTGAGGGCACCGTGACCCACTTTACAAGGTTTTCTTTGAGAAAGGAAGCTTCCTTTGCGGTCTTTGAGAAATTTCATTTAATATTAAAAGATTACATTTTATTCTCCATTGCTTATTATAGATTATTGGAATAACAAAATTTATTTGACTATTTGTTTACAGAGTGGGGAAAACGATAACCTTGGGTTAAAGTCTAGCCTCACTGACAAAATTCCCACTGACTTTATTAATGCTTAGATCACATGCTGTATGAGTGCACAGAACACCCTACAACAACCTCATAGAACCTCGGAAAAGAGCTTTCTTGGTGTGGAAATGCTCTGTATAAAAGCACTAGCCTCTTCCCTATATTCGGTCCATTTGACAATTTTCAAGTGAAATGTAGTTTTGAACTGTAGTTTTTCAGGGAGACAGAGCAGTGTAGAGAGCACAGTCAGACAGCTTTCTAGGAAAATAATCATTGGCAGAAGAAAGAAAAATAAATTGGCCAAAGGATGTTGACTTCGAGTTGCCAGTGGAAATGTGATGAGACACTTTAACTCTATCACAGCTTAGTTAGATCCAGCTAGGATCCTTTCCAGGTGGAGGAGATTTCCAAGATCGACCGAATCAATGGTCTGGAGAGTTCAGGAGGGATCTTTATATTGTGTGGCAGGAAGACAATTGCTTTCCCAACCATTAATGACCTAGCAAACAAAGGTTTGCTATCCCTGAGGAGAGAATGAGCAAAGTTTGGCACTGTGAGCCTGCATGATTAGTATGAGGATGAGTCACATCCTCAGCTCTTGACCCACTCTGCATGCAAATCTTTTTCCTTTTTCCTTTTCCTTTTTGCAATTTTTTGTTCATATCAGGCGGCTTTCTCTGACATATTTAATAGAAAGCCTGTATTGGCCATCATTACACAGTTTAAAATTTTATTTATTAGATCTTTTTAAACATTTGTTTATTGTTTAAAATTCAGCTAGCTTTTTAATTTCTTCTCACACTGAAACTGCCCCTCTGTCTTTTGAGTTACTGCAGTTTCTCTTTTCAGGATATTTCCATATATCCTGTTTCTTTGTGTATAACAGTTAAGCCTTACATGTTCAAAAAGCCATAAATCCATTTGCCGCATTGTCCTACATGCCCAAAATGGGACCAAACTGAGATAAAAATTAATACAAGTGTTGACTCAGGATCAGACTTCTTTTGAAAGGGGAGAACTAGCAGTGCAGTCTCTCGCAGTTTAGAAAGTTTAGATTTTAGATCATTATAAGATAATTTTTATCTGATTCGCTATCATTTTTTTTCTGCCTCAGCCTATATTATTTGCCTTTGCTTGTGCAGAGGATCTAGAGGTAGTCCTAAATGTACTGAGATCACTTTTCTGAGAGAGAGAGGGAGGAGGAAAAAAAAAAAAAAAGTTTTTGGTGAAGTGTTTTGTTCTCTCCCATGAAATCCAAATGATTTGCCTAGTAGAAGGGGACTCCATAAAAGGGAAATTCACCAGCCTGTTAATGAAGGAGTGGAGGTAATTAAAAGAAGCTGCTGCTGATACTCCCTCTTTCCTCTCTCTCCCTCCCCCTTTATTCCTTATTCAGTGATTATATTTTCTCTTTCTCTTTCATGTTGGCCAAAAATGTCATATGTTCAGAGAATGGTTGAGATTGAGTAGATAACGGCAAGAAGAGTGAAATATATATATATATCGCAGTAATGTTTACCTGCCAAACCCATGATTTTTAAATGAGTTTGAAACAACCCCCTATAACTTTCCCAGTCTAATGCTGCAAATGATTTCTGAGAACCAGAAAATGAAGCTAAAGAGAAAGAAAGTGGATTACCAATGTTCTCACTGTTCAAGGGGGAAGAATGCCCAGTTTATAGAGGGTATTAATGGTGAAAACCTAATCCAGTCTTCACAGTTCTTTTAAACAGCTAACATACTACTTTGCAAGGCAATTCAGTATGCAAAAATATGCTGGGTGAAAAGCAGGAGCTTGGTGCTATTTGTGCAAATACAGTACACATTCAAATTATTGTGGGACTGCAGCCAGGTCACTTGGGAGCAAGCACACAAACCTCATGTTCAGCCTCCTGGCAGAGAGCACTCATGCCAGAGGCATGATTAATCTCAGCAAAGGAGAGTGTTTATGGGGTGTCACTGTACTGGCTGAGCTGCCCGTTATGGATGCACACCAGGCAGCTGTGTTTGGACCCACATGCTGGGTTCATATGCTTCTCCATTCCCCTGGGCCTGGGCAGCTCCAAGCATCGTCTGTGGCCCTGGCCTCTCAAGCACACTTCCCATGCACACTTTTATGCTAGTGCCTACTGTTGCCTCCTCTTTTAGCCCTCTTTTTGGGACCACTGTTAAACCACAGAGATTATAAAGGGTTATTTTTATGCTGTCTGCATTCAGCTATTTGGCTTAACAACAGAGATAGAAATCAGGACAAATATCTGTACAGTTTTCTTCCTCTTGGACACTGGAGCATTCTCTGGGTTATGGACAGTGCCAAAGCAGCTCCAGGTCCCTTTCTTTTGTATGGTAGCGCGCCAGCTTAGTCTTCTTTACCTAAGGTATAGATATATCTCCTCCATGAAAATCCTCTGAGAAACTCCCTTCATTTTTCAGAGGTGAAGTCAAAGCTCTCTCTGGCTCAAAGACTATTCCTTCTTAGGAATCTTCCTTAGTCTTCTTCCTAACTCTTCTGTTTTGTCCTTTTTACTGGTGATTTTCTCTGACTTCAGTCTGGGATCTTTCATGATCAAAATGTAAAGCAAATCTCTCCTTTAACCACCATTATCTTACTTTCCCTAAGGTGATTCAACTTGAAGATCATTTGTGCTAAGGGTTCATGTTGATCTGTGTTGCACTTCTTCAGCTTTAATCTAGGAAGTACCTCACCCACTCCATATTAGGAAAAGCTTTGTTGAATGATTATGGCAATTCCATAAAATTTACTAAAGTTTGTTCTGTTCATTTAGAGAAATGTCACAAACTACCAGGCAGAGTCAGGGACGTAAATTAATGTCCAAGTTCATGATCTGTGGTCAGCTCATTCGCTCTGAGATTTTTGGGGAACTTAAAACTGTGAAATCAGTGTTTTGGAAATCTGTATTAGCACATAGTACAGAAAATATTTGTGTTGTGGGCCACCTTATCGTTTGATAAGTTTATTTCTGACTTTGCTTCTTATTTCATACCTCACAGAACATACTCTTTATTTCATAACCAGTTGAGATTTATGAGTTTAGCTTTGTGTATAAAAAGATGTAATGGGCCGGGTAAGCATTTTTACCATATTTTGTTCCTTCTTTTCTACCTGTAATTCACTAAAACTCTCCTGCACCAAAACAGTCCAAACGGAGTATTCAAAATTCATGTCTAATTCCAGGATCTAGAGCCTACTTGGGTATCACTTAAACACTTAGATATTTATGCATGGTAGGATATTCTTCATCTGGAGCTCCAGTGGTGCAGCAGGTTCTACTGATGATAATTGTGTTATTGCTGAGGCCAGCCTATTTGTTGTGGAAAAAACAGCAGAGTTACACATAAGCATGTAAGCGAACAGGCAAAGTATATAAAGGAGACAGTCTTACTGTCATGTTTTTACCACTGGAGTAGAACATAAAAAGTTGAAACAGGTCTTCTTACCGAACTGCTATCTTTTTATTTCAGTCAGGTAGCAGTGTCAGCTCGAACACAGAACAAAGTAGTGAAACTCATACTGCACCTGGAAACTACCCATAGTCTTTGTTTTTATGGAATCTCTTTTCTTGACCTTGTGGCCTCAAATATGAAAAGCTGCCACACACACTCTCACTGGCTATAGATATTCCTGAGATCCTATTTCAAAAATGTTGGGGTTTTGCAGGGTATGTAATATCTGTGCTGAACTTTTCTTCCCTATGTGCCTGTACTTCTCTTTAACCTTCTGAGTTCTATCCAATGTTTCACTCCCCTCCACACATGGATCTCATAAATTCAGGAGGGAAAATGGCAGGTGAATGCCTGCTCCAGATAAAAAGGAGAGATATGAATACCTGCCTTCCTCTGATGATATAGGCAGGGATTCTGCCCAGTTTTAGGGCAAATGCTGTTGCTGTTACTGTGCTGACCCATGATTTTCTGGATTCAGGAGGTCTTTGCCTAGGTTATAAATCTGTTTTTTCTTAAGTATGTTTTTGACTTAAGATATCTGTTATATTCTTTCACCATGATTGCTTTTTTTTTCTTTTTTTCTGCATACTACTGCCTACTGGTACTTTATTTTGTCAGGTTTGGGATGAAACTCTGGCCAAATCTGCAGAGGCTTGGGCTGCTACTTGCATTTGGGACCATGGACCTTCCTACTTACTGAGATTCTTGGGCCAGAACCTGTCTGTAAGAACTGGAAGGTAAGAAAATCCTACAAAATAGTTATTTTGTTACCCTTTGTAAAGCCTTTGGGATTCAGATCTTAAACTGATACAAGACTCATCCAGTATTACAGCAATAATTGATATCCATCTATAATTCACAGAGATTTTTCACTTGGGTTGGGTATTGGCTTAATACTATGCTCCTAATGATGTTTTGAGAAATGTACTTTTAGGTGACTTGCATCATGGGGATTGGCAGCAGAAAGTTCCAAAGTACCTTAATCTGAAATGACATATTTTTCTTTCTGCCTTTTAAATAAACATAGGTATCGATCTATTCTCCAGCTGGTAAAGCCATGGTACGATGAGGTGAAGGATTATGCTTTCCCTTATCCTCAGGATTGCAACCCCAGGTGTCCCATGCGATGCTATGGACCCATGTGCACCCATTACACACAGGTTACATAAATTACATTCTTCTATTCAAAATGTACTGTCCAAAGATGGACTTTTCTGTGATGTATTTATAGCTTTCTGTCATATAAATGTATATATAATACATATATATTTCTTTTCAATTTGGACTTCACCAATAATGAATATTTATTCAGATGGTTTGGGCCACTTCCAACCGTATAGGCTGTGCAATCCACACATGCCACAATATGAACGTCTGGGGATCTGTTTGGCGACGAGCTGTTTACTTGGTATGCAACTATGCCCCAAAGTGAGTTACTTTCTTTTAATATTGTTTATTTTTATACTGCATGCATGTTTGGGTACTCTCATAGGACTGCTTACTCATTTTTCTGCAGCCTGATCTCTATTTATGCTTTTTTTCTGCAGACTGCTCATTCATTCTAACATCACATTTGAACATGTTGCAAATGCATGGCTTTGGTATACAAAGAGAAAAAAGAGAGAAAAAAATAACCTGATGTGCACAGAACAAAAGAAAAAAACAGTTATTTTTTATGATTATTACTATCACTATTCTCCTTGTCCTCTTCATATGTGTTTGCTTAGCTTTACTTTTAATTCCTCTTTTCTTCACTCTGTTGCATACTGCTATATGAGCTAGACTTCCTCAGGTAAGCTACAGGACTGTATATCAAGCTGTTGATTTACTGTGAACCCACATTTTTGCCCACAGGACACCTTTGCTTATAACCATGCTGCATAAGGGCAGCCCTAGCATAGATTTTTCTATAAAGCTCAGTGTCTACAAATCTCATCTTACCTTTCAAATTTGGGTCCATCAAAGTATCTGTCATAGTCACCTGTGGATGACCCCTATTATGAGATAGCTGTGATAGTCTGTGTTAGGTTGAAATGAAGAAATTATTTTTTTCCCCAGTGTTCACTAGACATCAACTCAAGCGCATGTCTGGGTGCAGAATGAATCACTAAAGTATGGATCGGGGAGAGCTTCAATTTAAGGTTTGGTTTGGACCAGTGCTTCAAAAGCAACATGGACAGTGTAAATGAATGGTCTCTCTGACTGTATAATAGGCAGAGACATAGTTCTGTATAGAAGGCTATAGAAGTTCTGTATAATTAACTGAGCATGTTTTCCATAAAATTTTGGTCCAGGCACAGGTCCATTTGTGGTAAAGAATATGCATGAATATGTCATTATTCTAGCTGATACAAGAGTAAAAGAAGTTTTAAAGATTTTGCAAATTAAAAGAAGATAGGATTTACTAAGAAAACTGGCTTGAAAAAATGGCCCTTTTCCTTTGGAAATCAGTATCTCTTTGTTCTTTTCTCTTTAATATATACTATAAAAGGATGTTAAGAAATGAAGATGAGGGTTATCAGGCAACAAAAACTGAACTGAAATCAAAGTTTATAAGAGAAACACAGATACTATTTTTTGTACCACTCAATTTGGAAAAACAAAAATAAAATCTTCCTAGGATAAATCTCTCATTGTGTTAAGAAACAGCAAAAGAATGGTTTCAAGCATTAGGCATTACTGAAAATTGATACATTGTTTATCTATCAGGTAGCAATTAAAGACATTTTATATTTTTGCAGCCTAAAAATCCATGTTTCTCAAAAGGCAAACCAAAACCTGGAGTTACAATCTTCTTCTCTGGAGGAGATTTTTCAGTATTTATTTGTTTCTTAGGTTGTAGAATCAGGGTTTTGACATCTACTTCTTGCACAGTCGCAAGAAAGAGTACTAAGTGGACTTCCCTGGTTTAAGGTTATATTCCTAAGAGTTAATTAAAATTCAGTTAAGGACACTGAGTTTAGAGACCTGGAGCATACATTTTGAAGTCTTTCTCAGTCAATAAAGGCTGCATCTGTCTGAGTAACACAGAACATCAGAAGCTTCTCTAAAGGAGAAGGAGATGTTATTATTACCTACTTGAGTTATTAAGATTGGAATTTGGTAAAGATTTGGGGTTTAAAACTCCAATAACTTTCACTAATACCATGTTGTAATGCTGAAAAAATACATATGCTTCAGAAATCAGGAGAAAAAAAGAAAGGTTAAGGAGGATAATTATAAAATTTACAAAGATCCTGCACCTGGTTAACTAGAATGGACTCATAGAAGTCAGCCATGTGTTGTATTGAAAGTGAAGCAGAAATCAGCTTTCAGCAAACTCTTCCTGGATTTCCGTATCTGTTATCAAACTAAATATATTTCCTGAGCACTCAGTCTGCTGTACCCATTTGGAAGAGAAGTAGAAACGAGCAAATTATTTGAGAGATTCCTGCTTTCTTCCAAGGCACAATCCAAACCAGGGCTTTTGATCTAGTGTTATTGTCTGGGAGGTGGGGGGATGAGAAAATGTTGCTTAAATAATTTTGTTACACACTGGTATATCACGTCCCATGCAAACTAGAGGAAAGATCTCTCATGAGTGAGACATAATGTTTAAATGGAAATCTAATTTTAACTTTTTGCCTACCTCACTTTAAAAGCCTGGGGATTTATATAAGCACCTAAAAGTCTGAAAATGTTTTTCAGGCATTTCTAGATCTTCCAGTTACCTCTAAGTCTGGACCACTCTCCAGACTTCTATTCTTTTTCCCCAGGGCTCTGTCACAAACTGTAGAGATCTATTCACCAGGTGGGAGCCCTCCACCTCCCATTAATACCTGAGGCCCCTACAAGTGCCCCAATATAGTTCTTTTTAATATAGTACTGTATTAATACTTGTCATCTTCCTTTTTTTTTTTTTTTTTTTAACTGTGAATTCAGCCTCAGAGCTTCACAATGTGGACCCAAGGCAATGAAACCTGATAGTCACTGCAGACATATAAAGGATATGGAATGAACCACTGTCCTGGGATTACATGGTCATTCTTCTACTGCTTTTTGGGGGGGGATCAGTATATTATTTTTCCATCAGTAACCTACAGAAATATATTCATGTATGTTTTCAGTAATGGAGCATTTGTAGGATATCATGCAAAACATTCACTTTAATCACTCAAAACATGTGCTGTTAATGAATATTTTTTCTTCCTCTCTCAGATTGCTAAGGATTTTGTTTCCTTTCTTATTTTCAGGGGGAATTGGATTGGAGAAGCACCATATAAAGTAGGAGTGCCGTGTTCTGCTTGCCCTCCAAGCTATGGAGGCTCTTGTACCAACAACCTTTGTTTCCCAGGAGTGACATCAAATTACTTATATTGGTTTAAATAAGTTAATGTTTACATTATTTAAAAACTAAACAAACAAAAAACCATGGATGAGTAACAAGAAGCTTGTATATTGAATTTTGCACATGTTATATAGAGAGAGATCCTGTAATAATACTCTGATGTTTTCTTTTTGTATTCTTTTGTATAATTAGCTTTCAAAGTATAGTATAATTTGTTTTAAACCCTTTGGGATTTATGACTCACGTTAACCTGTTTAGATGAACATTTTGTAAAGGTGGGCAAACTAATTTTCACCTTAGCAAGTGTAGCTTCCTGAAGATAGGTTCCGTTAAAAGCACATTGAAAGGTACTGTCAACTTATACTTAAAATATAATGTCCTTTTAAAAAAAATAGGTCTAGAAAGAGAAGGGTCATTGTTTAATACTGTGCTTTAAAAATGGAGTGTGACATGCAAAGAAACAATTTGTCCTCACATTACCAATGGTTCTTCCCATTTACACCTGTGCTTTCATCTGCAGCGTCAATGGGACTCTGAGCAGAGGAAAACATATGTGCAAGAGAAACTGCAGGATATTACCTACCTCATGCACAACATTAATTCATTTATAGTGTTTCAAGAGTTCAGCACACGGCTGCTGCTATCATCAATGATGCCTGTGTGCGGACAGGAAAAGTAGAATAAGAAACCACACTGGCCAAGAGGCAGTAGCTGTTAACTCACATGCGTAATCTTATCTAGGTAGAAAGCTACATCACTATATATATACTGGTGTAATCAGTACAGCCAAACTTTATATTCCCGTGTTTTTGAACATTACATTCACAATGGTATAAATGTGCTTTGCTGCAGTTTTTCCTGTACAGGAAGGAAAATAAATATATTTCTACAAAGCAGTCTATATCAATACATGACATCCAAACTAAGCCTTTTACACTATTATCTCACCAGTATATATGCTAATCCCCTGACTGAAACTCATCCAGGTAAAACTTTAAGATGAAAAATGTAGACAATAGGATTTCCAAATAAAATATTAAAAATTAATTAAGTGACCTTAAAATTTCATACAGATTTGTGATAAATATTTCAAATTTCTAAAGCAATTGGCAGTGCCCTTTAAAATATGTTTTGCTATTTCCTGAAAATATCTGTATGAATTATTACAAAACAAATTATTCACACCCTTTCTATAAAAAACTGAACATCTTTTGGGTTCTTACTATAATCTATAGCATACACCCATAAAGAGGGCATACATTTCAAGCTAGACTACTATACAGGTAGTTCTCTTGAAAAAGAGATTGTAAAAAGGAGGAAATCCAATGTCTACCACAACTAGTATGCCATTGAAACAGCCCAGAGTCTTGGCTTTATATTACATGGTGGAATGTACTCCACTTTAAGTATATATGTTTACTGTGCTTGCACTGCTACATTTAGACCTCTGAAATTTACAAACTTTGAAAAGTAATATTGAGGAGAGCAAGCAGAACAACAGAGGATAATTCCACTGGTGCTATGTGTCTTTAAGTCACTAATTAAGACCTTTTGAAGGTGTTTGAGACAGTCTTTTACCAGAATATGAAATATCATATTGGTGCTAAAACAAGCAAACAAACAAACAAAAAAACAAACACAAAGATGCCAGACCCTCTCCATCTGTCCATAATATGATCCCTCAGAGAATGCCAGCAACTGATCTGTGGCTCTTCAGACTTCTGATTAATGACACTCCTGTATTTGACAGGACCATAAACAGAGAATTATATTGTCTTAATATGTGTCCATGTTTTAAAAGGACAACACTTGTAATATTCTACTTTTATCCTAAAAATTATAATATATATGATTTTCTTTGTGGTTTCAAACGGACCTGGACTTAGCCAATGCTCAGTGAAATGCTTTGGCTGAGTAAAATCCAGTACTGTTTTGAGAGTGAAACACAATCTCTTTGTGTCATTTACATACACATTGAAAGAATTCAGTGAGACAAAACTACTATATGTGTAACTAGTCCTCAGCTAGCACAGCTTTTGACAAAGATTCATGGAACAGATACATTTTTATTCCACGTAAGAATTCTTCCCCAGAGTTAAAGACAGTACAGTTAGAACAGTGCACCTTGACATTTTCTTGTATTTATTAAATATATATATACAAGATAGGAAGCAGAGCATAAACAAAAGTTCAGGTTAAGCCATGGAACCTACAGCAGTAGGTCTATTGAGAAATGACTATGCACTTTGGAACTTACAACTTATATGTTGTACGGTACACTTTCCAAACAGGACTAGACGTTGTAAATTAATTTATAATTCTGTAATTCAACTGAAATTATTATAACGGGTATATATGTTATTGTATCTGTTATTTTTTAACTTGCTACAAATACCTTGAGTTTGTGGAATATTTTATTTTCTGTGGATATAGAAAACTTCACTTTTAACAAATAGGTACACAGGTATTTCACAACATCCTGTAATGGTGCTAGGCATTAACTATTGTAATCACACTGTAACTAACAGCAGCAAAAAATTATCTGGGTATAAGCTATTTCTTATGAGCAGCTCCTGATAAAACCAGCCACAAGCACTCAAGCATTAGATGAATATTTTTAATTGAATGGAGACAATTACAGCAAATCAGAAATTTGATTACCACACAAGATGTTTCTTTCCACTGTATTTAATTATTAGTTTACTAAAGGCCTTTCTATATTGCCTATCTGAATCTCCCCACTTTTGATCTTATTTTTCTTTTGGGTTGGATAATGACAACGACAGCAAATACCTACTTTGCTTGCCAGTGTCAGGGCTGCCTGATTGTTTGCCTGACGCAAAGTGCTGCTGGAACAGAAGTACTGAAATGTGCTGAAAACTTCAGATGTCTTCAGCAGTATGTCTTCTCTGATACATGTTGATTAAAGTTCTTGATGAGTTCAAGGTTATGCTGAAGCAAACTACCCCCGGTTTCTATTCTTATAGCCTTAAATATTTGTAGTAATTCTTTCTGAGGTGATAAGTGTGCCTTTCTAGTGTGCCTTTAAAGAAATCCTGGCTGTCAAAGAAATTAGCTCAGACTTTTGTTCCATTCTAAATATAAAATTATGAAAGTATACACAGACTAGAATAAAGCTAAAAATATTCATGGTCAAAATACTGTGAGAGGTATAAGAGTAATAATGAAGTAGTTGTCATGAACTATTGAGTGCAACTGTTTATATGATAATATCTGCTTGTGATTTTTTTCTCTTTTTTTGCTTCATTTAAACATTTCAGATGATGGGTAGCAATTGATACATTTTGGTGCTAACCTATTTGTTCTGGTGCTGAAGTTATACACTATTTTTGTGGAAGAGGAGTTTTACTTCCAATATTACTGTATACACTCCAGGGTTTTTGAGATCTTTTCCAGCTAAGCATATAATGCTTTCAAAGTACATTTTTATGGTTTATTCAGGCTCTAATGAGAGTTTCATTTGCAGCAGAGAAGAAAATGTATTCCTGTTCAAAACCAAAACAAACATCATCCTCCCCTCATCACAACAGCGAGGTGCCTGTGGAAGAAAATATGTGGAGAGTAAGACCTCTGAGAGCTATGATCTCAAACTGATGCTGAGCAGATCTGAGTGATCCCAAATCCTCTCTCTGGAGTAATAAATGACTTCAGAAAATCCAAGCTTGACCTTGTACACTTAGTCTTGAGAAGCTGTGTGTTCCTCTTCTCTGAGATCAGTTTGTTCCACTCTGAATTTGAGATGAGCTGGACCAGGCCTCAGTGAAGACCACAGGAGAGTTGATATAACCTTTATAGGGCTGAGAAAATTGGATTGGACTTGAAGTTCCCTACCAACACGGGGAAATACCACAGTAATCTGAATGAGGAAACCTTCCAGAGCAAAGGTGCTCTATAACATAGCCAGGATCTAATAGAAAGAAATATATCCATATCCATACCTTATAGATAAATGGATAGATAGGTAGATAGGTATATATATTTATAGATTGCCTGTGAGGATCTGGTTGCAAGCATGGATGCCCTCTTGTGGTTAAGAATGCTAATACATATTTAGATTTGACTTCCAAAAGTTTTTTTTTTTTTTTTTTTTTTTTTTTTAAAGAAATAGATATAAATTTTGTTAATTTTCTTTAAAGTTTCTTTAAAGTTTATGGCCTTGATTTTAAAGATACGTGACTTAGTCTATCTTATCATTATCTTTGAGAAAAGTGGTCCATCACAAAAATCCTCCATTTCTTAGTTTTATGTCATTTGTAAATACAGAACTAAATCAAAATTGTATTGGCTGTTGCTTATCTACCATACAAAGTTCTAAAAGTAAGAGGTAAGACAGCTATTCAGATGTCAGATGAATTTTTGATTACATTACTTCAGATTCAGCAGTTCTCAAAAAGTAGGGGGTGGAAGTCTCCTTACTTAGATAATACATTCTAATGATGCCTAATAAAATATGGATTTTAAAGGTCCAAATTACACTTGCAATTTGCCCATTATTGGGCAAAGATTTCAAGATTTTTTTGTTTTCAAGATTTTTTTTTTTCTTCTGGAATAAAATGATATCACAGAATTTGAGCACACAGCATATTTATGGTGCTTTTTAAAATAGAGAATTCTTAGGCTCTAAGAAGAGCATGAAATTACTGTCAATAGCAAACTGAAATAACAATAACCTTCTCAAACTGCTTTATTTCAATAGAAAATAAATTGAAAAAGCAATAAAAGGAATAACATATCTGATTAATCCAACATAGAAAAAAATATCATTACTAATGATAGCTTCAAGATTTTCTTGCTGACCTTCAGTTGCTGAGTTTGTCTCAGGATATATTTATTTTCTGTTAGAGAAGAATCTTTTGCTCATATTATAAGGCAATGCATTCTAATGCATTTATGTAAGTTAATGGAGCAGGCATAAACTTTAGGTAGTTGCCCCACTCTGCTGAGCTCCTCCAGGTGTGAAGTGTGAAGTGTGAGAAAACCAGACTGAAATGGTTTCAATTCAGTATCATCTTCTTGTCTTCTGCCAAAGAGAAAATTAAGAGTGAAAAAGAATTTATTATTCCTGCAGCTTTTGGCATCTTATAAATAAATAAATAAATAAATAAATTCTTTTAATACCCCTCATACTGACAATCCCTATAAATTATGCTTAGGTTGGTTTGGACGGCAGGAGAATAGAAGGGCTGTCCCTCAGCTTATATGTTTAACTCACTACAGCAATTCTTTTTCAAATCACTCAGCTGTTTATCATGTTACAAACTCATTAGAGCTTCAGTACATCATAAGTGAGAAATCATCTTAGATATGTTATTTAAGGTAAAAAAAACTATTCTTCAAGAGTGAGTGGTAATTTTGGAAGGTACTAGCTCTGAGGAGTTAAACATCTTGTTTCATGTAGGGTGCTCCTAAGTAATTAACGGTGCTTAAAAGCAGGGTTCATTTAAAAAACAAACCATTTACAGTTGCTTTTCTACTTCTATATGCTTTGCAGTAAGGAAGGAAGATTTTTCTGAGAACTGAATGTGCTGGGGATTGGAAAATAATTACATTTTTAAGCTTTCTATGTGAACCCAAGCTCCCCCCCCCAAAAAAAAAAAAAAAAAAAAAAGTATTTATACAGTGAAATGTCCTTTCAACCCCTCTCATATATCTTCAACATTTCTGGTTTAGATGTTATTTTTTTCCAATAATTGTGTATGTGACATTTTATCTTTTTTTTTTTTTTTTTTTTTCATCTTGCAGTGAACAATATACTGTTTTTTTCATATTGTCGTTTGGTACTATATACATGCTATACATGAGATATAATTTTGTATCCCTGTTTCAACCTTTACTACTTTGAAACTATAAAGAAATGTACATCATTTTGATCTATTTTGTAACATCTATGCAGTTAAATAAATAAGTAAAATGATCAATACTTACACTTGATGTTCTTTTGAGGCATCTTTTGTTGTTTCTTTTATTCATTTGCTCTGTGGAGAAGACAAGTTTTCAGAGAGCTAGTAAAAGACATATCTAACTGAATTCAGTTTAAATATGTTTATATAAAGGTGTATGCTTTGTATGTGAGCTTCATTAAATACTTGGAAGTCACCAGAATTGTGACATATAACAGTACTGAGAACCTGAACTCTTCAGTAGAGTTAGTGGTCAGGGGATGTTTTCTTCTGTGCCTCTGGGTAAGCTGACAAACTGGCACTCAGTCCAAAGACAATCATAGAATGTTAGAATCACAGAATGGCTTGGATTGGAAGCGACCTTAAAGATCATCTAATTCCACCCCCCTCTGCCCTTGGCAGGGATACCTCCCACTAGACCAGTTTGCTCAAAGTCCCATCGAGCCTGGCCTTGAACACTTCTAGGGATGGGGCATCCACAGCTTCTCTGGGCAACCTATGCCAGTGCCTCATCACCCTCACAGTAAATAATTTCTTTCTAACATCTAATCTAAATCTCCCTTCTTTTAGTTTAAAGCCATTACTCCTTGCCCTATGACTACACTCCCTGACAAAGAGTCACTCCCTAGCTTTCCTATAGGCCCCCTTTAGGTATTGGAAGGCTATAAGGTCTCAGTGGAGCCTTCTCCACTGAGCTAAACAACCCCAAATCCCTCAGCCTGCCTTTATAGAAGTTATTCTTCAGTCCCTTGATCATATTTGTGTCCCTCCTCTGGACTCATTCTAACCTGTACAATGTCCAGGTTTTGGCTGAGATAGGGTTAATTTTCTACCTAGTCACTGGTACGGTGCTAATAATAATGTTGAAAATAATGCTTTATAACACACTAATGCTTTAGTTGTTGCAGAATAGTGCTTACACAGACCCAAAGACTTCTCTGCTTCTCATGATGCTCTGGCAGCGAGGAAACGGGGGGTGCACAAGGAGCTGGGAGGATACAGAACCAGGACATTTGACATATACTGAATGTGGCATACCACACCATATGATGGCCTACTCAGCAGTAAAATCTGGGGGAAGGAAGGTGTAGGAGAATGTTCAGAATGATGGCACTTGTCTTCCCAATAAACTATTATCCCTAATGAACCCTGCTTTCCTTCAAGTGCCTGAACACCTGCCTGCCAATGGAAAGTAGCAAATGAAATTCTGATTTTGCTTTACTTGCACACACAGATTTTGCTTTACTTAGCAAATGGTTTGTATCACAACACACAAATTCTTTCACTTTTATACTTCAGATTCTCTGCCATTACACCTGGGCTGGTAGCGTGTGAGAGGCTGTGTGGGGCCGAGCTGACTTCTGGGATCAATCCATAACAGAGGATATCCACTGAGGTGCTATAATTGACTTGGCCAAGTTCTCTTCCATGGAAAGAACTGTAGACAGAAAAAGAAATTCTTCAGTACCTGAGCATTTCTTCCTCCTGAGATGGTACCAAATGGTACATTTGAAAATTAAAAGCCAGAAATATATATTTAAAAGAAAGAAGCAAGCTATGTCATGAGAACAAAGGAGAAAAAAAGGAGGGACATAAGGCAATTTAAAAATATTAAGAGTTGTCATCACAAAGGCTATTCAAACTCATTGTGAAAATGCTTGGTTTTCTTTGGTTCATTCTTCACATGCAGGAAAATTTGAACACAACAAAAGTCATTTTTCTTATAATTCAACATGACATAAAGTTATTTTACAAATTGTTAAGGGTTGATGTCCAGAGGTGTGCTAGTCCAAGTGCAGGAGAAACTTTCTGAAAATTTCCCCCCTGGATACAAGAAAGGTCTGAAGAAAAATTTAGAGATTCAATTGGGAAGATATGATGGGAAAGAATAGAAGGAAGAACAGATTCTTTCAGGATGCCACAATGAATTTCTCTAATATGCTCTTTTCTTTTCAATTATATTGTGTACTTTTCATTATACGTGTTTATGATGTAGACGTTCACTGAAATTTGGGATGAATAAATACAGCCCAAATGTTGGCACTCTCTGAAAACGATTGTAATAGCATTACATCAAATATAAGTAGATAGCCAACAATATTCAGTGTTGTTGCTCATCTCTTCCTTATACGAGCACAGTACTATTTGAACTGTAACAAAAATAATTTGGTTTTGCCTAATTGCTTACTTTTGGATAGACTTGGTTTGATTTCCTGTTCTCTCCTCCTCTCCTGTTTCTCCCCCATCTTTCTCTTGAACTATGAATTGGTCTGCAGTGTTTGGAAAGACAATGTTAAGTCAAATCAATCCACTATATTCTTTTTCTTTTCTCTCTGTTGCCCTTTTCTTTGCATCTGATGCTGAAACAGAACTAACACATGGTCCCCAGTGTGGGTCTCCCATAATTTCCATCAGTTAATCATAATTTTCATTATTTTCACACCCTGATTTTCTGCCTACAGAAATAGGAGAAGCTGATGTGTATGTGACTCTCACCTGATATGGAGGCTGGTTGCAGGTGGGGAGTGTTTTCTCAAGTGTGGGAACTTGAAATCAGTTGCATAGCCCATACTTCAGATACAGGACAGGCAGACAGTCCACATGTAGTTGCACTATGGCTTGGAGTGCTTCTATGTTATTGTGTAGTGGTCATTGTAAACTCATGTACTCATGTACTGGATTATTTTATTTTATTTTATTTTATTTTATTTTATTTTATTTTATTTTATTTTATTTTATTTTATTTTATGTTATGTTATGTTATGTTATGTTATTTTATTTTATTTATTATAATTTTATTCTGGAGAAAGTGTCTTCTATTGCAAGACAGTATGTGTCCCCAGAGTAACAAAGTGATATGATAGGTAGTCAGTGTGGCATCCCAGCCATTTACAGACTGGGAGAGAGGGAGACAGCTTCTTCATGAAATCACACAGTGCTTGGAGGCCCAGTCATATTCTTTGACATTAGTATTTGTGTGTGTGTGTGTTTGTATGTTCTGTGTGTTTTCTTTCATGTTGCTAACACAATAAACTAAAAATTAGAGGGACAAACAGGCAGTTTTTTCCTATTTGTTCCTTTTGTTGAACAAGGGGAATATAGTAATAGTTGCATTCCTTACATATACATTATAACAGGCCTTTACAGCAACCTCATGAAAATAGGTAATGGAAAATAAAATGAAGAGTTATCCATAATGGATAATAGGAATTGAGAATATATTTCCTCAACTTGGCAGTGCTTATAGCATTTTTTACTTTCTGTGGGATTTCTTCTCGAGCTCTAACTCCATCACTTTGAATTCTCTTTTCATCTGAGGCAAGACAGGTTTATTCGATTTTGTCTGTAAAACCTAGCACTGGACTTGCTCCACTGTATTTTTGTCAAAAAAGCTTGAAAGTATGTCTGTAAGCCCCAAACTCTTGAGTTCTTGCTCAATTTGCAGTACATACATTTGTAGCTGCAGCCTGTTTTCTGTAGATATTGGCACCAGTGAGAAATGGTAGTTTCAACCAACACAGACATCGCATAGTGACAGGAGCTTATTGCACCTAGATCACATCCAGAGTCTCCCCTGTAACTGAATGAGCATATAGAATTTCACCATTATTAGAAGCCAAGGTAGATGAATCTACATGTTTTACAATATCATTTTACTATCATGTAGAACAGCGCAGAGAGTGGTGTGTTAATATCCATGTAGGAGGCTAAATGTATTTATGTTTTTTAAATACCATTTTTTTCTACTATATGCTCTTAATATCTTTGTGGCTTTTCAGGCACTGTAGAATCCTTGGCTTTCTGCTTTTGGTTAGATTTAAATTTGGCACCATTTTTTCTGCATAATTCTTCAAAGAGTCTTTGGATCTTTTCCTTGTTTTAGGGATTAGATATGTTAATATATTCTTCATATTTAATGGGATCTACCTGATGACCTTTCCAGATAATATTCTCTTTTGTATGCTATTTTTTATTTTTACCTTTCTCAAAACCTCCAGTTCTTCCCATAGTTCTAGACATCTTCATAGTTCTTCCTATAGTTCCCTCCAGCTCTTCCCATAGTTCTAGACATCTTCACTCCTCCCCAATAGAAAGTATTCTTTCCAAGTATTATGCTTTATACAAAAATTTTCTATTTTACAATTGGAAAAAAAAACACAAACAAAAAAAAAACACAAAAACAAACCACCACCATATGTACAAGCATAACTGAGATGGAAGTCTGAAACAACAACACCAAAAAACAATGTCTCCCTAAGGGTGTGTTAAATGTGCACAGACATGTGGTCTATTTTCCTATGGGTAATGCCAGAATCCTGCTGATATATCAGACATGGAAAAATATTTGGCATTAGCCATCTCCTAAAGGATTTTTCCCCTAGCAGGTAGTGGAAAATAATATATATATATATTTTACATATCTGTTTGATTATTTTAGGTATGTCCATAAACAAAAGTAAGCACATTGTTTTTCTACAATGACCAGTGAGTGTGTCTATTTTATTCATTCTTCTAACACCACTGCAGTCACTCAGAGCTGTATTTCAAAATGTAGGAACAGCATAGTTCAGTGAGATGAATGCAAGAGTATCTCAAAATTAGATGTCTTTGTCAGTCTCAGGGTACCTCTATTTCCTTTCTAGACAAGGACAAATGCAGCTGGACCTCATGATAATGTAGCAATATTTACATCTCTAGTATCTGCTTCACTTGCTTCCACAGTTATGTTTTGAAACCTTCACACTAATATAGCCTTGATGGTTATATAAAAAAAGCATTAGAAAAAGGTCTGAATGTACCTTTCAAACTGTACTGCAACTCAAGATTCATAGGTGGGAAATATCTGTCCATTGCTTTGACTCTATCCATTATCTCTGGAAACACATCTTAAAGTGAAGGTACTTGCGATGGGTACTCAGACTGTGGTACAACCTGGCTGGATGATGCACAGTAGGCAAAGGTCCCTCGCACATTGAAAACAGAGTCAAATTCCTTACTTGGTTAATTTCTTTTATTTCCAAAGCATGAACATTTTTCTCAAAATGAACGGAGTGACATGCTTTTAATCCAAAAACATATGTTCTTTATTGAAGCTCTGTTATAAGGTTGCTATCATTTCCATTATTTACTCATCCATTTAGGTATTCTTTTGTAGAAATAAGCTTACCCTGATTTTTAGCTATTTATCTTCTATTACCCATAGCTTCTCTGGCAATAATGTGAGGAATGCTTCAGGAAAAATCAATGATTTTTTTTTGACTTTTTGACTATATTTCCTTTTATTTGTATCCATTTATCATTGCCTTTCCATGTCAAAAAATGTTTCAGCTACAGTCTGCAATCTTTTTGATATTTTTGACATATTTTCACCTTTGCTCTTTGGTTTTCTTTTCCAGGTTTTAATTACTCCAGACAAGGTATTTTCTTTCCTTTTTAGCAGGGGACTAGATGACCTTCAGAGACTCTTTTCAACCTCATCCATTCTGTGATTCTTGCGGCTTGCAAGAGTTTCTTTCTTTCTTTCTTTCTTTCTTTCTTTCTTTCTTTCTTTCTTTCTTTCTTTCTTTCTTTCTTTCTTTCTTTCTCTCTCTCTCTCTCTCTCTCTCTCTTTCTCTCTTTCTCTCTCTCTCTCTTTCTTTCTCTCTTTCTCTCTTTCTCTCTCTCTTTCTTTCTCTCTTTCTCTCTCTCTTTCTCTCTCTCTTCCTCTCTTTCTTTCTTTCTCTTTCTTTCTTTCTCTCTTTCTCTCTCTCTCTCTCTCTCTTTCTCTTTCTCTTTCTCTCTCTCTTTCTTTCTTTCTTTCTCTTTTTCTCTCTTTCTCTCTTTCTCTCTCTCTTACTCTCTTACTCTCTTTCTCTCTTTCTTTCTCTCTCTCTTTCTCTCTTTCTTTCTCTTTCTCTTTCTCTTTCTCTTTCTCTTTCTTTCTTTCTCTTTCTCTCTCTCTCTCTTTCTTTCTTTCTTTCTTTCTCTTTTTCTCTCTTTCTCTCTTTCTCTCTTTCTCTCTCTCTTACTCTCTTACTCTCTTACTCTCTTTCTCTCTTTCTCTCTTTCTCTCTCTCTCTCTTTCTCTCTCTCTCTCTTTCTCTCTCTCTCTCTTTCTCTCTCTCTCTCTTTCTCTCTCTCTCTCTTTCTCTCTTTCTCTCTTTCTTTCTTCTTTCTCCCTCCACTCCCCACCTCAGTTGGTACCCTAGTGTCTGTGGATATTAATAATAAGTTCATAGAGCCCCATGTAGTGGTACTTTCTGGAAAACTCTTTCCCGTAAATACTGCTATTTGTGTACACATACCATTATATACACCTACAGCTATGGAGTAAAAGAGCAACCCTTTGAAGTCAACGAAAGTTGTTAATTCCATTGGAGCAGGAATTTCTCCTCCACTAAACCTATGACTTCTGCTTTTCAAGACCTTTCTAAGTAGTATTACTTCATATCAGCTAAAGAGAAAAGGACCTTTAAAGATATCTGCAAGCTCTATCCAGTTCTCCAAAAGGTATAAAAGCATGTATTATTGAGAGAGGGAGTTATACAAAGGGGAACAAATATCAGAAGGAGCAAACTGCCAGCTGAACCAAACTAAGCAAATGCAAAATATAATTTTGATTTTAAGTCTTTGGAAAGTTCTTCTCTAGCACATGCTGCTTATTTAAGTTTTTGTGCAATGAAGACATCATAATTTGGAGCTTGCTTTAAATGTAAAGACTTTTACTGCATTTACAAAACAAACAGAGACATCAAAAGTCTTTAAACAGAAAAGGACAAATTAAGTAAAGTATTTGATATGGGTAAAAATTGACTCCATTAAAGGTCTTTATTTTCTAAAGATAAACAATCTTGTTTGTATACAGAAAACCTTTTTATTCTGACTGGTGCTTTCAGAACTGATTTTCTATTCTAGATTCCTGTAATTATATATATTTTTTGTGCCTCATGTTTTCTCCAAAAGTATTTTAATTTTTATCATTATTTTAAAATATTTCCTCTACCTCAACTTATTTTATGGTATATCGCTTGGTATGCCTGACAATGTTAAGACAGTCTTTTGAATCTTTTCAAATTAGAAAATATTGGTACTTAAAACTGTAACATTTTTTTTTATTTATTATTATGTATTTTTTTTTTCAATTAATATGAATTCAATTAGTTTTAAGTGATATTTCAAAGACTTATTTCCATGTATTTTCAAAATTTCTCACAATTATGTTAATGAAAATTTTATTCCTCTTCACAAAGAGGAGGAATAGGAAAATAAAATAGGAGAGGAAATAAAATAATAGTCCGTACACCATATGGTAGAGCACCTGGGTAAAAAAGGCAAGATCCCCAAATGCCACTTGATCATTTGAAGGGCTAACTAGACAGAATATAAATTCCTAAATCCAGGAAAGTAATAAATAATCTTATCTTCATACCGACTATGCCTGCTAGTGTATAAGCACAGCCTGTTAATCTCTTTTCAGAGGTGCAAGCAAAAGTGAATTTTGCCATCCCAAGCATGAAGGGCTGGAGCCTTCTTCCCAGGAAAAAAAAAAAAAAAAAAAAAAAAAAAAAAAAAAAAAAAAGAAAGTTTTCTATTGGTGTTTGTTCCTTCTGCTGCCAGGGAAAAAGAAAGAAGGCTAAAATGGTGGCAGCTAGTGCTGCTTCTATAAATCATAGAATCATAGAATCATAGAATATCCTGAGTTGGAAGGGACCCTTAAGGATCATCAAGTCCAACTCTTGACACCGCACAGGTCTACCCAAAAGTTCAGACCATGTGCCTAAGTTCACAGTCCAATCTCTTCTTAAATTCAGACAGGCTCGGTACAGTGACCACTTCCCTGGGGAGCCTGTTCCAGTGTGCAACCACCCTCTCTGTGAAGAACCCCCTCCTGATGTCAAGCCTAAATTTCCCCTGCCTCAGCTTAACCCCGTTCCCGTGGGTCCTGTCACTGGTGTTAATGGAGAAAAGGTCTCCTGCCTCTCGACACCCCCTTACGAGGAAGTTGTAGACTGTGATGAGGTCTCCCCTCAGCCTCCTCTTCTCCAGGCTGAACAGGCCCAGTGACCTCAGCTGTTCTTCGTACGTCTTCCCCTCCAGGCCTTTCACCATCTTCGTAGCCCTCCTCTGGACACTTTCCAACAGTTTCATGTCCTTTTTATACTGTGGTGCCCAGAACTGCACACAGTACTCGAGGTGAGGCCGCACCAGCGCAGAGTAGAGCGGGACAATCACCTCCCTTGACCTACTAGCGATGCCGTGCTTGATGCACCCCAGGACACGGTTGGCCCTCCTGGCTGCAAGGGCACACTGCTGGCTCATATTCAACTTGCTGTCTACCACGACCCCCAGATCCCTCTCTTCTAGGCTGCTCTCCAGCGTCTCATCGCCCAGTCTGTACGTGCAGCCAGGGTTTCCCCGTCCCAGGTGCAGGACCCGGCACTTGCTCTTATTGAACTTCATGCGGTTGGTGATCGCCCAGCTCTCCAACCTATCCAGATCCCTCTGCAAGGCCTTTACACCCTCATTCGAGTCCACAACTCCTCCAAGTTTGGTGTCATCAGCAAACTTGCTCAAAATACCTTCTATTCCTACATCCAGATCGTTTATAAAAATATTGAAAAGTACCAGCCCTAAAATGGAGCCTTGAGGGACCCCACTGGTGACCGTCCGCCAGCCTGACGCAGCCCCATTTACCATAACCCTTTGGGCCCTGCCCATTAGCCAATTGCTCACCCATCGTATGATGTTTTTATTTAGCTGTATGGTGGACATTTTGTCCAGTAGGATCCTATGTGAAACCGTGTCAAAAGCCTTGCTGAAGTCCAAAAAAATCACATCAGCTGGTTTCCCTTGGTCCACCATACGGGTGATCTAAATATTTAGTTTGTTTCCATACTGTCTGTTTGTTATATAACTCTAACAGTCTGACAGGAAAAAGGGGTCTTAGAGGTAATTTCTCCCTCACCCTGAGAGGATTCAGCTTCTCTCTCACGCTTTCAATAGACTTCTAAATAGCATAGTTTTCATGGCCAGAGAAGCTTTTTTAAAGGCTAGATAGGCAAGTAATGAAAAGACAGGTATGCCAGACTCATGCGAGAAGACCAAGGGATAACAAAAGCAGTCTCCTAGTGTGGTTTGGACACTTTAAATAGAAAAGTTACAAATCCCAGCCACAGCTGTCAGGTCTGTGGCTGCTATAGGCAGTGATTTTAGCAAGCAAAATGTGTAACATTATGCATTTCTTTTAAAACATAGAAAGTAAATGCAACTGTCCTGGGAACATAGACTGGAATTCACCAGCCACTGAAGAAGAATGTGAGTGGAGAGATTTCATGTCCTCACATAGGTTGGGTGAGCCCCCAAAAGAGCTAAGCAGAAGCTAGCTCTGAAATGTATTTTTTACCTTATCCACTCATACAGGAAAGAAGCTGAAATAAAACCAAATGCTTGTTAAACTAACAATAATGCTCTCTTGGGTGTCTTGAAATGTAAAATGAAGGAATGCCTCATCAGATAATCATGGGTCTTATCCCACATATAAGGTGGGGGAGGGAAGGAAGTGAACTCGCTTTTTCATAGGATCACTGAAAGCCAGATTTTGTCACTTTTACTCCAGTCGTGTAGTTGAAAGGGTTACTGGCTGAATTTAATGGAATTAAGAGTGGAGTAAGATAATACAGTGGTAAAGTCATGGTGGCAAAACACAGACTGCTCTATTTATCTGTGCGTGTAAAAGTATATGCAGATCTGCACATATTCCTAAGCTTTCACATTCCTCATCCATGAGAAGTTTGGCAAATCTTAACATTACTACAAAGAGTATATATATCAATCCATAGAATTAACATTGTAACTTTTTTTCTCCTGTGGTTTAGCCAAGCCTGACCATGTGTGTGCATTAGAAAGCCTTGACAAAAGCCAGCTGAGGGCTGAAATGTTGGGAATTTGCCCTCTTTACTCTTATGAATAAATCTTTATTTAAAAGCAAGGAAAAAATCCTCTTGGCTCAGAATATCTCAGCATGCTGACTGTGCACAAACCAAGGTTGAAATAATCATGAGTTACTGTGAGTTGTTTTTTTATTGACTCCTTGTCATGTTTTTTAAAAAAGAATAGAAGTATTATAATTTCTTATTGCTGTACATCAGGTGCTTGCCAGATAGTTAAAGAGGGACAGCTGCTAGCTTTCAGAAGATGCCAGTGGAAGGTCGGATATATATATATATTTTAATTTTTATTTTTAACCAGTGTGTTCAGAAACCAGTGTATTAATATGTTTAACCAGTGTATTCAGATAACATTCCTGTAAGAATATAGAATCTGCTTGCCTAGAATCTCCTAGAAGGAGCACTAGGAATTTTAGACATCTTTTTAGAAAAGAGGAGAAAGGCAGTAAAATTTGCACTGTGTGATGAGCTAACTCTTCAAGGACCAACAGCAAGTGTTCTGCAGGCTTCATTTTGAAAACTGTTTATGTAAATGATGCCAAATGAATGCATGTTCTTATATAACTGGTGAGTTTTTATCTGTCTGTTTTTACCTACCCATAAGGTGTGCACTGAAATCATCAGTGCTCATCCCACTGCTACTCTTGGCATCTAGGTGCCAAGACAACTGCAGACCCATAAAGAGAGCTTAGAGTGAAAAAAAATCAAAACACTGGCTGTCATAAAATCTAAGCACAAGCTCTATCAGTGTTGTTATTAAAGCAACTATTTCAAAAGGATGGTTTCAGTTTTCCTTCAGTTTAAAGATTAATTCTCATTATTTTTCAACATTTTCTTGTTTTATAATGCCAGATAAGCTTTCTCCTGTTTGTGCAGATATTATAATAACCATAGGTGTTCTCTCTTGTTCTATCCTACTTCTTATATTAAACATCTTTCAGTTAGGTACAGCTCCATTGATCTGATTTGGCACTAGCCCAAACAGCAAAGTTTGCCAGCAACTGGTGGGAGCTGGTTCGGATCTACCCAGCAATGCATGTCCCGGGAGCAGCCCTACAGGTTTCTCCCTTTAATGTCATGTTACACCACCGTGGCTAGGGGGTGTGAGAATTTATCAGAAAGGTGGACATGGAGAAGACCACAACTTCATTAAAAAAAAAAAAAAAAGTGATTTGAGAAGATCCAGGACAAGGCTTCAATGCTTCTACTGTGTAACAACAATGTAGTTTTCCTACAATATCCCTCTAAAACCTTGACTGTCCTCCCCACTTTTATTGTTAAGAATTGAGTATAATAGGGACCTCAGAAAGCAACACTTGAACGCTTATGCTTCTTATGGCTTATGGTCTACTAGCAAAATCACAGTTCTCTTTTGCTCCTGGTACCTGACTCTTACTTTTCTACACAAACTCTAACTTAGAAGGATCTAAAATGTTCCCAGAGGAAAGACCAGGATTCAAGTCTAAGTCCTCCAACAATTTAGCTTTTCCTACTGACATTGTGAAGAAGATGAAAAATCTGCCAGATTAACTTGCAGCAACAAAACCAAGAATACTGCTGGCCATCCATAATTAAGCACTAGTCAGAATCAAAGTATTTTAAAACTACACAATATATGTAATTCACCTGTAAGTCGGCAGCAACAAGGAAAGTTACAGATACAAAAAGGAAGAGTCTAAACCCTGAGGAAATTTTAGTGAAGTAACAGTTGCTCTGTGACTGAACCATGGGAGACCGAGATGTTTTAGAAGAGCTGGGATCCAGACTCAGTTGTTTATTATGTGCTCTCTCTCTTCCTTCTAGACATAGCCATAGAATAATAAATTTATCCCACTTAAAAATCAATTCTGTAGCAATCATTTCACTTTGAATTAGGAGGTAAACTGACTGTGAGTACAGTCAAGTTTAATGGCAGTATTAGCAGCAAAGCTGCACATCCATAAAGAAAACATGAGGGAAAAAAATGCTTAAATACAGATATATAAAAAGCTTACCTGGATAAAGAGAAAAGAGATTACAGATCCTAGCATCTGGCAAGTCCCGTTATTGATGAGGTCTACTCAAATTAAATAGACAAATCTATCCCAAATAGCCTACAGGTCCCCATTTTCCTGAATAGTTTCCCGTTCTTTCAGCATAATAGAAATATATTTTGAGACATACAAGTTCTGAGAAGATAAACCAGTTCACTTATTAGAAGGAAGGTTCTCTTTCATATATTGAATTGGTCCTGAGACTGCACATGCTTAGGCCCAGATGTTGAACAAATACTTCTGCTACTTCTTTCAGCAAGTAGCTTCCCCTTACATTTCAAAAGTTTAAAGTTTGCATACATTTGAACTGTGCACCTAAACTCTAGATATTCTAAAAAGTGGAAAGTATGATCCTACTTTTTTTTTTTTTCTTTCCTGTTACCTGCACCCCAAATCAGAAGGTGATATTAAATACAAAGAAAAGACATAAATCTGTCTGGATATAGAGATTAGAACTTGAGAAAGAAATTAAAAGTACATTTTGACATTTTGGGAATTGTTTGTAGGTAAACTAGCTGATAGGTCAGTAAGAGCAGGATGAATAAGAAGCAAGGATGCAACTGCAAGACTTGATCAACAAAGCAGGATGAATTCAAAGCAGGCATAGAGCCTGGAAGTCAAGAGAAGACAGAAATCAGAGAAAGTGTGAGAAAGAGGAAATGCATAAAAGGTAGAAGGCACAGTAATCACAAAGGTGATAGAAACATGCCCATTAGATTTAACTGAAGTGACGGTTATAATAAACCTCTAATTTAGATTATCTGCTGTCAAGGATAAACATGTTTTGGCAAGGATAAACAATTTTTTGGCAAAATAAATTTTAATCCTCATAATTTGTAATTCTACGGTACCCTTTATATACCAAAAAAACATTTCTCCTACATTCTCTGTCAGTCTATCATTAGGACTGTTATTTTAACTTTTTGTTTTGAAAAACATTCAGCCCTCTAATAGCCAGTCAGAGACAGAAGATTTATTTTATCCCTGCTTTAAAAGAAAATGGTCTTAGATGGCAAAGTTTACAGAAGAAAAGTGCAGTGAAGTAGTTCCAATACACACCAGTTTTTCCAAATGCAGTGAAGCTACAAGGTAAGTCAGCCACATGAAGTGCAAGACAGTACTGAACAAAAGAAAGAAGTGATATATTGTTAAGACCCATCCTGCCTTGGCAGTTGGCAGGGAGACAGTTTAATGATCTAATGGGTCTTTTCCAATTCTCACTTTTACTCTACGCTAGCTTTTCTGACTGAGCAAGTTAAAAAAAAAAAAAAAAAAAAGGTAAATATGAAGACAGCTTTAGACTAAAATGTGTCCTCCCCACCCCAAGGGGGGGCAACCACTGAGCTCTGCTCCATGGCTTTCAGCACAGACGCTCCTGTTTTCCATACATGTAAGAGAGAAAAAAAAAAAAAAAAAAAAGCAATGATCTAGGTATTTTGTCTTCAGCTCTGCTTACTCATCTCCTCACTGACCTGATTTATCATTTGGAACCATCTCCAGTTTCTGGTAGCTGCGGATATTCATTATCTCAGTCAAGCCTCAAGGGCTGGCAGTCAACCTGGAGGTAGCTTTGTCACTGGCCTCTGTGGGACAAAGAACCCCATTATGAGAATGACAAACAAGAATGAGTTCCAGATTGTGTTCAATATTGGACATGAATTACAACAATTTTCTGCTAATGGAGATTGACTAAAGAGGATAATTAATTTACTCACTCAGCCACTAATTCGATCAATTAATCCTTATTTTGGAAAGCAAAATATGGGTCAGACTTGAGCTTTTAGATGTTTACCCTACCAGGGAAGATTTTCAGGGAAGGAAAAATATTCCTTATCCTCCAAATTCACCATGTGGTGTTCATGTACATTGTTTTAAGGAGAGGGAGGAAGCTGACAACATTGCTGGTGATATTAGAGTGACTTACAGCCATGGTCTGTCAGATATAAACTTCTTTCCATGATCTACATTCACGTCTAAACAGATAGAAAGTGTTATGATGCATTTCATGTAGAGAGAAGGAGTTGTATTTAGAAACAGAAGAGTAGATCCCTATAGACCATTGCAGTTTGCATTCAATCAGTGAAGACAAAGACAAACTTCAAATGTTTTGGGGAACTAAAGGGATAAGAAAGAGAGAGACATCATATTGGGTGAGACAATATGAGCATATTTGAAACAAGTGTGGTTAAGGTCTGTGTAGGTCAGGATAACATCTTTTTTTTCTATATATGCTTCTTCTAAATGACTTTTTTTTTTTTTTTTAAGTGGCTTAAATTTTAAATATTTGTGCTGATTTTATGTGTTCTGTCTATGGCCTAGACAGAACACATAACTGTTAGTAACTTCAGTCAAACAGTGGAAGCCTTACTGCTGTACCTTTAGCAGAGAGAGCATATCATATCCACGAGGTGAAAATGAGAAGAAGAAAAAAAAACTCCCTACAGGGTCTGATCTAAGTTTTCACTATATAATAAGTCTTCTTGTTCTCTGTCTACTTAGTGAGGTGCTAGTAAGAAAATATCTTGAAGATCATATGAAAATCAACATGACTAACCAAACGTAATTTTACCACCTACTCTTCTTCCTTTAAACAAAGTATTTTAGAAAAGTATGTGTAAATCCACGGGATACAGTACTGCAGCTGTCATCACAGCAAGTCAGACAATGCAAGAATCATCTTTTCAGAAGCTGTATTAGACAAAATATATGTTATATGATTTTTATTGCTTTTTAATTATGCAATATTTGTTTTGGATTAACAGCACAAAGTGCTGAGACTATGCAATGCAGCCCATTTTATGCTGCTCCTGGAGTGTTAATGATTACATTTCTTCCAATTAAGTCATTCTAGTTGTGTAATCTTTAAATTTCACCAATTTATTTTTCCTCTCATTATTTATTAACATCCCATAAACAGTAAAAAACTGTTCTAGAGCCTGTTCTAGGAGCCTTAGGAATCCAGTTTGCACTTTCCTGCTAATGCTTTATTTTCCTGATGGCCCTATGTGGAAGCCCAGATGATCATTCTGACAAGATGCGCTGATCATAAAAGGTTCATAAGGTACAGCAACAAAATAGGTAGCGCCAAACCATCTGCCTTCAAAATTAGATGTTGAAAATACATTATTTTGTAACATCTTGGTCTATGTTTTATTTTCTTTTGAAAAATAAAAGCACTTGGGGAATTTAAGCACAAGGTTTTCCTATGATGTTATTTTATAATACAAATACAATGTCATAATATACATGTATGTGGTCAAAATCAGAAAAACAAAAACAAAAGAAAAAACACAAAATATTTTGATTGATTCAAAGTGAATTATTTTTAAAAAACATATTTTCTTTTTCTTTTTTTCCAAAAGTTTTCATTTCATTAAATGTTGTAAAATATCAGAATTTCATTTCACCAGTTTAATTTCTTTTATTATATAATAGTCCTTGGGATTTTTTTTTTAATTCTAAAAAACATATTTTTTTTTAATCTTTACTTGCAACATTCTGTTTGAAATTATGGATAACCCTGCTTTTTTCATATAAGTTTCCTTTTTCAAAATCTTAAGTAGAGGAGAATTTTATTTAAAAGTCTCTTTACAATTTCTAATTCTAGAATTGATAAGATGAAAGAAGACAGAAACAACTGTTAGCTTATCAATGTTGGTGACTTGCTATAGATGGTATAATTTTTGCCTATATAATTCAATTGATCCATGTCTACCTTTCAGAAGAGAGGACAGACACAACCTGTTAGCATGTGAGAACTGTAGCTTCTTCTGTCTATCCTAAAGTCACAGTCTTACTAGTTACCATGTCAGCTAGCACTGCCAACGAGCATCTGCTATGGAAGACAGAAAATCATGGAATTCTCAAAGACCTTCTAAGTGGCCTTATCTAAGGAGCACAGTCTTGGATCCATCTCTCTTCTGCAGCAGGGAAGGAAAATGAGGTTAGCAGTGAGAAAGTATGGGGAGTGTAACATTTCCTGCTGTGTATACTACTGCATCTACCAACGTGCCAGCATGGGAAGAAACTTTCACTTTGCTTTTGTTCTCTTTTCTCACAGATTTTGGGATTTTCTGCAGGAACACTTATGGTCCTTTGACAGTGAACCCCCTGCTGTCACTTGCTGAGGACATTTTACAGTTGAGCAAAATGACTTATCTATATTGAGAATGGGTACTGCAGCATTTTTAACTTCCTGCCTAGAGGAATTTATGGACTTAGTTTCAGTCTGTTGAGGGAGTGACCAAGAAGTATGAAGCAGCTAACACTAGGTCAGAAAACGTCTAAGGTATTCATTAAGAAATGTTGAGGTGTGCTCTCATAATTGTTTATTAATTGGGTGGCTTGATTAGGCCCTTCACAAGAAGCAGAAGTAGGAAATCATGGTAAAAGCATTATAGTGGCACTTAAGGATCTGCTCAGCTCTGTTAGGAGGTAGCTTCATATAAGTACACCTAGATTTATAGGGAAAATGTGCTGCATCATATATAGCAGGGCTACAATAGTGGTCTGAAGATCTATGTTTTTTTGTAGTCTCTTAAGAGACTACATTTTTTTTTCTTGTGGATCAACTGCAAGCACAGGGAAAGTTTGGACATGAACTGCTGTGAAGGAATAGCTTGAAAACCATGATTAAGGCCAAAGCAAGTCCCCTACTGAGAAATGCAAAGAGATGTTTATTTTCAAAGGAAAATAACAGTTGGTTTCAAAACAATCTTGTGTTTCCAACAGAGTTATTTGTAAGAAAAAAAGTATAAAAATATTGGAATGAAGTGCAATCACAAGAATGTAGGGTAAAGTTAGCATTTTTACAAGAGCAACGTTGTCATTATGAAAAATTCTAGGATTCTGTCTACCTTGCCAAAATATACAAAAATATATATAATGTTGTTAATGACAAATATACCTCTAACACCAGACAGTATAATTATGTGTGAGCATTATTATAAAAGCTAAATAGGTGTTAATTGAGCGTTTCCTTTTTTGCAGGCCCCTCCCCTTGTCTCCAAGATCATTAGATCCTTGTCAATTGCCAAGTCCCCTCACCACAAGTCTGGACTGAACTCAGGGCAGTCAAGAGATGGAATTGACCCAACAATTCCACTGTGTGACTCCATTTGCAGTGTTGAATAGAAGACAGTCTTTTTAATTATGCTCTAGCACCTGTTTGAGATCAATCTGTAGCTGTAGCTGTTGTAATCCCTTGGAGCTGGCAGAAGGACATCATAAACACATTGTTCATTTAGTTGAAGGCAAAGCAAACAAACAATCTAACAACAACAACAACAAAAAATCCACACACCTATCAACTGAAAGAACTCTATCCTTCATGAACAGACAGGAAACTATCAGTGGAATCAAATCTCCCACAGTGTTGAGTTAACTGCACCTCATTCTAAGGGTATTCATGGTGAGCTGTGTATTAATAGAATCATAGAACAGCTGTTCTATGTTGCAGGGTTGCCACCCACTAAATCAGGTTGCCCAGGGCCTCATCCAGCCTTGCCTTGAACACCTCCAGGGATGGGGCATCCACAGCTTCTCTGGGTAAACAGTGCCAGTGTCTCACCACCTTCTGAGTGACGATTTTCCTCCTAACATCTCATCTAAATCTACCCTCTTTTAGTTTAAAACCAATTTTAAATCCTTTTCCAATCATTATCTGCATGAGCAAACAGTTGTTCTCTGTATTTTTTATAAGCCCTCTTTAGGTATTGAAAAACTGCAATGAGATGGCCCTGGAGCCTGCTTTTTTACAGGCTGAACATCCCCAGCTCTCTCAGCCTTTCTTCATAGGAGAGGTGCTCCAGCCATTTGCAGTTCTAGGATGCAAGTACACATTGCTGGCTCATGTTGAGCTTTTTGTCCACCAGAACCCCCAAGTCTGCAGGGCTGCTCTCAATGAGCTCTCCACTCAGTCTCTATACATCTGTGATTGCCCCGGCCCAGGTGCAGCACCTTTCAGTTGGACTTGTTGAACCTCATTAAGTTCATGTAGGCCCACTTCTCTAGCTTGTCCAGGTCCCTTTGGATGGTATCTCTTCCTTCTGTTGTATCAGCTGCACCACTCAGCTTGTTATCTGCAAACTTGCTGAGAGTGCACTCCATCTCATTGTCTATATCATTGGTAAAAATATTAAACAATACCAGTCCTAAGACAGACCCCTGAGGGACACCACTAGTCACCAGCCTCCACATGGTCATAGAGCCATAGTCATGTTATTATAGTTTCATAAATACAAAAGCAACATTTAATACAATAAATTGCCTCTTGGGTACAGATAGTGACTATTCTTGGTTGTCAAATACTTTTGATCTAAGATTTATATTCCTAAGTTCTTGCATAAGATAATGAATGTGATTGTTAGGAAATTCCTGGAGCCTCTCAGGTATCATTCAAAACTTTCAAAGGAATGTGTTTTTGTTATTTTCTCTGCTAAACCAGAAAAAAGTATGACCCAAGCTCTTTCACCAGAAAAAAAAACTTAAGATTTGCTTTATAAAAATAATTCTGCTTTTGCTCCTGTGTCCAATGTTTGGGGACACTATATTTTTTAGAACATAAACACATACATGTTACATATACATATATATATGCACATATATATACACACACATATATATAACACATATATGTTACATGCCCTATGTATACAAAACATTACTACATATTTCTCAGTCAAAGATTTAGAAACTTTTATTCAAAATGAAGTACAAAGGAAATGAACTTACTGACTATTTTTATAAAGGTATAAAAGCAAAAGTAGGTTTTCTAACTCTGTAAGACAGAAAAAAAAAAAAAAAAAGGTATTACCGGAATAAATAACTAGACTGGTAAATAAAAATGGAGGCAAAATTGTAAGCTCTCAAGACTCTTCTGGTTGACATTTAATCTGAATATATAATCAGAGAAAATCACTTCTAAGATGCTGTCACTGCTCTGCATTATTAAGGACAGCAAAGGAGCTGAAGTCCTTTTGTAAAAGAACAGTAGGACTAAAGGATTTCACAGGGTCCTAACCAACACAAGGATTATACTGGGTGGGACAATGCACAGATAAAGATTTTGAAGCTACCCAAGGAATCTCACCATTCAGGTTTATGAAAGGCATTATATGAAAGACAAACAGGAGCAGGGGTGAGAGACCCAAGTGATTAGTTTTTGCATAACAGAATGCATTTAACAGGTTGTCTCATAAATTTATACTTTTAGCTATTTGTTTGAAAGCAAAAGAAAAAACAAACAAACAAACAAACAAAATAATGAGAAGTACATCTCTCTTAAGTGTAAAGAGACTGATTCTAACAAAAAGAGATGATGCACTTAGGAAACTAATCTTTCCTCAGCGCCATAAGACAGCTGTTGTGGTCAGACTGCAAGCTTGACATCTGACTCTCAGAAGGAATTTTTCAAGTTCCTCACAGGTAAACGAGGTACAAAAGGGAGAGACAAAGGTAGCCCAAGACTAGTAATAGATATCTATGTCTCTTCTCAGCATCTTAGTTTTGAGTGTAACAACAGGGTTTCAAAGTCTATTCCCCTTCCTGACCTGAAGGCAGCTTAAAAGATGCTACAGGAATGCTATGACTTAGTGATATGACTTTATCCATAGCTTCGGTGAAGATGCTTCAGTATACAGAAACCTTGCAGGTCCCAGTCTACCCTTTCCAGGAAGTCCCTTAATTCATGGGCAATCATTCTCGTATCCTCATGCATTTTTTGTTTTAGTACAAAGTTATATATTCTGTTTGAATTACAAGAGAATAGACACAGAGACCGTGCTTGAATATACCACATCCTGGTTGTTTATATTGTCTTCTGAGAGTGGGAAAAAACTTCCCACTGCTGAAGGATGAATCAAAAATGTTAAAAGCACACAGAGTTTTAATCACTGGATGATTGAGTAAAACAGGAATTACTCTTTCAGCCAGCTTGGGAATGTGTGTGGGAAGGGGGTACACAGGGAAGTGTTGATAGGTATGATTGCCTACCAAATCAAACTGTATTTTGAAGGAAGTGGAGGAATGCATGTTTTATGAGCCCTGAAGGAGTTGAGCTATGAGAAAGAACTAGGCAGTTCACTGCTGTCAGATTAAGGCAGATATGTATATATCTACTAAAAAGGTTTTGGGGCCATAGCAACATTAGTAATGGAAATATAAGCTCTGAAAGAGCTCGGTTTTGATAGCGTTATTTGGCAGTTTCATGACTACCAGTGTTAGAATCATAGAATATCCTGAGTTGGAAGTGATCCATAAGTATCATACAACTCCTGGCTCCACACAGGTCTACTCAAAAATTCAGACCAAGTGCACAGTACAAACACTTCTTAAACTCCGACAGGGTTGGTGCCATGACTACGTACCTGGGGAGCTTGTTCCACTGCATGATAAACCTTTCAGTGACGAACCTCTTCCTGATGTCCAGCCTGAACCTCCCCTGTTGCAGCTTGACACCATTCCCATGGGTCCTATCACTGGTCATTAAAAAGAATAGATCAGTGTCTGCCCCTCCAGTCCCCCACATGACGAAGCTGTAGACTGCGACGTGATCTCCCCTCAGCCTCCTTTTTTTCCAGGCTGAACAGGACAATTGGCCTCAGCTGCTCCTCATTCCCCTCTAAGCCCTTTACCATCTTAGTAGCTGTTCTCTGGACACTCCCCAATAGTTTCACATCCTTTTTGTACTGTGGTGCCCAGAACTGCACACAGTACTCGAGGTGAGGCTGCACCAGCACAGAGCAGAGTGGGACAATCCCGTCCTTTGACCAACTAGCAATGCCATGCTTGATGCACCCCAGGATACAGCCCACCCTCCTGGCTGCCAGGGCACATTGCTGGCTCATATTCAGCTTGCTATCAACCTAAACCCCTAGATCCCTCTCTGCAGGGTTGCTCCCCAGCAGTGTTGACCAGAAACAAAGTTTAAATGAAATTTAGATGCCTAGGTAGCCCTTGTATATCCAATAATTGAAAAGGCAGTCAAAAGACAGGTAAAAGACAAGGAAATAAACATTAGAGGTTTAAATAAACATTCGTGTTTTTTAATGTTTATTATTATTATTATTTAACCCAGTTATTTCTAGCTAGTTACATTTCTGTAATATGGTGACATCCTCTGATTTAAAAAGAAATGTGTTGTCTGTGCATACAAGAAAATATGACATAGAACATCCTAATTCATCAGCATTTTAGTACTTGAAGGACAGTTTGCTAAACTTTATTTAGCTGGTGTGAGTCTTTCAGCCTCTCAGAGTTTCCACCAAACATGTCTTCTTTTTTTTTTTTTTTTTTATGTTTATCATAATAGTGGCACAAATGAACTGAGAAGTGTGACAAAGGTTCCCTCCTGATAAAGGCTAGCCAGATGAAGCAGTTTGCTTTCTTCAGTTTTAATACACTTTTATGGAAACCTGGCAAGGCAGATTCATCTAATTCATCGTTGGAGTTGATAATGTTGAGTGGCATCTCTTGGTTTATGAAAATTATATCCTCTGTCCTTTTTTTTTTTTTTTTCCCAGATAAGAGTTATGGTTTTAGCAACTTTGCTGTTTTGCCTTTTGAACCCTTAATTTTCTCCATTACTTCCCTATTTATTTGTCTCTGTCACAGAACTCCACCTCTAGTTATGAAGGCAGAAAGCACTGAATCATTATGAATTAGGCAGGGCTGAGAAGATGCTCCAAAGGGAATGCTAGCCAGGGAGAATGATGGTCTATTTCAAAAGGGATCAAGCATGTTCCAAGGTTGCTTTCAAATATAGATCTCCCTCTGTACTGCCTCTGTTTGTGTGTGTGAAGCTTTTATTTTTCTTAACCTCCTGGTACCTGCTAATGATGTGATTATTGAAGCACATGTGTGCTGCAATAAAAACATGATGCACTTCCTCATATGTTTGTTCATCAGTCCTCTCTATTAGCTGATCTAGTAGAGTTGCTGTTTTAGCTCAGTGGGTGGAGGTTTGTGGTTTTGGAACCCACATTTAAATCCCAGTGCTGTGTTTGTGGTTGGCTGATGATCCTGGGGTCAGTATGTCTGTGGTCACAGATCATTACACCCTGCAGACAGCAACTCTCATAGCACAGCACCAGAAATTATACCCTGTGAACACAGTTGTGTCTTCTGAACCATCTGGATATTTTAAACTCCTAATATTTTGAAAATTGTGCACAATAATTGGTTTCAAAAAGACGCTTTTAAATAAATTTTACCATTTTATACATTTTAAGAATTTTGTGTTTCTACATACATTAGTTTTCTCAAGTCTGGTGATGAACAGCAAATAAAGTTAATACTTTTTCCTAACACATAACAAATAAAATAATTTGAGAGCATCTATGTAAAAAAAGCACAATGCTTCCACTGTCTCCAGAAGATATTGGATCTGTCCATGGGTATAAGACTATGTCAAATTCAGACCAGGCACAAAAATAATGGGCAAGTTTTTATTCATATTGAGTATTAGTATAGTTAACTACATAGCCAAAATCTCTACATAAACAATTTCTATATCCCTACCTAAAAGAAACACAGAATCAAATCATATAGCTTATACTTTTGGAGCAAGGCAAAAGAACACATGCAGCAGACTCTTGTACTTGGTAAATATGGGTTGGATGTTCTTTACAAGCTTGAAGACTAAGCTGTAACCTAAAGTTACAACATCTGTGACTCACAGATCTGAGTAAATATTTGTTTGTTTTAGTTCATTTCTGCTTTACCAGAAAAGGAAGAGGTTTTCTTATGAGTCTCTGGATGTCCTGCAACTTTCTGTAATTGCTGTCTTTATATATACAAATATTATTTAAAATGACCTGGCATATATGAATATTCTAACCAGACAAAATAAGACAAAATAGTGGGACTTTTTTTTTTTTTTTTTTTTTTTTTTTTTTTTAACATACAGGTGCTTCCAAAAATACACATAAGTTTTTTAATACTCCCTTTTGACCACTGGATAAAAATGTATACATTGGAGCTCAAAGCATGTAATCAGAGTTTGATTTTATTAATCTTTTGCTTATCAGAGCTCCTAAAAAAGGAGAAAAAATGTGATGAAAAGTTATAAACAAGTTGACTTATTTCATGATATATCAGGATTCTCAAGGGTGACATTTTTTAAAGATTTTCTGGAAGAGAAATCAATAAGAGCTCTCAAAACTAATTTTATAAATCGATACTACTCCCTCCAGCTATGATCTTTAAAGGGCCATATGTTGTATATGGTATAGATCTATTAATAAAGTAACCACAGTAAAACAACCAACCAAGCAATCAACCAAAAAACCCAGGCACTTCAGAGGCAACATGTTTTGGACTGTGCTTTAGTGTTTGCAGACTATTATACACTGTAAAAACATATCTCAACTTCCAAAATTCAAATCTGAACAATTTTAATTAATTCATTTTTAAGTGCCCTATTTACACACATGCATATACATATATATATATTTAAACCTAACTGATTTCTAATAAATTACGTGAACAAATAAGGTTTATACCCTTGTCTGGGACAGAAACAAAACAAAAACAAAACAACAATGACAAAAAAAAAAAAAAACAACAAAAAACACCTTCATTTTTCAGTGAGTTTATTCAAATTAAGGCTAAAAAGTTGTGTTAAAAAGTTGTGTTTGTAACTGATCTCTTTATAATAGATGGATTTTTAGGAAGAAATGATGAATTTAGCTGAGTCTCATATTCCATTTAGCTGAGACCCATATTCATTTAGCTGAGTCCCATGAGTTTAATGAGTCCCATATTCCCATGCTCAAAAGAGCATTATTAGGCTCTATATCTTTTTATTTTTGAACAAAGGTATTATCTCAGACCTTTCACTGATGCCTAGTGTGCCACCCCTTTCCTACTTGACCCAATGCACATGACAAGTTTCAGGAGGAAATAGATGACTCTTGACTATTTGAATTCCAATCTCTGTCTGGTTCTGTCTAAAGCCACTCCTACTGCTAAATATCCTTAACTATTATCTCCTATTGCCTAGTGTTTTGATTGGTCTTGTTTGGGCACCTGCCTATCCCAAGCTCTGCCTTTTATTGCGCAGCCTGGAGCAGAGACTTTCAGTCTGAAAGTAGAGACGGAGTAGAGACAGGTAATTATCACTCAAAAAGTGATGTACTTGTGCTAGCTCTGAGTTGCCCTGTTTGGAGCATGTTCAGTACCATCTGGAGAACTAACATGATGCAGACATTCTTACACCTTACACAAATATTATAGAGTAAGGAAAAAAAAAAAAAAAAAAAAAAAGGAAGGGGGGGGGAGTTTTATGAAGCTTAAAGGAGCTTATGTTGTCCATAAGCTCCATGTTGTGTGAAGAAGTTGAATGATTGAACTGACTCTGTTACCAAAAATGTGCTCTACCATCAAATGAGAAATATTCATTACCTTAAGATTTGATAAAAACCCACCATGTAGTATGGGATGCCCTCATCTTAACAACCTCTAAAGAACTGTCCCTGAAAGTCATGGGCCCCATCCACATAGCGTTTAATCATAGAAACACAAAACTCAGTAACTTTACAGATATAGACATTGCTTTTCTCAATCATGGAGAAAGCCACAACTCCACTGTGGTTATCAGGAACTTTCTGCAGAACAAACATGAGAATGCTACCTTATGCTTGTAGGTATTTTGTGTAGCATTACCTAAACATAACCGTTTTCATTCAGTTTTCTGAATTTGGGTTATACATTCCTGTGCTAGGCAGAACTAAAAGCTTATCTCATTGTACTCTATAGGTAGCTTTCTTCTCATCATTCTCCATCTCTGCACTTTTTCTCAACTTGTTTAAAAGGTGTAGTTGTAAAACTCCAATATTTAATTTCCTGTGAAAGTAATTGTCCCAGCATTTAGTTCCACCATCTTCTCCCTAGCCTGCTTTCTACATACTCTCCCTTTGCTTACTCTCCCTTTTAACCATCTTTGCCTACCATATCCTCCTACCCTTTTAGCCTCTATAGCCATCTTTTAACTAATAGATTATGAAGGCCAATATGTATCTGTTTAAAAATAGCAATAACTGTATTGTGAAGTAATGCAGTAGTAAACAGAAAAGGCAGAAAAGCAATCAAAATACTGTCTCACTCTTGCACTAGAATCAGAATGCAGAATGAACATCAGAATGCAGACTGCAAGGCAAAAGTCATACAGATTGAGTTTCTCGTCTATACCTAGTCTATCTCAGTGCAAATTGTTATGGTAAACAGCAACATAGTATCTGCTATTGTTTTGTTCATTTTCTTTTCTTGCAACGTCCTTCTGATATCTCCTGAAGACTTATATCAGGTAATAAAGTTTCCTGTAAAGGATAACTTATTAAGGTGCACATGCAATTACTAAACTGTCTCATAGTCACTTAAACCATCAAAATCGTAGATTCCCAACTACATTTTGTAGCCTCAAAATCAATTACCTCACTCACAATTATTCACTTATTGCTAGAAAGGCTTTTTTTTTTTTTTTTCTGGAAAAAAAATATTACTATTGACTAAGTAATATTCCATAACAATAGAGGATAGAATGTCAAAACTGGAGAGAAGGGAATAAAGAGTTTCACAAAAAAAATGGGGTAGATTACCGCTGAAATACTAGTGTCATGGTTGGATGGCCCACCCTTGTGTCACGGACCAAGCCCATTATTCACTGCTAGCAGATCATGTCCACAAAAATATCTCTGTTGAAAAAGTTGGTTCAGAAATATGTTGTATTTTATATTTCTGTTCCTCTTCTTTTTCCATTTCCCTTCTTGTAATGACATTAAAAACCATGAAATTGCAAAGGCAAATCCAGTGGCTGTAGAATAAATACAAAAAAATTGCTTTAGTTTCATCTAAGAAAGTAGAGTGGACATTTCTGAGTCAAATGTTGTACACCTAAGTGAACAGATACAGTGTGTAGATACACCAAAAATTGTAGGCAAGGATTGAAGGATAAGAAGAGAATAGGACAGTCAGGTGTATTCAAAAGTTATGGAACATGAGGATCTTTGGATAAAAAGAGGGAAGAAATTTATATTTTGGTCTCATCTCATTGAACTAATCTTGGTTTACTGCTAGTTGTTTGCTGAAATAGAGTAGGATTTTCTTGCAGCACACTAAACTCAGATTTGTCCATAGCAAAGAGTCTCGTTACTTTAACATTGTAATTAATGTCCTCATGGAAGGTGCTTATTATCATTGGCTCTACCTTGTCTGTAATTCTGACAAACTAACAGTTTGAAGGAGACTGTGTTGATGTTGCCTATAGCTGTTTGTGGCTTTCCCATTTGAAAGAGTATATTAAAGTTGGATCCAGATTACAAATGTTTAACCTGGCAAAGAGATTTGGTGGCCTCTTAAACAAATATTGTGTCATTAATATAGCAGTATCCATAAATGGGACTGGCGACATATAATGCTGCGTCTGTGGATATTTTCAAACTCTGTTTTGGATCCTTAACTAACCCCATTCTGTGTAGGTATTGCAGTTTTACCTCTTCAATATCTAAGCATAACAAAATAAATTAAGACTGTATTTTTAGCCTTAACTCAAAATTCTCAGGAGTTTGTGGTTTTAAATGAGACCGTTAGTGTTATCTGGACTTAGACTTTTGTGGTTCAGTAGAAAATACATGGTATTCAGTTTTTCACTTTTGGTACATTCTTACAATGGCATTAAAAATAGTGAAACCTTTCAAGTTTATTCAAGTTGACATAATGAACCATAATTACATTGTTTAGCACAGTTTATTGTATAAATACAAGTTTAGTACTTTTTATTTATTTATTTATTTTATTTTTTCCAAATGAATTTTGACCCAATGGCAGAACAGTTCTTTGAACTATTTATGCTGATTTTTGACATGATACTCAGAGATGTATTATCTCCTTCCAAACCACTGAGCTATAACAGTGTTGTTACAGGAAAGAAGATAGGGCCAAAAAGATATGAGTATTGAAGTTAGGAAAAAGTTGCTGCATGGTAACTAATGTTTAAACAAGAGCATGGTCTTTTTTAATTTAATTAATTTAATTTAATTTAATATTTATTTTATTTTATTTTATTTTATTTTATTTTATTTTATTTTATTTTATTTTATTTTATTTTATCTTATTTTATTTTATTTTAATTTTTACTACCAAAGCAAAAAGAGCTGTCTCTCTTTTGCAAACTGTAACCTTTAGTGACTAGGTTGAACAGCTCCATGCCATGGAAGGGACGACAAAATGGCAGGTCTGTCTTTTGGCCTTTTACTGTTAGAAAGGCATCAGTGGTACATGCCACTAGTGACAAGTCCCCTACACTTTTGCCTACAAATTGCTGTTAAAATATTCTGTATCACAAGACACATGTTAAATTCAGTCCGTATGGAGGCAGCTGAGGTCAACCAATGAAATCAGTAGGTGGAAATCTTCTTTTGCAGAGAATTTCAGCATGTGACAAGGAAAATCACTGATTAGGAATGTTTTCTACCTTGATTTACAGATTATCTTTGTTTTGTTTTTCTTCCCCTTTCTTAACGGTCTTCTTGTCAAGGGCTCTTCTCTTTATGAATACCATTCAAAAAAGCTACTCAACCATCTGAAGAAAGTGAGGACAAAATTTTTCCAGAAAAAGTTTTGTGCTTCTGCAACCATCCACAAAGCAACTCTTTTAGTAACTATAGGAAATTAGGAAATACAAATATGAGTTCTTTATTAAAGATACGTATGTTCCACATGGCAGAAAAAAAGAGATTCATGTTGTGTGGAACAAAATCATAAGTGTGTTTATGAAGTGTGTGTCTTTTTTTCATTTATCATATGTCACCTGTGTACCTTTTCTGAAATATCTTACACAGTCTACCTTTTCAGGTAGTTTTTGAATAGCAAACATTCCTTTGATGGTACTTTTCTGTGAAGAGTTCCTACTGCTACCAAATAAAACTTGGCATATTGCACATAGTGGAAAAGAACCTTCCTTTTCCAGGCTCCAGACTAAACTCCATGCCTGGATTGCTGCAAAACCTATGATTTTATAAAGTAGATATACAAACTTCCAGTAAGACAGTTTTCTTCTGGCTTCTACATTTATTAGAATCATAGAATCATTAAGGTTAGAAGAGACCTTCAAGATCATCTGGTCCAACCATCACCCTATGGTTGACATTATGGACCATAATGTCACCCCCTAAACCATGTCCCTAGGCACTATGTCCAACCTTTCTTTGAATTCCCCCAGGGACAGTGACACCACCACTTCCCTGGGCAACCCATTCCAATGCCTGACTACTATTTCTAGAAAGAAATGTCCCCTAATTTTCAACCTAAATCTCCACTGGTGCAACCTGACGCTATTCCCTCTAGTCCTATCACTAGTTATATGTGAGAAGTGGCCAACCCCCAGGTCCCCACACCTTCCTTTCAGGTAGCTGTAGAGAGCAATAAGAAAGGTCCCCTGACCCTCCTCTTCTTCAGACTAAACAACTCCAGTTTCCTCAGCTGCTCCTCATAGGATGTGGTTCCAGGTCTTTCACCATCTTTGTAGCCCTTCTCTGGACACATTCCAGGGCCTCGATGTTCTTGTACCGAAGGGCCCAAAGCTGAACAAAGTACTTGAGATATGTCCTCACCAGAGCTGAATACAGGGGGGACAATCACCTCCCTGGTCCTGCTGGCTACACTGCTCCTGATACAAATTGAAAGGGCCAACACAGAAAGATCTGTATATACATTAGCATGTCAGACAACCAGCATTCTATAGTTACAGAAGAGATTATGCTACTACGATGAAGAGACAACCACTAGAAGGAATGTCTCATCAACTTCTCAACAGTGATCAATATCTAACCACAGAAGAGACACAGACTTTTGTGAGAAACAAAAGTTAACAGAACAGAACTGTTAACAGAACCAAAGAAAATAATCATCCCAAAAGATCAGAGAGTACAGGATAGATTCTGATGCTTATGAAAATGTTGGATTCCTATGAAACAGAAGCTCATAATCTGGGGGACAGTGTTAACTTGCTGGATGTTGAGGGGAATGATTGGGCAGCAGCTGGTTGGTTACATTCACTGCAGAAATATTACAAATAAATAAATAAATAAGAATAATAAAAGTTAGTAGCTTTTCAGTGTTTCACTGCCATCTACTGGGCATATAGTGTATTGAGAGTTTTTACAATTTAAAAAATAAAATAATTAAAGAAGTGGGTAAAACAGCTTAAACATAATTTTCCTGAACTAATTTCTTCCATGAAAGAAGTTGACCTCTTGATATCTATTGTGATTATCTTGTAGGAAATGCAAATGAAAGACTTCATGCATGAAACTACTATGTCAGTAATTTAAGAATTCAGGCCAGGCAGTCCTGCTTTCTGGGGAGATCTGATGGATCCCCAGAAGGAAATGAAAATGGAACATCCTTGAATAGTCTCTCATTCTGGAAAGACAGGTAACATGGGGCTTTCTCATTTACAAAGAGATCAAGGTAAGACAATTCTATAATAACAGTGTAGTTTAAATGTTTATTACACTGCATATAGGAAAAGCAAAGTTTAAAAAACAAAACAAAATAAACAGACAAAAAACAATACCTCCTTTACACAGACTTTCCTCAAGAAAAGTAGAGTTCACCTCATTTCTGTTTTCTTTTTGAAGTATAAAATCATGAATATATTTTTTCATGATTCATATCTAGACTGACTCCTCAGTTAGGCTAGGGATCCTTGAGGCTTGCAGAAGGTCATCATTCCCTCAAGAAAACTGTAATAAAATTACTAAATTCATTCCCAAAATTTTTTCCTTATTCTATTTTGCAACTGTAATTTTGTGTACTTTATATCTATTCTTATCTGGGCAAACTAGAATTAGATATTATTCACCAATTACTACCACTTAGAAAAAATACTGATATTCTGTTACTTAAAGACATGACTAAAGCCAACAGAAACAAAGTGCCTCCTAACTTTTAATCGCTCATGAGTTACTTTTTATTGTAACATTTACTCAAACTCTAGTCTAGGTTTCCTTAGACTTAAGTTGTTAGGAAACTACTAGATGTAGGTGAGAGATGCAAAATATGGATAGATAGATTCATAGATTCATACATTCATAGAATGGTTTGGGTTGGAAGGGATCATAAAGGTCATACTGTTCCAACCCCCTCAAGCGGCAAGGATGTTCAAGTACATTTTGTGCTAAGTGTTCCCTTCAAAACAGAAAACAAACAAACAAACAAACAAAAAAACAAACAGACAAACAAACAAACAAACAAAAAAACAAACAATAAATCTTTTTTCTTCATTTACCATTTAGAAGTTGCACATTCTCCAGGGCAATCATTTTCAAATTAAAAATGACAAGTCATCATTAAATGTTTTATGGAAGTAGTCAAGGAGACTGGTATTTCAGCTAGGAGAAGGAAAACCTAAGACTATGATTTGATACTGAAATCTTTGGATGTACTGTATGTATCTACATGTAGATATCTGTATGTAGATACTGTATGTATCTACAGTATGTACTGTAATGTCTGTTGTTATTTCAAAGCAACTCAAATTATAAACACCCTTTTATGAGATATCTGAATATTTACTTAAATTTTTACATTTTGATTATCCTCAAATGATTGGTGGGTTCTATTTATTTATTTATTTATTTATTTATTTATTTATTATTTATTTTAATTTTGTATTGTGGGTCATTGCAACCTTTCCAGGTTTGTTCCACTTTGAAGGAGAAAAGAACTTCACACCATGGGATTTTCTCATACAGTTCCTTTTTCACCCTACAAACAAACAAACCAGAAACCAGTCTCATAATAATGGAAAATGCAATGTGACATTGCATAGGGCATGAAATTATTCCTTGTTTTCCAAGTCTGCCGACTATGTTTCATAATCTGAAGGTTAACTGTATCTTTTGCATAGCATCAAGAAGTCAATGCAATAAGAGCATTGGAATTACTGGGACAGATCTCCACAGAAAGTCATAAAAACGAAAGGTCAAGAAACCATCTGTATAATATTTACAGCTCTACAGTAGCACAGAAACACAGAAAATATAAAGGAGGCAGCCTCCTTTCTCATTAACTATAATCTCATGTGCTGGTACTCTGGGTCTCACTGGTGTTGGCCACCCACTCTGTGCTCATCTGGAGAGCATCCAACTGTCCTTAATCTTTTAAATTAGATTATACTATGAGTATAATACTTGCAGAAAAAATACCAGCAGTTCTTTACTGGCATAAAGAACACTGTGACTGAACTAGAGACTCTTAAAGCCCAAAGAGAAATAACAGAGTTATTAAGTTCCACACAATGAATAAGAAACTCATACATTATGACTGTCTTTCATGCACAAAGAAGTCAAAGACATGTTGAATTTGTGAGAAACCAACACCTAACCCCCACACATCATTCTGCAGCAGATTCACTCCCAGTAGAAATACAAGCCTTCAAAATTATCATATTAATAAATTCTTTTATGCTGTTGAACAGATAACATAATTTCAAAATATCTATTTCTTTTGGATCACGAATTTTCAAAATATCCAAGGAAAACTTTAAAAAACATACTTCTTAGACAATGTTCAGGTTTAGAAAGAAATGTAAATATATATATATATATAAATTATTATAAAATTTTATATTATATATCTCTATATCTATATATAGAGATATAGAATATAAATAAAGAATAATAAATTATTCTTTACATTCAGAACAGAAGCTAGAAGTTATTGATAATACAGATGGCCACTTCCTCCTCTGCCATCACAGCACATGCCACATAACCAAAGATTTCACTAGCTAAGGAGAGAACAGCTTCTAATTGTTTTACTATACTTTGGCCTTCTTTAAATAGCTTATTCAAACATTACAACCTTATTGCCTATGTTCTCCTGACAGTGAGGTTATGTCTGTCTACTTGTTCTGTAGTCTGGAACATGACCAATGCAGTTCTTTGAAAGGTAAGCTTCCTTCTGCTTCCTGTAAAATTTCTGCTGGATTAAGTCCATGGCTCAGAAAGGTTTTATGATGTTTTATACTAGCTATCTTTTCAGAAGGAAAGCACAGGACTGACAGGTTTGCTTAGTTCTTTTTGTTAGCCTCACACAGTGAATTAAAGTCTTTGCATTTAAATTTAGGTTTGCCTTTAGATATCCTAACTCACAATAAATAACATATTGATGGAGTAGATAAGACTGCTAGCATATGGCCCTTATGAAATAATGCCTAGTGGACGCATGAAGAAATAGGACAGATGTGCATAAAAAGCCTGCATAAAGCCATTGTCTTATAAGTATGACATTCCCAAATTCTTTTTAACTGATCCAGGAAAACATAAATAGATTTTTGAGTTATATCTATATTTAAACTGATCCTAGTTTAAATAGTAAACTCAGCCACAGGTAAATGTAACATGTCCAGAAGGTTGAGGGAGGTGATTCTGCCTTTCTACTTTGCTCTCATGAGACCCAACCTGGAGCCCTGTGTTCAGCTTCGGGTCCTCCAGCATACAAGTTGCAAAATGAACTATGAGCTCCATAAAGTTAATGAACATAATATATAAATTTCATATAACATCATAAAAATGTCTTTAGGTAGAGCAGTTACTACATTTTGAAAGTGAGCGGTTTGTGAAGAAATGAAGATCAGCAGTGTAAAATAAGCTGTGTACATTGTTTTTTCCAGAGAACTCAGAATATTTGAAGAAGTCTAATATTTGAAGAAGTCTAATTAGAATAAGAAATCTAATTAGAATAAGAAGTGAGATGATTCAGTGTCTGGAATTGAAGCAAAAGTAAATCAAGCTGTTATTCACATATAAAATATAATGGTGAAAACCAAATATCTCATCTGACTCTCCACTTGCTAAGAAATACAGATTTACTAAAATACCTCTATATAGTAAAATATTTGATAAAGTATTAAAAAAAAAATAACAACAACAAACTACAACAAACAACAACTACTACAATCAAGGTTCAAGAAGTTTGTCTTCACAAAAAAAAACAAAAACAAAAACAACAAACACAACAACAACAACAGCAACAAAAACATGGCTTTACAGTCCAAAATTTCAGAAAATTTACATATATTCAGACAAATATCTCATCTGTGATATCTGTTGAAAAATTGGTTCAGAACTTTTCCAAAGCTCAGTATCATTTGATATTATTGGCATCAGGAAGAACGGTCTGTGGAAGTACCATAGTCCCAAAATCAGTTAAAGTATCTGTTCCACATTAAACATATTATCAGACATGCACAAACGTACTGAAACCTGTTAAAATGTATTTCATTGTTTTCCAATAGGGAAATCCTTTATATCTATGTCTGTTTTTATCTTCAGTCACATTTAATTACATCATGAAAACACAGGAAAGACAGGGGACAAGTTTATCTAACCTGCTCTTCTTGCTCTAAATGTAGGCCCAGAGATGGGTAAAAGATGGACAAATGTGCGTAATATTTTTTTCTAGTACTATGTTGTCTTCCAGTAATTTTATCTTAAAGTAGATGGATTTTTGTACTGCTGTGCTTCTAGTAATATTTTAAAGTATTGTTGTTGTTGTTTTGATTTTGCTTCCATGAACTTTTCCTTTTTCCTCTCCATCCCATGCAACTTCTAGTATCCAGAATTGCCTCTAGGGAGGAGTCTATAGGAAAACTACCAGCTGTGCTAAAAAAAAAAAAAAAAAAAAAAAAAAAAGCTGGTATTTCTTTTGACGTTTCAGTCTTGAACTCCCTTAACATTTCTGCAGCAATTTCTACATTCTTGTTACTGCTGTCAAAATAGTTACACTTTTTGCAGAAAATAGTTCTCCCTTTGCAATTCAATAACTCAAAACAGAAACAAAGCAAGGAAAAAAATTAATGCCATGAAGTCAAGCAATAAAATAAACAGAAAAATTCTGGTAGCTATGCAGGAAAGCGTTAGGCAGCTTTACTGATATTATGATCATATGTTCAAGGAAGGACATAAAAAAATAACACAGGAATGAATATAACAATGTACATCCACTCCAGGATCCTGTTTACCTGTTTACCTATGGAAGACTAAAAGTATAGAATAAACAAGAAGAGATAGAAACAGTGAATACAGGACTCTCTTCAAAATGTAATTTTCACGTCTTCAAGAGGTCTAGAATCTGTCTTGGAGTATGAGCTAGTTTTTAATGTATATATCAGATCTTCACATATACTTAACTTTTCCATGTAAGAAATAATTCAGAGCCTTCTCCTCTTTGGATGGGGAATTATTTATTAGTTAATGTTTATTTTCAGTGACTGCAAGTGACTTACACAGTCATGTAACAAAACTTAATTGAGAAGAAAGTATTAAAATTTCTTTGAGTGTAAGAGTGAATTCTGACCACGCCTGTTTTGGATGTTAGACAAGAAAGAGGAAAGTTGTTTGTCTTGGGGAATATGAAGAAATGGCACAACTAGTGTACTAGGAATAAGGAAAAAAATAATTGTGGAAAAATTTTAGAGTGGAACTGGGACAGTAACCATAAGGATTTCCTACAACACTGACTATTTCATCTTGATGAATGGTGCTTATGTACTGAGGATTAGAAGCAAGAGTGGAGAAAACCAACAGATGGATTGCTGACAGCAGCATGGGGCAGATCTAGCTTCACACATAGTAGTGAGAAGCAGGTGTTCTGCTGAGGATCTGACATCAATGTAATATATACTCAGAACAGAAACTGCTACATATCATATCAGGAAAAACTTCAACAACAATCCAGAAATCCCAAAAGACTGGGAAAATTTGACTTGATATGGGAACACAAATAACCACCACAAATGTTAAATTGCTGTTTATGTAATCCATGACAGCAATTAATTGTTCATTAAACAAATAAAGCTGGAAAATATTTTGATTTTTTTTTTTTTTTCATGTGGGACATTCACTGATTTCAGTTACTTTTCCTGAATAATCCATCTTTGCTATAAAGGAAGAGTTGAAACAACTTTTATAAATTTTCTTCTGCATTTCATGCAGATGCAGAAATGGTTTGTTAAATGGCTATGCACATAAAACAAATTAGGCCTTTGAAAAGGAACCTGTCTATTTTTGTACAGCATTACTAACAGTTGTGATAATATTTGTAGCAATCTTTTCCATTATTCAAAGGAAGTGCCTATTGATTGGAGTCTGTTTAAATTAGGTCAAAGCAGAATTGGTGCTCTACTGGGAGGGGACATCCAGAAATGTTGATACTGAGTTATTCTCTTTTTATAGGAAACTGCCTTCTTTTTCTTTTTCCTTGTCTTTTTTTTTTTGTTTCTTCTTTGCAGGAACTGAGTGTATTTTATAAATCTTCAAAAGGACCTTTCAATTGTATTAGCAATCAAGATGCAGCTATGGGGCTCTGCCTTGTACTGTGGTGCCTCCGGACAACTTCAAATATATAAGCCAACAAGAATTGTGGTCATGGAGACCGTACCAAGAAACATTAAGAAAATCACAAAATCAGGACCATTCCTCTGTATTTTTGCTTAGTTATTTTTCACAGATAATGAGAGTTCAAGCCCTCCTGCTATTCCTTCCTACTTCCAACAGTAATGGGTGGGTTGTTTAGATATGAGAACTAAAGACAGCAGAGGAAATAATCAGCAAGTCGGCTTATTTTTAAGAAATACTCTTCTGAATACACCTGTTGTTGTTTTTTTTTTTTTGTTTGTTTTTTTGTTTAAAAAAAAAAAAAAGTTATCTTCTTTTTCACAGACTAGAATGACTTTCACAATAAATTTGTTATCCTCTGCAAATTTCAAGACATTTGCTAGGTGTGTTTGATGACTGATCCTTGTATTTCTGCTTCTAAATACCTTCTTAGAGCCAACTGGCACTGAAATACAAGGAAAGAGAGGGAGGCAGAATGAAAGAACAAAAGAAACAGAGCAAGGGAGGGAGGGAGGGAGGGAGGGAGGAAGGAAGGAAGGAAGGAAGGAAGGAAGGAAGGAAGGAAGGAAGGAAGGAAGGAAGGAAGGAAGGAAGGAAGGAATAAAATATTTAAACCACAAAACCAAAATAAATCTAGGCACAGTTGTGTCACACCAAATAGACTTAGGTACCAAAAGAAACATGTTTATCTGAAGTACTATTTATTTTCAGTTTTCATCTAGTTTTAAAAGTTGTTAACTTTGGTGTGATTTTTAGCTATCAAATGGAAATCTTTCTTTTCTGCAAAGCTTTTCCCTTCAAAGCAGAAAGAGTTAAGGTGCAAAATGCTGAATATTTTTTTAAGACAATGCTCAAAGTTTCCATAGGAGCCTATGGGACTTGAGTGCTCTTAGTTCCCGGAAAAAAAAAAAAAAAAAAAAAAAAAAAAAAAAAAAAAAAAAAGTGCTACTATCTTGCAAATGTAAGTTCCAGATATACAGTTTCTCATGTCAAAAAAGACAAACTTTACCAACTTTCTTCATGATGCTCTAGAAGATGTATTTGTAGTACAAAACTGCTGTTTTTGTCACTATAAGAATCTGGTTTTGCCTCTTCCATCTTTAGATATTTAGTTTTCGTAAGAAGGACACTTTCAACAAAGTGCACACTAGATCTTACTCACAGGATGTTTCTAGTAGTCAGATTTTTAAAACTGTGCAATTTTTTGTCTGCCTCCCCCCCCCCCCCCCCCTTTTTTTTTTTCCAGAAAATTAAACGATATTGAAGCTTTTATTTACTTACAGAAATCAACGTAACTATATGACAGTTTTCAATAAGACATTATGAAATACCATGTTCTGAGAAGTACTTCAGTATTGCAGTGTTTGTTAGCTTCTGGACATTGCATTTTCCTTGTGCTGTTAGCTCATGCAGATTTGTGAGTTATAATATCTTTCTCCCTAGAAATTCTTCTGAGTTCTTCACTGTATCCTTCACCTTTTATTTTTCTTTCCCAATAGTGTGTTTGGTGTGGTTGCCTTCTGCTTTCTTTCCTTCTTGTTCACTCATCTTTTTTTTTTTAAATTTTATTTTCTTCTTTTTTTTTTTTTTTTTTTTTTTTTTCATTCCGTATAAAGAGATACATGCAGCTTTACATGGCTTTCCCCAAAGCCAGGTATGCATCTTCCAACATGGTTTTGCTGACTCCAACCACTTTCTGGTCTCATACAATGAAATTGGTCCAAGTACATGATCTGTAACCATGGATGACTCATTTGTTTAAGAGCATTTGAAAACAAAAACAAAACAAAAAACAACAAACAAAAAAACCACCTTAGTTACTCTTAACTTTTACAAGCATCCAAAAACCTATGCCATTCCAGCTGTATTTTCTCAGGAGTGAAATATTCATCAGACTTCTGAACAGCAGTTATGTAACTTGTTTCCTAATATGATTTAATTGTATACTTTTAAAGGCAAGTTCTTGTCTTATTCAGGTGAGACCTTATGTAAACCCACATATAGATGTGAAATCCAGATTCTTGCCTGAATCTGAATTGCCAAGACAAGATCACAATATTAACTCTAAAAATTTTAGGGTGCTTCATTTTTCTTGTTGTTTGGTTCCTTGCTCTTTAAGTGTTCTGTCTTGGATTCTAGCCTATGAATGCTTACTCTTCTCTAAATCTAACTGGTGGTAATAAAGGGTGTATAGGTCTGTACCATAAAAAATTGACTTTAACTATATAATTCGAGGGTGGGAGAAGCCTAAAGACCATGTGCCAGAACATGTTTTCTTGGCTCTGTCTCCCTCTGTCTCAAACCCACCAAGACTGTTCTTCACTTCCAGGCTTTGAAGAAAAGGAGACTTTCTATTTTTATGTAGCATTACTAACAGTTGTTAAAATATTTTCCACTATTCATTATTCAAAGGAAATGTCTATTGGCTGGAGTGTGCTTAAGCCATGGAGGCTCTGATGGGGGACATCCAATTTGGTGATAGTGAGTCAAGAAATTATTAGAGGAAACATTGTCATATTTTCTAACAAACCATGAAGTTCCCCTGTGAAATCAACACTAACAATATTACCATGGATATTGTCTGTCTCCTCTGGTGAGTCAAAGGTTTGGAGAGGAATCTAACTGAACAGAGAAGGCCTAAGTCAGCCTTTCTCATTCATCCAGGAGAACTGAACTTTCACATAAATTGTAATTAGCAGACTTGAATTAGGATCAGAAACTGTCTCTTCAGGACGTATTCACCTCTTAAGAGGAATATGTTAATGACCCCTTCTGCAACAGGGAAGAAACTTCACAGAAATTTCTCCCTGATGTTGGGAATAAACACTGTGCTCTTCCAGATGTCCACCACCAAATTCTGGCAGTAGAAGATCCTTTGTGGCATTTGTCTTTCTCCCCCTACCCCTTTTCTTTCCAGTGCTGCTCAGGATCAGGATTTTTGGCTCCAGTCTGGGCCACCAGACATGACTCGTCACATGCTTCCTTCTGGGGTTTACTCTGTCTGAAGTACCAAATACTCCAAAGGAGAAGTGGGAACATTTCCTTTTCCCTTCTTTGCTAGTGTCTATGAGTGACACAGACTTTTCCTACATGTTCAGCTCATAATAAAAACTGGTTTTATTGACTCTCATAATATTTATTATTTTTACATATGTTCTGAAATGTGGAAATCAGTGATTTGTTGTAAATCTCAGCTTCTTATCCACAAAGAAAAAAAGCACCTCTAGGCCACATGGTTCTAGAAGGGCAATATAAATTTGAGTCCAACTCATGATTTTTGATAATTTTTCAGTGGTGTTGAGATTTTGGGGAATTACTGGGATTATTTTCACAGACAAAAAATAGCTAACATAACTCTATCAATAGTGAAAATCTTCAGGGGTTAATGACAGTCTCGAGCTTTGGAAAACAACCAAAGCCCCAACAACTCAAATCTTCAGACATGGTATTAACTTTAAAATTGACCAGATTTGGAGGTTTGTTCTCCCAGATTTTTGAGCTCTCAGGGTTTATTTTTCTGATTTTTTTTTTTTTTTTTTTTTTTTTCCAGCAGCTTCTTAAACATCTCAAAATGAAGGTTTAGTTTCTTGATGGACACTTGGCTCCATACTGTGGCTATACAGAAAAAAAAAATAATAATAAAAAAAAATGAGTTTCATAACAAAATTGTGGAGCACTGGCAATGCTCAAAATAGCATTTGTGTCCATTCTGCAACTAACGCATCAAGATATTATTGATTGGGAGATATGCAGAAATACAGGCTTCTGAGTTGTTTTTGGTCATAGCTATATAGAATATAAGAGAAGGTTCAGAACTGATCAGGAACAGGTGATATCAAACTCCTAGAAGAAAATATAACCTTATGTTGGTTGAGGCTGTAGCATGGAGTGCACAAGATAAAGATATCCTGGTAAAGTAATGCCCTCATTTTTGTAGAGCCTGTAATAGTTTCCTAACTTCTTTTCCTGTAGAGGTATGTTAAAGATCTTATGTATCTGCTTCACATCTTCTTAACAAAAACAAATGGTAGATTTGATTAGAAATGGACATTTATAAATAGTCATATCAATATATCTATTTATTTTATGTGTTTAGAGGTGCTATTTTCCTTATTATAACAGGTATAATGTAATACCTGTTCCAATGCAATATATTTTATTCTGAAATATTTCAGAATTTATAGAAATCTGTGATAATAAGCGATATGAAAAAAAAAAAAAAAAAAAAAAAAACACCTCTGACAGTAGAACAGATATACAAATGTCTCATTTTTGGTAACTAAAAAATAGTCCTGCAATATGCAAATTTCCCAGAAGAGGGAGCAATCTACCTATGGACGCGTTGTTTCAGCAACCTTCCTCCCATTTTAAAAAACTTCGTATTTATACAATCGAGGAAGAAATGGGACTTCTACTCTTTCTTTTAGAAATCCGGCATTTGACACAGTTTCCTTCATGTTAATACCGGCAACAGACTGGGAAGGACAAGAAAGAGGAATCAGCTGAGGGAATTGTTTGTGAAATAATTTTGAATATCCCAAAAAGGAAAGGCTTGCTGCAGCTGAAGTCTTGCAGGGTGGGAGGCCTCGCAATGAAAGCTGAAATGAGTGGTAGCAAAATCATCATGGTGCTTTGCAGATCATTCTTTAAGCATTTTACATGTACTTGTTTGGGTACTTTCTACACATAGCAAGATTTTTTACCTGTGTGAGAAAAAATGTCCTCATATGAATGAAAGCATGAGCCTTTTAACATTTTGAGAGCACAAAGACAATAATGGACATTTAAACTTTCTATTAAATGGGTTTCACTATGTATTTGAGGTTTAAATATAAAAGCACTGTGTTTTTTCCCCCCCTGTGTAATACAGACTCTGTGTTCCCCTTAAGTAAACATGACTCTTTACTTAAAAGAAGAAATAAATAAAAACAATTATAATAATATTATTGGAATTCCTTTAAATACCTTTTTTATTATTTTATTATTATTATTATTTTTCTTCATGGTGTCGGTGATATTTTTGCTGTTGTTTGCCTTTTATATGAAAAGTCTAGAAAATGTATGTGCAAGCACGTTGCCTTGAGTGACCCCCCCCAACAAGTTAATATGCACAACTTTTCCACTTGTACCAAGCAAAATTCTTCCAACACCAGTCTGAAGGGTTTCATTAAGCACATTTGTTGGCAGGCTAAATTATTAGTACACTTTAAAAATGTTTGCTTTGCAGCTTTAAGAATATGTATTTATATTTTAAGATTTATTTATTGATGGCTTTCCTAATGATGGACGAACTGCAATTCTTACTCATGTGAGTAGTACTCTGGAACTTTTGCTGTTAAATGGAATAATTCATATGAGTAAATGCTGCCTTTTAAAGCCATAAATGCTTTACTAAGGTCTCAGCCTTGGCAAAGTTTACCCAAGAAAATAGTCATTACTCAGCATAGGGAGTGCTTTGAAAAGTGAGTGTTCTGAATTTTATTCTCTTAATTAATCTTAATCAGTGCAGGTGAGATAGATGATATTTTAATGAAATAAGACCTCTGAGGTGCTGAACTATCCCTTGTAATCATCAGGAGATGAAGGAGCTCAGTGCTGTTCAGAATTAGCCACTCATTTGAAAACATTTTATTCTTTGAGATATTGATACTATTAATTGCTGCTGGAAACCTTGCTGCACCAGAGATCTGTCCCTGTTGAAAAACAAACAAACAAACAAACAAACAATGACAGGGAGGAGAGGAGAGGAGAGGAGAGGAGAGGAGAGGAGAGGAGAGGAGAGGAGAGGAGAGGAGAGGAGAGGAGAGGAGAGGAGAGGAGAGGAGAGGAGAGGAGAGGAGAGGAGAGGAGAGGAGAGGAGAGAGAGAGGAGAGGAGAGGAGAGGAGAGATCACAGGATCGAAATCAGAATAATTTTCTACTGCCTCGTAATACAGATTTATCTTGGGCTGCTACCTCAACAGCTAATTGATTTACACCTTGCCAGTGGGGTCAAGACTGTGCTAAGTGCTTGATGTGCAGACCGTGGAGAACCCTGAGTCAGGAGGATTTGTAGCTTCTGCTGAGTGGAAATATAGCAATGGGAGTACATCCTTCACAACCACTCCCTGTTTTTTGTTTGTTTGTTTTTTTGTTTGTTTTCCCCAGATACAGTAAAGACTGGGTACAAACAAGACAAAATTAGGAACAAGAAATTGGAGTGTCAACTCATAAAACAGTAAATGAATAAAAAGCCAAACCAATACAACAACAACAAACACTGAGCCAAAAGGGTGGGTACAGATGCAAATAAAGTCAGTTAATGAATTAAATTGAAAATGTGCAATATGTTCTGTAGGAGAGAGTGGCTGAAACTGGGAGAAAGACACCACAAAACCATAAGTAACTTCTTCCCCTACAGTGCACTTTGAACTGGCAAACGTTAAAGAGAGAAGGATGGGTGATCCCAAATATCAGCCATCATTGTAGAAAGGCATGTGCCTGGCTGGACCAGGCACACCTTTTCAGGAAGTATTTGTTTGGAAACTACTTACCTTAAAGATCAGAAAGAACTTTTCATAGACTTGATGAAATAAGGTAATTCAAATAAATTAAGGAAATACAAAGAATCTGCAAACACTCTTTGATCCTTGAGAGACATATTTGGGCAAACACAGGAAAGAGGCCCTTCTCTGGCAAGAATTATATGCAAAAGCACCTTGGCTCTGAGTCAGCAAGGTACTACACACAAGTCCAATGAGAGGACAATGAGAGGACAAGTCCAAATTCTGTGATAAACCATCACTTCAAGTGTTGATATTTGCAGTGAAAACCTTCACAACCAAGTCAAATACAAAAAGAGTCAGACATGGGACCAGAATGCAGGTTAAAATGAAGCTGTAACTGCACTCATACAGATAACATACCCGTTTGTCAGCCCAACCTGAGTGAAAGCTTACTGTTTTCCATCCTCATCACAATTCAGGCAGCAGGGTCAGAGACTGAAACAGGAATCAGATCTACCGTGGGAATTAATTAGGTGTTGCATTTTCTCAGTATGACAAGCACAAGAGAGATTTTCTATACAAATAAAAATCATCTAAGACTTTAAAGTAACATACAGCTTTTATTAAAATTATTAATTAAAAGTAAAGGTATTAATTAAAAGTAATATTAAAGGTATACATAAGCCATGGGTTCTGTCTTGACTTTCTGTTAAGACAAGAAAATAAATAAACATACTTTCAGTAGGTCCACTTGGTTGCCTGTGTTTTCTGTGACATTGCTGTCTGGGAAACAGGGAGTGAATACATGTTTTAAGTACTCAAACTTTCCAAACTGGTATGGTTGGACTCTGGGGTATGTGGGAATGTTTGTGCATGTGCATGAACATGCATATGAAGATGCAAAGTCTTTCATATTCTCTCTGATATTATCTATACATAGATAGGTTAGGAAGGAAAATTTCTTTAGGATGCTACTTACCATTTAATATAGCCTTGGGCTTGAGGAAGCAAGAACAATAGTCTTATTTTGATAGATACACAGGCACACAAATAAAGTCATTCTAAATTTGGGTTAAAAAAAAAAAAAAAAAAAAAAAAGGATTTTTTTTTTTTATATATATATATAATATATACATATATATATATTTTATATATATATATATATATATATTATTTTTTTTTTTTTCCCAGGCAGTGCCTGGGAAATCTGCACAATTACTTGATAACAGAACAACTTCTATGCCTCATAAACTTCTGTCATGGGCTTTAGTCCAACGCCATGCAAGTATACATTGTTCTAATAGGAGAGAAAAAGTTCAGCTCCTTTCAAGGAAAGATGTCCAGGTATTGTCGATAGCAACACTTTGAGAACCTTGTTATAAATCAGTGTTTCTTTACATATAACTGCTATTGTCTGCAGCTCCAAAACAGTTGATCAAGAACTAACTCATCAGAAGAACTTGTAGAATACTTGTACACACAGATTTTTGTTCTGACAGAATGTATCTCATTATATGATTAACTGGTAGCTTTCACTGGCAGTGAGGGTTGGTGATAGTTTTGCCCTTAAAGCAGGTAATGTTGATCTGACCTAAACAAGACTGAAAGATACCTCCAGGCTGATAAACTCCAAATGCCCAGGATAATGAGTGGTCATATAATTCCTTTTATAAGTCACTGAAATGTTGCCTTTAGTCTTTTACTAAGACTCTACCTGGTAACCTCATGTTTGTGGTTAAAACATATCTTCTAATTTCCAGCTTCAGTACTCTCATAATTAATTTATTAATTTCTCTTGATTCCTCACTGTCTTTTAGCTTAAACAGCCGTATTATCTTACTGATATTGAAACTAAGAACACCCTCAAGACATTTTTTACAACAAATACCTCAACATCCAATTGTTAAAAAACAAAACAAAACAAAAATCTTGTTGCTGTCACTTTTTATAGAAAAGGTTTTTAATCTTGTGATCTTCCTAACAGATTTTCTGTATCTTTGTCCCATTCTGAACCTATCTTGCCTGGACACAAACAGCTACTGTTATGCATGGAGCCCTATCAATGATGAATATAAAGACACTATTATTTCATTCTCTTTCAGTGGATATATCCTTCCTTCCCTTTTTCACAGACACAGCACATTATTCAGGCTTCCTGTGACTGACCAGCACACACAAGTTTTCCTCCTCCTCTGTCATTCTCAGTGAATGAACTCTCAAGATTATAGCAGAGATTCTTGTTATTAGTCCCCAAGTGCATGACCTTATAATTTACACTCTTGCATTTCTTTCCTTTTCTATTGCTTTGGTCCTTAAGGTCATTCAACTTTTTAGCTATTCCTTCCTTATCTAGTCAAAATACCATTTTTCTGTAAGGCACACTGGAACAAAGCAAGCTGTTTGATTAAACTTTAGTTGAAGTCCTAGTCATTTCTGTGCTCTTTTTTTTTTTTTTTTCAATTTCCCATTAGCCATCTTGTCTTTTCCCTTATGTTCCATTTAATTACTCTTACCAGGAAGGAAGGTAAAATATTAATCTGGTCTGGAACTATATTTTGATTATATTTAAACTCTACCTAGTTAATACTGCACGGTATAGTATTTTTTTTCTTGATCTCCCACACAGACGCATCTGGCAAATCTGTTATTTGTTTTAACCCTTTCCCTTCCCTTCCCTTCCCTTCCCTTCCCTTCCCTTCCCTTCCCTTCCCTTCCCTTCCCTTCCCTTCCCTTCCCTTCCCTTCCCTTCCCTTCCCTTCCCTTCCCTTCCCTTCCCTTCCCTTCCCTTCCCTTCCCTTCCCTTCCCTTCCCTTCCCTTCCCTTCCCTTCCCTTCCCTTCCCTTCCCTTCCCTTCCCTTCCCTTCCCTTCCCTTCCCTTCCCTTCCCTTCCCTTCCCTTCCCTTCCCTTCCCTTCCCTTCCCTTCCCTTCCCTTCCCTTCCCTTCCCTTCCCTTCCCTTCCCTTCCCTTCCCTTTCCTTTCCTTTCCTTTCCTTTCCTTTCCTTTCCTTTCCTTTCCTTTCCTTTCCTTTCCTTTCCTTTCCTTTCCTTTCCTTTCCTTTCCTTTCCTTTCCTTTCCTTTCCTTTCCTTTCCTTTCCTTTCCTTTCCTTTCCTTTCCTGTTCAACTGAGCTTTCAAAAATCCTCATATTACCTCTCTATATCTTGACCTTGACCTTGTATGCACAGCTCTCTTTATTGATCTCTTCACTGTATGGTTAATCTTAATATGTCCCTTCAAGACCCTTCTTCAATTTTTTATTTGGAGGTTCCATAAATCTTCCACACAGGCAAACACAATACTTTTAGTGCTTCTTACCAGTTGCCTTCATTTCTCAGTTCATCAGAGTTCCAGTTCGACACAAACCATGGGCAACATTCATGGCTGCTACATACAGAGACCTTCCTGAGAGTCGTGAGAGAATGGGTGGTGAACAAGGGATGTTGAGATACATTTGCAGAGTGACTTCACATGATACCACGTCATAACAACAATTGTGGGATTTGCAGATAAAAGAGTGTAAGAACAACAGACCAAGAACAACGGAAAAGTACTGCTAGAGAAGTGATGGAAAACACTGGCTGAGATACCCTGAGTGAAATGTTGCAGAGCTGCAAGTGAAAAGCAGGCTACTGAATTACAAATCACAAGTTCTCATCATACAGGGAAAGGCATTAAAAACAGTAAACAACACAGATTTCTGTTATTGCTGTTGTGTTCACTTTCATCTGATGTGTAGTTTTTAGAATGTTAGGGCTTAATGTTATATATATATAACATTATAATATTTAACATATATATAACATATAACATGTTATATAACATATAACATATAACATATGTAACATATAACATATATAACATATATATATATATTATATATATATATTATTTTTTTTTCTGTTCCTGACCTCATTTATTAGCGTGGGTATATGCTATCCTCTCAATAAATGGGTTACTCCTTTTCTCATCAGTATGACAACATATTTTCACTGTGTTTTCTCTTTTATTCCTCAGTATTTCTTTTTCTATTGTTACATCCTCATCTGTTTGATTTTCCTCCAGCTGTACATGAAATCTGTGTGTGAATTTGTACCAGCTTCTTCCAAATGCATCTCATCACTCTTAAAGATCTTTTTTATCAATAACTTCATACTCAGTACTGAAAGTCCACTCTGCAAGTACTCAGGTAGATAAAATTTCATTTTCTGAGAACACCTCCTTCCTATTCACCTTTCCATGACCTTTCCTTGTCCCTAAATTGTTCCTAAAAATAATTGTTATTCCTGTTGCATTCCTGCACATTATTTAGAAAACTCAGAATTTTCTCAGTTGCATTCATTATAGCTATTCTAACATTTCCATTCATATTTTTTCATGTTTTTTTTTCTTTATATAATCTCCACAGTGTCTCTATAATAATATTCTTTTCTATTTTATCTTTTTTTTTTCTCCCTTGCTAAATAACTTTACTTTTCTTGATATATTTATCATTATTTTTAATTGCAATCAAATTTGTTTAAATTGTTTTTTAAAAAAAAGTTCTTTTTTTAGAACTTCAGTTGTTCTTTATTGATAGTTATCACACACATTTTAAAATCAGTATTTTAAATTTACTTGAATGACTGACTCCAGCACCAATCCCACTTTCTTTTCTGGCTGACTCAGAAAAGGTATCAGGAGTGGAATTCCTCATGAATTGATTTGACTGTGTTAAAGAAAGCAACATTATCTTTATTTCCTTGCCGACTATTGTTTTCCAGGTGGTCTTAGGCATTTTAATCCCACATAATACATGCTTTGTTTTATCACAATCCTTACATTATCTGTCTTTCCAACACTGTGTATTTCCTCTTTTACCTTAATCACAAAGATATACCTATAGCAGTCAAAACACCAGTATTCTTTCATCTGATAAAACACCAATAATGTAATTTATGAACTGACCCAGCAGATCAAAACAGTGGTCTTTTTTTTTTTTTTTTTTTTTTTTCCCCAATGCATTTTCTTTGAGTGGAGAAAATACCAAAATACCGGGTAGCTGTTTCCAGTGTAGAAAAGTAGTGATAGATATTATCTTGAAGCATAGCAGTATACATCTTGCTTTAATACATATGGTATGTATTTTATTGAGCTGAATTGCAGACATTCTTAACAGGTATAAAGATGCTGAATCCTCCTTAAAGCACAGCTATACTCCATAACACCTCATGCCAGTGAGTTGCACAGTTTGTGTGCAGGTAAGTGGTTACCTGGAGGCCAGGACCATGGTTTGCAGTATTGCTCCATGGCAAGTGGTTAGATTGGGCTGTGGTGTGGTCCAGAAGAAATAATTACACAACTGTGACTGTTAATACATTCTCCTCATTATTATTTTTACATGTAACGTTCTTTTAAAAATGTTTAGATGTTCTTATGTAATATAATATATATAATATAAATTGAATTTTAGAAATTCTGTAGTCAAGTCCAGTTATGAGAAAAAAAAAAAAAGTGATAAATTGTGAGATTTAGTACAGACAAAAACAATAGAGAGTTCATGGATTATTGTCGTGGTTTAACCCGGCCAGCAGCTAAACACCACGCAGCCATTCGCTCACCCTCCCGCCTCCCTCTCTGGGACAGGGGAGATAAATGGAAAGTGAAGCCCGTGAGTTGAGATAAAGACAGTTTAATAAGACAGAAAAATAATAATAACAAAAATAATAATAACAATAATAATAATAATAATACAATGGTGATAATAGGAAAGTAATAATAATATGTACAAACAAGTGATGCACAATGCAATTGCTCACCACCCGCTGACTGATGCCCAGCTTAACCCCGAGCAGTCCGGCCCCTTCCCCCCCGCTAGCCACCCCTATATATTGTTTAGCATGACGTCAGATGGTATGGAATAGCCCTTTGGCTAGTTTGGGTCACCTGTCCTGGGTCTGTCCCCTCCCAGCTCTTACTGCACCCCCAGCCTGCCTGTTGGCAGGACAGAGCAAAAGGCTGAGATGTCCTTGGTTTGGTATAAGCACTGCTCTGCAACAATTAAAACATCGGGGTGTTATCAGCACTCTTCTCATCCTAAGCCAAAACACAGCATTCCACCAGCTACTAGGAAGAAAATTAATTCTGTTCTAACTGAAACCAGGACAATTATGTAGCTTGAATGCTCTTCTATGAAGTCATGAGCCACACCTCAGGAACAATCTTTCAAAACACAAGAGGAGCCATAAAATACTGGTGCTGAGATACATCGACTATCTTAATTCAGCCATGATTTCTTTAAGAGCTTTTTCTAAGACTAAAGGTTACTCTTTGAAAGACAATTTGGAAACATTATCTAGAAAACTAGTAGCTTTTCTCAGTGAAAACTGAGTATAGCTCAGGGCTAAGTTTATGGCTATGGTTTTTGCCATGCTTTCTGCTTCTTCTAGAGCAGAAATGGACTCATGAGGACCCTGACAATGAAAGTGCACTCTTTACAATAAAAACCAGAACAGTTATTCCACTATGAGACCAAATCAGTTATTGCTATTAAGTATTTGGACTGCCATACAGTGTTTGTCAAATTACCCATACATTTCAAAAGTTCACAGTGGAAGTCCATTATTGGTTTGTATTCATGTTGAGCATCTGCTTAAAATGTTTGTTATCCACCTAATCAGGAAGCAAACTTGCCTCCTGATGTGTGAATTACTTACTGGTCAAATGCCAAATCGCCATCAAGAGCTAACAGTAAATAATGTACATGATTAGCTTTTAGCTTTTCAGGGAGTGGGTTTTGATCTCAAATAATGAGTACCATATGCCTCATTGCCTTGTTGTATGATCCCTGGAGTGTTTTCCAGAAATTAGCATTACAATATATTTTTATGATACAATTACTTCTTTTTTTTTTTCTTTTTTTTTTCTTTTTTTTTTCTCTGATGTTTTGTGTATCTAAACTTTGCTGCGTAGGGTACAGAACATAAAGAATAGATATACATATCTTTCTCATTACAACATTTCTGTAAAATGACAGTATGGGAGCTCTAGAAGTAACGAACAAAGTAGCCATATATACTTCTGGTACAATCTTCTAGCTTTTGGCAATCTGGCATAGAGTCTTCAGGAATGGGAAGAGAACTTTATGTTTGACAACTCTTGATGTTTTGTTTTCTTGTCATCTAATCATCTGAACTGCCATTTGGTGGTGAGTTTCACAGTTTAAATATGACCTTTGTCAACCTCTCTCTCTCTTTCTCACCCCCCTCCCCTACCTCCCATCTTACAGTGTTGTAAGAGAGCTGCTGACTGGTCACAGGTGTCATTGAGTTTATTTGCAGCAGAGAAGTGTATGCTTGCAATCTTGAAAGACTGGGAAAGCATGAAAAGCAGAAGGGATATGTTTTGCATCTTAGTTGATGCCTGAGCTGTTGCACATTGAGTAATATTTGGGTCAGGCAGAAGTTCCAGGATTAGGTAGAAATGATGGTTGGTACTTACAACATGTAGTATCTTATCTGTTCTGAGGCTGTACAAGGATTTCTGTTCAGGGTTGCAAGTTTCAAATTTTTACCATGTGTCAGGTGCTTCAGTCAGAGCTCAAAGGAAAAAGGAAATAAGTGCATTCACTTAATCACTCAGGTTTACAACTGAGGGATGCATAATATTATGAAGTCTGCATGCTATATATGTGTTACTCTAAATGCATGTTTCAGATCTGTTTGGTTTTGTTTTCTTTTTTGTTTGTTTTTAGGGGGAAAATTAGCAAAATATCTGGCTGATTGCCTGGATACTGTAACTGATGCTATCTATAAAGATCGCTGTACTGTTTTTTGGTAGCGGTGGTGGTGATTTTTGGTGGTGGTGGTTTTATTTACTTTTTTTGTTTGTTTGTTTGCTTGGTTTGTTTGTCATTTGTTTGTTCATTATTGTGCTGTTTTGTTTGTTTGTTTGTTGAGTGGAGGCTGCCATTTTCACCTGACTTTGTATATATACAAAGAATCTGTTTATATATATTCAAATTCAGGCTGATTCAATGGTTTAAAAATGTGAGATAAAGACTGAATAATATCAGAAAGAGGTATGTCTTTATGAATAAAAGATAATATTTAATAATAGCTAGTTTACACTAAGCTTAAAAAACCTAGCCACATCAGCAAATGAGGAAATTTGTTTAAGATATTCCAGCAAATCTATGACTTGATAGCTCAGCTAAAGGCAAGTTAAAAATATTTACAAATCTGAAGTAATTTTGTATTTGTACTTGCAGTTCTATTAAGAACCTAATAAATAGGAATATAATCTGTGTGATGTTGACTGGCAACTATTATGGTCTCTTAAAAATTATTTTCTTCATCTATTTGAACTGTTTTTTCATCACGGAAAGATTTATTATGGTGAAATGTATTTTCCCTTAAAAACTATGAAAGATTAAAACTGTGGATCAGTGACAGATGTTGATGTGAACAAACAAGCAAAAGCTAATATTTGTATATATACAATTACTTCAGTGCCCTCAGTATTTCCTACTATACCAAAATTTTACCAAAATATTGGGCTTTTTCTCAAAGGCACTTTCTTCTTTTCCCTTGCTCAAAAGTACTCCATGTGGATGTGATACGTACTACAGAAACAGAAATGAGATAGGAAGAAATCTGTTGTTTGCTTACTGGTATTCCTAATGACTGTATGGCATTTTTCAGGTATAAGAAAAAACAATGACAAAAACAACAACAACAACAAAACATGCATCGGAAATCTAAGTCTGTGCTTAAAAATGTGACACCACGTTCACAACATTCACAAATGCTACATCAGACACAAAGAAACTGAGGAGAAAGCTCTTAACTGCAAAATTGTCTGTGAGACATGCTTATCCAATTTTCTCCTTGTGCTTTTCTTCTGCAATGTCCATATCACATCCAACACCATAACAGTAAGGAGTCACCAGTTCCTCTCTCGTGCTCCACAATACCACATCCTGGTGTGGTTGCCTGGCCAGCTCTGTCATCTGCTGCTAATTCCACCTGAGATGTAGTGCCCCAGTGTAAGAGAGTGGTGCTAGATCTTGTGTGATGCTGTGCACTGCCAAAGGCCTTGGGGGACCCTCTGTTCACATGTTTGTACTGATATATGACCCAGCATGAACAGTCTTTTACAGAGGCCCTCTGGGAAAATGAGAGCATTCAATAGTGAAGTTATTTCTGAATGCATTTACTTCTCTGGGAAACTTTTTTTTTTTTTTTTTCCTCCCCTCAGATACTGTAATTAAATGAAACTTGTCTTCTCAATATTCTCTTTTCAACATCATTTCTGAGCTAAACCCAGTAAATTCAAATAGTTGTCTTGTAACACAACATTTTCACAGTACCTTAGCCATTGAGAGAGATATCACCACCATCTATGGAACCATGGTGAAAACTTGTTTATGCTTATATTGAACACCTTTAGCATCCAAAAAGTCTATTTTTTTTTTTCCAGCGGAGGCAGCTTCTTGTATGTAGTTCCTTATTTTATGAATACAAGTTCTGTGGTTGCGCCACTGTGGGGCTGTGGCTGCAGCAGTGATTACTGTTTGTCTTCACTGCCCAGTGTGTCTCTTTTACCACTTATACAAGCAGCCTGATGTTGTGGTGAGGATAGCAGCCAAAGGCTAGCATGCAAAATCCAATATACAGAAGGCAATTCTGTGTGACTGCTTCTTAACATATTAACCTATAATTAGACAAGAGACAGTAAGCTAAGGAAGAGGAGCGGCTTGAAACAGAGCATTGAGTCATATGGAAAGGATAGTTTGTTGCTCCAATAACCTCTCTGAAAAAGTTCACCTTTCCCTTCATGCAAGCACTGAAACATGTTGCTTTGCAAATCGTTTCCTCCTGTCTATGCATCCACTTTCATACTTCAACAATACTTAGCAACTTTTTACTGGCATGAGTGACTTTTGTACTTGTCTCTACAGATGGTTTTAGTTTAGATTAGAATTGTAAAGCTGCTGATGATACTTGAGTTCAAACTCTGGGTGGCAAAACTGTGTACACCCTTTCCACACTCAGACCTTTGGGGTTCTGTTGCAGTGTTTCTGAAAGCAAAAGATTTTTACTTGCAAATTATCTTGTGTGCACTTTTACCTTTCAGATTGGTGTGCCAGCAAGCCAGGATGAACCTGGCAGTAGTTAGAATTGTAGATCATCAGTAGCTATGTGAGAGATGTCAGGCTGTTCAGATTTACTATAACCTTGAGCTATGCCATATGATCCCAGACAAGAAAAATATAACAATCCTTCACCAGTACTCTCCTTTTCTATAGCTCTATGAAGCTAGGTCTTTGTCATTACTAGAAGAAATTATGTTGCTTGAATTGCTACCTGCATATAAGATGTTATTAGACAAAACAAAGACAGTATGCAGAATGAGGTGATTTCATATTTTATTTGCAAAATATATTCTGAAGGAAATTGTAGAAGTTACTATACTATTATGATGGTAGCACCAGAAGTACTAGAATTTAGTCCAATGGCAATGTACAGAACATGAGAAATTGAGACAAATATCTGACAAAGTTAAAAAAAAAAAGTTGGTGTTCTCTTAAAACCGTTACTCAATGAAGCCCAATTTACAAGAAATATAGCAGTCAGGATCAAATGTGTACAGAGGTTTGCATGTAACAGAAATTCAGATGTGTCACCAGGACACTACTCCATGGGAATGTGGCTAAAATGAGCTACAGTTAAAGCACCTTTGTGAATACATACTTTAATGAGATCTGGTTATTTGTAGAAACATAAAGAAAAGGTTATTCACACTGCCTAGCTCCAGGCACATGAATTAGGAGTCTGAACTCCTGTATAGTCAGTAAAGGCTTCTTCAGAGGTCTGACCATGATAAGGAAGTTAACTTTGATGTTCAAAGTTATCTTCATAATGGGCATATTTGTCATCGTTGATTAAAAAGGGAGATCATTCTCACTTAGCTACCTGTCTTAATTGTTCACAGTCAGAAGTTGTGAATATCCTCTATCAGATGCTGATACTCAACAATTTTCTCATGAAGCAAAAGCCAAATTCCAGATGTGACCACTTGACATTATATTAGGAATGTGTGTTCTGAGACTGTCATTTCAATTTGCATAACTAACAAATGGATTATTTCTTTTACTGCTGATAACTAGGTCTAAATGATGTTATTGAAATAAATTGACTCTGCTTTCATGTGGAGAGTGAAAACCACACTTCTTCAATGGAAATATTAATAAGTAATGAAAGAACAGAATTTAACAGACAAGATTTAATTAAAAAGTCATACAAAAGAAAACAGAAGTACAGAATAAAAAGACAGAGAAGTAACACTAACTAATAAGTGCAAATGAGGTGTCCTATTCAGCACTTCAGGAAGGAAGAGTGACAGACACAAGAGTGTTTAGCTTATTTTGTACCATGAAGAATTACCAACTGTAGCATAGTCATGACCTTGAGGACAATGTTCTTTTATATTTGAAAAGATAATGATGTGAAATCAGAGTTCTGTTAGACTGCTTAAAGAAATGGCAAATTATACATCCAGATACTGTTATTAGTTTCCTGATAATTACAATCAATTCTTAAAAAGTAAGTATATCTTTGAAACTCTATCTGCATACATATATGATAGTCTTATAAGTAAGAAGAATTATCTCATTGATTGTGTATTTTTACCATTTTTAAATAGGGGAAAAATAAAGTTGTCACACTGAAATCAGTTTCCTTAAAAGGAGATGTTGGATTAGTAAATTAAGAATAATATAATTCAATTAACTATTGGTTATTCTCATTATCTCTTTCTCATCAGCTCATCAATTTACATGTGCCATATCAAAACTTCATTTAATGGATTTAAAGGTTTTTCAATGGGTTTCCTTTCCACTCATCTTGTTTTCAAAGATTAGTAACAAATATGTAGATTTGCTTCAGTCAAAAACAAATTATTTTTGAAAAAGTTACAAATAAATGATGCACCTGGAACTTAGAGCAATCATATCAAACATACCAGTTTGTTACTATCCATAGAAGATTGCTGAGGATGCTTTAAGAGAATAAACAAAAAACATCTAAAAAAAATTGACACAGACTATTTTTTTCCATTCCTTACAGAAATTTGAAATGGTGCTTGCTGTTATTCTTCACTGAGATTGTGTAGTATGTCTAGTCAGTCTAATAACTGGAAATAAGCAAAATGAAAATCAAGAGCATCAAAACCAGATTTCACTCCGCAGCCAAATGAGATACTAAAAAGGCGTGCCTAAATTAAGGAGTCAATCGGCATGACATCAGAAAATGATCCCACTTGAGAGACATTACCTGTCAGAATCTCCACACTCCCCCTGGACGTTATGCAATTTCTACTTCTGTTTTATTAACTATTTTGTAGTAGTGATTTTAATTGATATTGCACTTTATTGCATATTGAAAGGCAGTGATAAAAGTAGACATCAAATACAGAAACTATAGGCCCATACCATCTGTGTAACAAGACCTGGCTGTTTTTTACCTCTGCTATATTTGACATTTATAGCCTGAGGAGACATGCTTTCCTGATACTAGTGCAATGGTAGTAGCTTGAACTGCCATGTCAGGCTGGTGGGGCAGGAGATGATGATAAAGTAAAGGAAAATGAAACAATAGGTGAAGAGCCGAAGAAAGAGAGACAGTCAAACAAATCCTTGAATCCTTGTCCTGATCCAAGAATAAAAGGAAAAGAACAATGAGCATAAGAAAGATGACAATAAAGAAATTTCAGGAACCAAAAAAAAAAAAAAAAAGAGGAAAAAAAAAAGGAAAACTGAATTGAGAGATTGAGAAAATTAAATCTGGCAGGTGACAAATGACTGAAACAATGCTGTGGTGAGTAAATTGTGGAAAATATTTTTAAATGGCTAACTGGAAAAAAAAATGGATTTAGTAAAAGATGTTTGAAAGTGTAAAAATATAGGGTATAATATTGAATACCACACAAATAAACCTGCATACATTCCATTTAAATTTAGCGGATTCCCTGTATTCAGTAGATGGTATGCAACAGTTCATAGGTTATTTACACATGCCTTCTGGAACTATTTGAATATATATCAATCTGGTTTAAGCACTTTTTATGCTCTATCACAAAGAACTGTTCACCAGACCTAAATCACCAGCTGGTATTCTTGATGATTCCCCTTGACAAATGGATACCTTCCATTCAGCAAGGAGATGTGCAGCTCTCCTTGGTTTGTGTTACCAAATGCAGCATTGGATTAGGCATGTGTTGAATCGCCATAGGTCCAAAAGCTGATTTATTTGAAGAATGTCTGTAGTGCAAGAAAGAATACAGGCTTAACAAACAGATTTGGGAATAGCATCTCATATGGAAGGAAAGGCTGTGATTTGGCATGGATCTCTCAGAACTGATAAAAGTACTGTATTGAGAGCAGCAGTCTGGTATGGAAGTTGGATAAGCAGTTGGGTATGGGAATTGTGAAATATAAAAGAAAAAATCACTTATATTTCCTAGATCATTCTTCTACATATGGAAACATATATTATAGTTTAAGATTCTTATTAAAAAAACCTAAAAATTAGAAGGACTTTTACCTTTAGTTTCCTTACAGCAATCATTCTAGATATTACCAATGTAATTACCATCTTTCCTGCACTTAACGCTCTTTCTCTTATGTACCATTGTCTCTTAAACTATCCGAAATATTAGAAGAAACTGCTTTCCTAGCATTTTTAAAATAAATGAGTTTTTTTATTACACATCTGGAAATAATGCATTAAATAGATCTCTCAGAAATATTTTTTCTAATGTATGTTTTGGGAACCTTAGAAATTTCAGTTATTTTTATCATGATTAGTTAAGTATAGATGTGAGCCTTGCTGACGGGTCATTTTTCAAAACCTTATCATATGTCATTTAATGGGTGGTCCTGATGTCAAGAAATAATTGTGAAGGGAAAACCTGGCTGAGAGGAAGCAGAATTAAAATTTGCCCAGTGTCAGGTGGGTCACCACTTTAATGCTGTGTAGCATTTTCTTATGATAATATTATTTTGAGTATGTTATATATTATCATTTATATGTAGTAATTCAGTTGTAAATTCATGTGATATGAAATATTTAGGAGAAAAGAGTCCTTAACTCTTTGTATAAGCACTGCTCTGCAACAACTGAAAACATTGGTGTGTTATCACCAGTGTGTTATCACCACTATTTTAATAAAAAATCCAAGATATGGCATGCTACAAGCCTCTACAAAAAAAGCAAACAAAGAACAACAACAACAAACAAACCAAAAAAAACCTCTATCCCAGTCAAAACAATTACCTATGACAGCAAACATAGCAGTATTCTGGTTTACTAACTTCAAAGGACATAAAATCAGTAATATTTGAGGACTAGCTCCTTTTTTTTTTTTCTTTCATTATTAAACCAATATGATTTGCACAGGGGAAATCAGAAGGACTTGATATCTCCCCTTTTTAACCATGCGTTAGCATGTGGGGAAGTTAAAGTTCTAGTTCATTACTAATAATAGAAGCAGACAGTGGTATCTTTCCTTTTTAGCACTTAGGGGCTGACACAATTGTTTCTCTCAATGATCCTACTAAATATATGTCTCAACTGTGCAATCATGCTGTACAATCCATGGGGTCCTTTGCATCATAAATGCCAGAAAGCTGAAGAATCCTTCTAGATCCCTGTCCCCCACAAGATATAGACTGTAATTCCAGGAGATCCACTGCATTATGTACATTTCACAGCTCCTCTGTAGTCAGTGTATTTCTTGCACGGTACAAACTGATTAAAATGAAGCCACATCATATTTCTTTTCCAAAGAAAACAAATCTTGAGTAAATGCTGTTGCTTTCACTTGCACTACACTGTCTCGGTAGGACCAGTCAGAAAAGGCTATATATCTCATAAAGCTTATCCTCAGATTGGTCAGGTACCATACTGCTGCAAAGATGCCAAGACCTCAAAGCTCTTATCATCAATATCAACAGAGATCTGCTCCTTTTCTTCCTTTTCTTTTATTTCTCTCTCACTTTTTTTTTTTTTTATTTTATTTTTTTTTTTTTTTAGGCAAGGAGGGACTGTGGTGTGAAAATATTACAGTCCATACCCTCTGTAACTGTCTTGTTTGCATATATAAATATTGCTTCTTTAAGAAAAACAGACACTGGCAGCAGTGTAAGGATGTATGTTTTAATATCTGCGCATATACAGATATCAGTCTGTTTAGAGTGAGAAGGCTGGAGAACAGGCACACACAACTGGCACAAAAGGGAAGCTGACCTTTCAGTGTTTACCCTGGTGGTGTTTTCAGTGGCACCCACCTGGCTGACGCTGGCCACACCGTTTAGGAAAGTGCCAATAGACTTTGCAAATCTGAAAGCTCCTTTGCAAGACATTTACTATATGGCTTGCTTGAACTTCCTTTTCTGGGGCCCCACATTCTGTAAGCAATTAATTTTGTTTTATAACATATATATTCAGAGGACAGGTCAGTGTCTCGATGCATATAACCTGTACACTGTTAAAGGTTCTGTGCCTTCAGAGTAGCAACTTAAATCCTCACGTACCTTCCTGCAGTAGCTGGGGTTGTGTGAGCTTGCAGTCATCCACAATAACTATGAATGCAGAGGTGGAATTACTGGGTGCAGAAAATTGGAGTACAGAGTACTCATGAAATGGGAGATTCCTAGGAAAAAGGGAGTTCTCTAATGAACATCCCTTTATATTTTCCAGCCACCTGTATACCCATAGTGCTGCCAAATATAAGATTTTTATTGTATAACCCACACTAAACAAGCAAGAAGGTGGAAATGAACTGTGTATCTACACAGAAAAATATGCCCAGTTATTCTGAGAGTTGAGGTAGGAAGTTAGGGAAATTTGGAGAGATAGCTCCTGAGGAAGAGAAGAGCTAGAGTTTTCAATATCAGGCAGGTAATATGCAATAGCAAAGTTGAAGAGGCAGAAAATAATGGGCTGGGTCTTGCTGTGAGGAAGTGAGAGTAGGGGGTCTGTCTGGCTGCTGTTGGAAGGACACAACAGAAGTGTGGAGGAAGCAGGGAAGCTTCTGGGACAGAAGGAAGTGGAGAAGAGAATTTGGTGCTTGGCTGATCTCCTTAAATCAACATTTGACCCTGTTAAGTTTAAAGAAGAAATGAGGGAAGAACGCTTCTTCCTGCAGCAGGCAGAACTGCCATTCTTACACTTATGATCATATCCTTCTCCCCTTGATACAACCAAATGTGCTACATGGAACGGTTCCCAAAGCTGTCATTGCCTCAAAACCAGACACTGTGTCACAGACCTTTTCCTGATACTGGAAAATAATTTACCCAGTGTGAGGAATAAGTATTTAGAGGTGCTAACATTGAAGGCTATGCACTGAATTCTAAATGACTGGCAAATAAGCTATTAATTAAAATAGAAATTGATTCCATCTTGTGGGATTTAAGGAGAAATAAGATTCTCACAAGGTCTCCTCTGAGTGTTCTTTTAGTACAGCTAAAGGCAGTATTTTAATTTTCAAATAATCCAACCCTATAATTAAAGTTACAATTTGGCCACAAATTTTAAAATATTAATGAAACTTGAATAAGTCTGGCTGAAGTGCTCCAGGGCAAAATATAGAAATATGCTAACGAGTACCTTCTTCAAAGATCTGCTTATGAAAAAGCCATATTCTAACTGACATAATTCATTGGTTTAGTTGTCCTCTGTAATTCTAATTAAATCTTTATTTATTAATCAATTTTAAACCATTCCTTCCTTTCATGAGCTGGTGGAATCATATACTTAATTACACTTATCTGGAAATATAATAATAATAAAATGTAACGATCCTAACATCTTTGTTTTAAACACTGTGTTGATTTTTCCAACTAAAATGTGTTGCTATAAAAAAAGAAGGTGATATGTAGGATGACATAAATTAATTCTTAATAAGTGGATCATATCTGTCCATGCTGATATAATTTATAAAGGCCCTGTTCTTGCACAGCAGGATATGAGCAATTTACATAGAAGAAAAATAAATTACTAACAACCTATAACAGAAGAATTAGAATGCTCAGACAAACCAAAATAAAATCAGAATTAAATATTCTTACTGATCTTTGAAAAGTTCTATACAAAGTATTCAAGTTGCACTATTGGGATGTGGAGAAATATAATTTCACCTGACCTTTAGACTGTGGTATCATGAGATAGTAAAGGACTCCAACACTAATTCAGAACTGTAATAACTAAATACTAAAAATTCTCTGTGTGACCCATATCCTTGTACAAGTTCAGATTTGTTTGGGAAAAAAAAATACAATAAATGTTCTGTATCATCTAAAACTATTCTGTGCTCTAGATGTACTAGCTATATCACAAACATGACCTTAATTACTTCCTTCATTCCTTTGGCCTCTGGTGTTCCTGGGGGATCAGTGGAACCCTAGATCAGTATTCCTATGATCAGTGGAATTATAATGCCTTTCTCTGGTTTTGCTCAAATTAAAAATACATGATTGAAATGAAGCAAGGCACAATACATCATTATGCATTTCACTTTGGGATCTATTATCTAACAAAACAGATGCTGGATGTATAGTCTGACTTAGCCAGAAGTGCTGGATGCACTGGATCTCTAGGAGACGGGTTGCTTCCAAGAAGCTACTTACTATGCAGGTATGGGTAGTGTGAGATGTTGCAGATATTGATGCTCATGATTCAGTATTGACACCTGAATGTGTTTCACAGACTGGTGTCACTGTGAGCCTCATTTGTTGTTTTGTTCCAGTCATAAGAATCATACGATCATAGAATATCCTGAGTTGGAAGGGACCCACAAGGATCACTGAATCCAACCCCTGGGTCTTCAAAGAACCACACCCAAAAAACAAACCATGTGTCTGAGAACACTTCTTGAACTTCATCAGGCTCGCTGCTGTGACCACTGCCCTGCAGAGCCTGTTCAAGTGCCCAACCACCCTCTGGGTGAAGAACCTTTTCCCAACACCCAGCCTGACCCTCCCCTGTCCCAGATCCATGATATTCCCTCAGGTCCTGTCATTGCCCCTGGGAGGCAGAGCTCAGTGCCTGCCCCTCTGCTCCCCTCATGAGGAAGCCACAGGTTACCAGGAGGCCTCCCCTCAGTCTCCTCTGCTCTGAGATGAACAAACCAAGGGACCTCAGCTGCTCCTCATATGTCTTGCCCCTAGACCCCTCACCATTTTCACTGCCTTCCTTTGGACACTCTCTGATAGTTTTATGTTCTCCTTAAAGTGCATCACCCAAAACTGCACACAGTGCTCGAGCTGAGGCCTCACCAGCAGAGTGGGACAATCCCTTCCCTCAACTGTCTAGTAATACTGTGCTTGATTCATTGCAGGGTAGTGTGTGTGTGTGTGTGTGTTTGTGTGTTATGTTTGATTTAGAACAAAAACAAACACATAACAGGGACAAAACATACCCAAGCATTTCTGTCAGCAGGAAAGTCAAACTTCTATGCCTTTCACCACTTCTAGCTCTGGGGTCAGGACTACCTGCTATACTTCTCATCCTCTCAACCAGTCATGTGTCTCTCCCTGCTCACTTATAACACCTCTGAACTAGCAGGATTTGGATCACTGTGTTGGTATTAGTTCAAAGTACCTCCCAGCCCTGGTCATACCAGTACTATGTAACTCACAGCAGTTCTGAGCCGTTGCTTCCCACAGAAAGGAACCTTCAGTTCTAGCAGGATGGTAGTGCTGCCAATTCCATCTGACAATATCACTTGAAATTACATTCTGTCACCATCTTCTTTACTGTAGCTATGAAGGATAAAGCATGAAATCATTAAAAGAACATCAAGTCTGACAGAAATTGGTCTCCACTTTCCTTCTCTTAAGCAAAATACAAATTTCACGTACCATCATACAACCAAAGCCAGTCTGGAATTTGCTGGCAATATAATGTATGGCTCTAGACTTGGTGGCTTCTAGATACCTACAGTACCTTACTCTCTGCAAATGGGACTTCTAGTTTGTTCAGTGGCTAAGAGAGCTCAGCACAGATGTCTGCATCACCTTCTCCAGCCAGTAATGATCTATTCGTCTTGGCAGGGTGAACTACTTCACCAGTTGTTGCTCTTCTTATATTTTTAAATGTTTTTAGCGGGGAGTAGAATTGCAGGCCCTCCAGATGTCATCACTGTTAAAAGGTATTAGGCTGATTCCTGCAGATTGAATGTGCTACAGCTGTGAACACTTTAAGCTGAGCACCTACAAAGTTTACAAAATGATTACCACCAAATTAATAATAGATACATCTCTGTGGGTCTTGTGGCATAGATGGCTTGGGTAACCTTCAGCATGTAAGGGTGTAGGTCTGTAGGTAACAGGATAGCTAATCTTCATGAGGTGGAAGTGGGTTCTGACCACGTATCGCAGCTAAGCTTGGCCATTTATATGTCAGGAGCACGGGAACCTCAGTACCTATATGTTGCTGAAACACTACAGGTGTTGGAGGACAATAAGTAGGGATGCTGGGGCCCCATGCTGGCATCACACTCTGGTTCTGTGATGAGTTTGATGTTCTAGGCAAAGATGAAACAGTGCACACATTGAGGTACACTGGAAAGAGATCTCTTGCTTCTGTGTGTTTTACAGAGCCACAGTCACTGTCAAGAGACCAAGTCCCTCCCCACCTGAGAAGAGAGATTCCTGGTGGCCAGTGGATCAATGCTTCAGTGGTGAGCAGAGGTGTTGGTGACACAGTGGTGACAAAAATGCCAGTGAGGCATTTCCAGACAAGACATCCACAAACGAAAGAACAGCAGAAGAATTGTTTCCTGTGGCACGCTGTGCCTCTGTAGCCAGCTCTATCTCCTGGGCCTTCATTGAGCCATATCTACAGGCCCACAGTTACCTTCTCAGGTGATTCAAGATTTTTTTCCTCCACCTTATTGGGAATGTGCTAGGCCCAGGATTTAAAATCTTTTTTTTTTTTTTGTCCCTCTCCCTGAGATAACAGGTTAGAGGTTATGGACACAAAGCCACTGGCAACATGTAAAGAGAAAGGATCCCTCAGCAATGTCTATATGTCTGTGTCTCAGGTTAGTGCAAGACAACCTGATTGAGGAAGGCAAAAACTTGTCTAAAAAAGAAACAAGAAAACGCCTGCACCCTCAGGAGAAGCAAAGGAAAAAGGTGAAGAAAGAGAGGAATAGGATGGAAGCCAACTGAGGGGACTTTTCTCTGCCCTTTCTTTTTCAAGATGGGATTAACTGAGAGCTCTTGGTATAGCAGAAGAAATCATTCCTGGAAAAGAGAATGCCTTAATGCAAACGGTGAAAATGCAATTGTAAGGAGAGCCCTTGGATCCTGCTGTATGGGATGGTGCCAGGGTGCTTCTCAAGGCCAAGAATGTGAATCTGGGGGGGAGGGGTAAAGTTTGTGCTGTCAGCAGAGGCAGTGGTTGCAGCAGTTCAGATGGTCAATGTTTGATTCTTTTCCTCAGCACCAGATGGGGCAGTGGGGATCTCCAGTTCCTGAGCTGTTGTAGCCAGCATGCCCCACAATGAGCACAGGCAGGCAGTGGGACAGAGCTTGTCCTCCCCTAGCTGACCACTGATGGGCTGCAGCTCAGCCTCTAAGGGGAACAGAGAGCAGAAAGTGTGCCCCTTGCACATCCTCCATTGTTGGTGTTGGGAGAAAGAGCACTGGACTAGATGGACCATTGCTGAGCTAGTAGGGGACTCTTCATATTCTTCATCTATTCTCATCGTTCAAATGCTTCCTAAGCTTAGATTTAGATGTCCAGAAAAATAACTGCTTTAAACCACCTAAACTTCATAGCACATCTGTGATTTGGTGGCATTCAACTGAGACAAGCAAGATGGAATTTACACCCAGGCTGGGGGGGTATTTGGGAAGTGAAACAAAATGAAAAACAAAACTCAATGTCACAGGTCATTGTCGTTGAAAAGGTCTTTGTGCAGGGAAATACTTCTAGACAGATTCTCATTTTCAAAATTCTTTCTTTCTTTTTATATTGACTACTTGCTGTAATTCAAGTGTTGATAAAGGTGCTTCTTTTAACCATAATCCTCAAAAAAAATGAGATTCCCATCTAATTTTAGAAAAACTGATATGTTCTGGGGATGGTTATGTAAAGCCATTTCTTTTCCAGAGAGTAAAGAAGGAATCAATGACTTTCACAGCATCAGACTGTAAACAGGACTGTGCCATTGCAATTACATATGTATGTGTAGTTAGCACTAGGTTTTGTTCAAAATTTATCAAGACAGATCCACCCATCTTAGATTAAAAGGTGTTTTTTGAGAAAATGCTCCAATCCTGCCTCTGCAGCAACACTGTGAGTACAAGAGCTACATTTATTTCAGTTAAGTCATTTTATGGGGCAAAGAGCTGGAGACAATAAAAACCACCAACAAAGTTCCCAGTCCTATTCCAAATCAATCAGCAGCAAAGGATTGGGAACAGAATGCTTCTGAGACAGAACTGCAAACACTATCCTGAAGGCTTGAATCTGTTGGAGCTGTCTGGGTATATGTGTTAAGGCAGGAAAGAACAGCAAGCTTATAACCTGCTTTAGCAAAACAAACAAAGAGAGAAACACTGTCTGCTTGAGACTGAGCAGAAACAGGAGACTAAATCCACAAGATATCATATACCTGCCCCAATTACTACTTTATTTCAAATACATTAAATGCAAATATTGGTTTTCAATGTGATTTCTTTTACCAGAAGTGCCCTCATCACTGGGTTACAAAAGCATTACTACACATTTTCCTGGCTCTAAGCATACTTGATTATTTTGTGAAACAGAAGTGACAGAGCGAATGCCATCCTGACATACTGTAAAGTACACTTTGGGGGAATTATTCAAGTACAATCAGACACAAATAGTTTTAGAGAGGGGTAGAAATTGAAACCTGCTGTTTCAGATGCTGACTGATTTTCCTCTGCGTACTGTGAAAGAAAAGGGAGTATGTATTTATCTTTTTATCTTTTTTTTTTTTTTTAAAGAACAATATTATTGAAAACAGAAGTATATTGGTTAATATCTAAATAGTAAGACATTATTTCTGGAAGACTGCAATTGTTCTTCATTTCAGGAGTTTTTCTGTTTGGTAAACAAAATACTTTTTGATCTTTAACAGCCAAGCGGAGAGCAAATTAACTAGTTTTGTAATAGACAAAAGTTCTGACATCAGAACAATTTATTGATTCTTTCTTCTAATATATATTTTTAAAGAAATTTAAATTATGACCTTTTTAAAATATTATTAATATTTGTTTTCTTAATGATAGCTTGCCTTCCACTTACCCCAGCTCCTCAGTGACCTGTAGCTCTGGCATCAGGAAGCACTTTACGGTGTGAGTGATGGAACACAGGAATAAGCTGCCCAAAGAGGTTGTGGAATTTCCCTCCTTGGAGATCTTCAAAAGCTGCCTGGACATGGTCCTGGGTGACCAGCTCTAGGTGGCCCTGCTTGAGCAGGTGGTTGGACCAGATGGCCTGCAGAGGCCCTTCCAAACTCAACCAGTCCATGATTCTGTGACTTATCCATTGACTTAAAACTTTCTTAGATTTCTTATTAGTTACAGAATGTTAATTACTGATAACTTTTGTTTATTGTTGATCTTGGACAAAATAAAACAGAAAAAAATAAACTGTTCTTAATCTCAATTAGATACAAAGTAGAAGCTCCTGTAAGAAGAAATAATTGCTTCCAATCATTGTGAATAGGCAAGAATGGACCTGGACAAGCTTGAGAACTGGGCTCACATGTACCTAATGAGGTTCAACAAATCAAATTGCAAGGTGCTGCACCTGGGCCAGGGCAATCCTGGACACGAGTACAGACTGGGAGAAGAACTTATTGAGAATAGCCCTGCAGAGGACTTAAGGGTTCTGGTGGATGAAAGTTCGACATGAGCTAGGAGTGCATACTTACAGCCCAGAAGGCCAACTGCATCCTGGGCTGCATCAGCAGAGGAGTAGCCAGCAGGGCAAGGGAGGTGATTGTCCCTCTCTGCTCTGCCCTTGTGATGCCCCACTTGGAGGGCTGTGTCCAGGTCTGGGGACCCCACAAGAAGGATGTGGATGTGTTAGAATGGGTCTTGAGGAAGGCCACAAAGTTTATCAGGGGGTTGGAACACCTCTCCTACTGAGGCTGAGGGAGCTGGGCCTGTTCAGCCTACATAAGAGAAGGCTCCAGGGAGAACTCATTGTGACCTTTCAGTACTTAAAGTGGACTTATAAAAAAGATGGAGAGCAGCTCTTTGTTCAGTCAGACAAGGACAAGGGAGGATGATTTTAAAGTAAAAGAAGGGATTTAGATTAGAAGTTAGGAGGAAATTCTTTGCTCAGAGAGTGGTGAGGCAGTGGAACAGGTTGCCCAGAGGTTGTGGATGCCTCATCCCTGGAAGTGTTCAAGGACAGGTTAGAAGAGACCCTGAGCAATCTGATCTAGTGGGTGGTGTCCCTGCTCATGGCAGGGGGTTGGAACTAGGTGATCTTTGAGATCCCTTCTAACCCAAGCAATTCTGATTCTATGATAATGACTTTTTCATGCAAACATCGCATCCAAATTTTAAAATGAAACATTTAAAACTAGTAGCATAAAAGCAAAATTTTCATGCTACCTATTCATAACCTAACTATAACAACTTATGCTCAAATAGTTGTTCTTGAAATCATTCTGTGACTTTCATATAATTTAAAATCCAGTTTAAATTTGACTAGTCCATTTACTCTCACAGACAACTGTCATTTCTTTTCAGTCACTTATATTAAATAGCTGATGAAGACTGCAGGTTTTTTTGTTTTGTTTTGTTTTGTTTTGTTTTGTTTTTTTGTTTGTTTGTTTTTTCTCCAGTTTTTGCTCTCCATCATAGTGATGGATAATACGTGATAACAGATACGACTCTTTTGCCCAAAGGCCACTAACAGTGACGTGCTATGAGTATCTTTGTTTATTGCTGATCTTTTAAATATTTTTCAAGCTTCTCTGAGAGACAATGGGAGACCATAATCTTTGTGAACTCTGCTGTTGAACTACCAAACAGCATGTTGCACAAGCTGTACTAGAGAATGTATGTAATGTAGGTAATGCTTGTCAGTGAAAGGAAATGTTTTAGCTGGTACATGGAAAGTGCCCAGGCACTTGTGTGGTTTCTGGTAGATATGAGATTTCTATATGTCTTTTTTTTTATCTGGTAAATCCAGCCATAGGAAAGTTAAGTCCGTCCGTCCTTCCTTCCTTCCTTCCTTCCTTCCTTCCTTCCTTCCTTCCTTCCTTCCTTCCTTCCTTCCTTCCTTCCCTCCCTGTCTTTCTTTCTTTCTTTCTTTTTCTTTCTTTCTTTCTTTCTTTCTTTCTTTCTTTCTTTCTTTCTTTCTTTCTTTCTTTCTTTCTTTCTTTCTTTCTTTCTTTCTTTCTTTCTTTCTTTCTTTCTTTCTTTCTTTCTTTCTTTCTTTCTTTCTTTCTTTCTTTCAAGTTGTGTCTCTGAATCACCAATTACACTGTGGTCTTTGAGAATAAAACAGTTCATAAGGTCCTCAACAATGGATGTGACCAAGACATTTTATTTTCAGCAGAGGGAAAACAGCTATCAAAAGATATTGCAACATTAGAATAATTTTGTTCTGGATAAAGGTTTCCCAGCACACAGAGAATAGCACAAACACTGCCACCCATCCTCTCTTTACTTCTTTCATTGTCCTTGCCAGAAGCCTTTTGTGGCAGTTTTTAAAACCTGATGTCAGACAGCTAAGCACCACACAGCCATTTTCTTACTCCCACCCATTTGGATGGGGGAGAGAATGGGAAAAAAGGTAAAACCTTTGGGTTGAGATAAAGACTGTTTAATAGGATGAAAAAGGAAAGTAGGAAAAAAAAAAGTTTACAAAACAAGCGAAGCACAATGCAATTGCTCACCACCCACTGACTGATGCCCATCTCTCAGCAGTGGAAGTCCCTGCATCCAGCCAACCCTCCCAGTTCGATTGTTCCTTTGGCCAGTCCGGGTCAGCAGTCCTGTTTCAGCCCCCTCCCTCCTCCTGCTCCCTAGCCCCCTTGCTGGCAGGGCGGTGCAAGAAGCTGAAAAGTCCTTGGGTCTGTGTAAGCACTGCTCTGCAACATCTATAACATCGGCATGTTGTCAACATTATTCTCATCCTAAATCCAAAACACAGCACCATACCAGTTACTGGGAGGAAAATTAACTCTGTCCTACCCAAAACCAGGACACCTGACCACACAGAAAGTCCAAAAACTGTAGAGGCATTTTGGACAAAAGCTTACGGATCTGAGCACACTGTCTCCATTTTAACCAGCAACTTACAGATGATTATATGTATATTTCTATCTCTACCTACATTTAATTGCATAGGAAACAGAGCCACAAAAAAAGAAAATCGTGTCAGACCACTCAGGATTATGGTGGGCATATCCCAGCAAGGGAGTATTCAAGAACCTGCTCCATATCAGAGACTGAAATTTGAAAATGGGTCTCTGACCTTACAAACACGTCTCCTGAAGTCTCCTGCTTAGCCATTTTTGTGGAAGTCTGGAACAATTTACCACAGGATTAGCACTGGTTGTTGCCTGATTTGAGAGAGCAGCATTATTTATTTTTTTTTTTTAATTTTTTTTTGTTAATGCAATACTGCAATATCAAGTAGAAAATCAAAAGTATATTATTAAGTAAAGATGTTTAAAAGCAAAAGAAAGATGGTCTAGCTTTTGTTTCTTCTTTCTGTTTTTAATTAAAAGCCTGGCTCTTATAATTTAGCAGATTTGCTAAATATATGCTTATATGTAGTAGAATCTTTCTCACCGGCCTTCTTACTTGGTGTTGTAGTTCTTCCTTAACCTAATTAAACACACTTGGGGGTCCTGTCTGTTATTTCTATTAGGAAAACAAATTGATGATGAAGTAAAATATCTTTCATTCAGTCCTTTGTTTATTTACAGTGACTGTTGGAATTCTGTCTCCTCAAACCCAGAAAGGCTCAAACATCAGAAGATACTCTTCCCATCAAAACTGACAGCATTTTAGCCAAAGTTTATGTTACAATTCTTCCCTTCTAGGATTTTCTTGGTACCATATTCTCAGTGCTCACTCAGCATGTACCTGATGCCCCCTTATTGATTTATTTATTGTTTTATTGTTATTTTATTGTTATTTTTATTGCTATTTTTATTGTTATTTTTATTGTTATTTTTATTGTTATTTTTATTGTTATTTTTATTTTTTTTTTAATGTTTCTGGTGCAGCTATTCAGGAAACAGTTATTCAATCAGTCTGCATATACCCTGTCTGCATGTGCCTTTGGGCAGGGAGTATGGTTAGTTTTCATTTCAGGAGGTGTAAATGGTGCCTGACTATTACAACAATTTTAAATTACAGGTGGTAGATATACCCTCAATGTTAAGAGGTTTAAACCAATCCAGAATAATGCAAATGGAGCAAATGGTCTCCCCCAAGTGGATTAAGACATCAGATTCAGGCAATCATATTTATTATGTGCATATACACAAAATTAGTGGATAGGTTAAAATCTCATTTATCAAAGTCACAACACTTTAATGTGGTCACAAACCATAGTGCCATAAACTAAACATAAAGGTCATAATCACAGAATGTAAAACAGAATGTAAATGGTTTATTCAGTGACTAATAAATTATCTGATTCAAAAAAAATATATAAAATAATAATATATCAGTTTCAATGAGACCCTTTTTTTTTTAAAAAAAAAAATTAGTACTTATTTAATTCATTCTAAAACCTGCATTATGATATAATGATAAGATCCTCAATCTGACAAGGAACAAATATGATCACGTACTTTCTAAAAAGTGTTATGAATACTCAGAATGAAAGACAGAAGATGATGTTTGAGGTATATTCTATAACAGGTTCAGCAGATGGCCAGTGTTGATGTACAGGGGCAGCTACTGCACTTCCCAGCAATTGATGGGAACCCCATAAATATCCTCAATCCCTTATATATATATTTAATTCAGTTTCTTGGATGTGATAATATGTAACCACAATCAGATACAAACATAAACTTTTTCTGCTGCTTTCTAATTAAATAACACTTGTACTGGTACAAAGAATAAATAACACAATAGGGTACATATTCTTTAATAAATGTTGGTAGTGAAATCGTGCCCCAATGGTATAGAGGCCTCCAGAGGACTCTTGGCCTCCAGAGGTCTAAGTAACTACAACAAAGAAGACAAATAAGATGTTAAATAATAATAAAAAAAAAAAAATTCAGATTTGTTTTGTAGACTTTATCAAGTTCTTTTAATTTTTCGTTTCCATTATCTTTCAAACTTTTTTTGGATGAACAGACTGTAATAACTCTCATTCTTCTGTACCAAAAATGACAGATGTTCACAGAATCATAGAATATCTTGAATTGGATGGGACTCACAAAGATTATCAAGTCCAACTCCTAGGTCTACAAAGAACCATCCTAAAATCAATATTTCTGAGACTGTTGTCCAAACACTTCTTGAACTCCATCAGGCTCGCTGCTGTGACTATGGTCCTAGGGAGCCTGTCCCAGTGCCTGACCATCCTCTGGGTGAAGAACCTTTTCCCAACACTCAGCCTGACCCTCCCCTGTCCCATATCCATGATGTTCCCTCAGGTCCTGTCGTTGCCCCTGGGAGGCAGAGCTCAGTGCTTGCCCCTCTGCTCCCCTCATGAGGAAGCCGCAGGTTACCAGGAGGCCTCCCCTCAGTCTCCTCTGCTCTGAGATGAACAAACCAAGGGACCTCAGCTGCTCCTCATACGTCTTGCCCCTAGACCCCTCACCATTTTCATTGCCTTCCTTTGGACACTCTCTGATAGTTTTATGTTCTCCTTAAAGTGCATCAACCAAAACTGCACACAGTGCTTGAGCTGAGGCCTCACCAGCAGAGTGGGACAATCCCTTCCCTTGACCAGCCAGCAATATTAAGGACTCCTGGTGCATAAACCCTTAAAAACCTTTGTGTATTCAGCTGTGTGGTGGCATTTTACCTCGGGCAGCTTTGCTAGGAAAAAGTTCAGCTCCTGATACTCTGGTGGAGACGTGCACCTCAACATTAAAAAAAACAATCATAAAGAGCAAACAATACGAAATATAATGATATTGTGTATCATTTAAATTTATATTTATATCTATAGCATCTTGCAACACAGGTTACATTCAAACTTTTAAGGGAAATTAAAACTGAGAAAGAAAGAGTACAGTACGAAGCAGTGTGTTACTTGCACAGCATTGTTTCTCTTGGGCCCATGAATTTTGGAAGCATTTATAGAGAGTCTGAAGCCAGCTGGATTCTGATGAATTTTAACCTCAGCCTCTCAACTGCTGAAAATGAAAATACAGAAAACTTTTGCAAGCTGGTACAGCAGCCCTGTGAAGATTAGAAGGGGATCAATCCCACTGTTAGCAAAATGCAACAGGTTATACTACATAAATGAAACATTGTCCCTAGTAGCTTGAAAAAAAAATATATATATATATATAAAAAAATCAGGATATAAGACTTTGATAAATACAGTGCAAAAATGCACCTCTGATGCCTAGTCTTGCTGGGAACAGAAATGAGTGGTTACAAGCTTTGGAGTTCTACTTCATAAAGAGAAGCCTCATGCAGCTGGTCTGAGTCCACAGCAGAATTTGTGGCCCGAAACCTCTTGCCACAGTCACACGATCCGGAGCTCGTGCGAGCATCCAGCTTTTCCTCCATGCCTTGCTTCAGCAGGAGCGAGGAGGCTCAGCATCCTCTCGCCAGCCGCCGACGAATGGAGGCGGCAGGGGCCGGGGAGGGAGGGGGCCCTCCCGACCTTTTCTGGGCGACAGCTTTGGCGGGACGGAGGCCAGTTCCTGGCGAGAGGCAGAGCTCCCGGCCGCCCAGGTGAGGCCGGCTGCGGGTGCAGGAGCCGGGGCCGGGCGCGGAGCCCGGGGCGCAGAGCGCGGCCCGCCCCGCGGGGTGCCGGGGAGGGGTGACCGCCGCGCGTCACCGCCGCCCGCGATAAATGCCCGGCGGGCCGGGAGCCGGGAGGAAGCGGCGCGGAGCTCCTGGGGGAGGCCGGCGGAGGGGGAGCAGAGGCGTGAGAGCGCTCGGCGGTACCGAGCAGTCCCCAGCCGTGCCCAGAGCGGTCTCCCCAGCTGGCCCCCCGGCCCCTACGTGGGCCCGGCGAGGAGGTGGGCGGCGGAGCGAGGAGGCGGCCGCCGCCGGAGGGGTAAGGGCGGTGGTGGCGGGGGGCGTCCGGGGGCTCCCGCAGCGCCTACCATGGGGGCGCGGGGCCGGGGCGGCGGCGGGGAAGGAGAGCCCCGCGCTGCCCCCTCGTCTCTTTTTTGTTTTCTGCCCAGCGGAATTCTCGCTTTTAAAAATCCTTTTATTATTATTATTATTTTTTTTTTCACCCTGCGTGAGGAAGGCACCGTGGCTTTCCGACCCGAATCGCGCGGTCACGTAACAGGCGGCGCTGGCATATCGCGTTCTTGGTTGTAGTGCTGCTTTTTTTTTTTTTTTTTTTCTTTTCAAAATGTTGTCCGCGCTTTTTCTTTGTTCGGTGAATAGAATAACCCCAGCGCCCCCCACATTTCCTTGGCAGAGTTGAATGACTCCAGTTATATTGGGTACTGCAAAATCATAAAATGAAAGCCGTAATCACAGTCATATTTTGAAATGCACCAAGAGGGGATATTTTATATCAACTTAATTGTGTTTTCATTTCGCATTTTGGCATGGAATGCAAGCCTTTTAGCATTTTTGTTTATAAATTCCAATACTGCATGGCTGCTTATCTACTGTCTAATCTTCATTGAAGTCTGGCTTCTTTTAAGTAGATAGGAAAAGCATGCTTTTTTTGTATGCAGACATTGAAATGTGCATGCCAGTGTGGTATACAAAAGCTCTTGAACAAACTGAAGTCCATATACGTGAAGATAAGTTATCTAAGCAAACAGCAGTGTGTACTGATGACTGTAAATGACATGTGGAGTTCTGGTTTCTTCCTTTAAAACAACAGTGGCAAGCTCTGTACAAGCTACAGTTTGACTTTTGTTGCTTAATAAATTCATACAGGCCCGTGCTTCAACCTCCAAATTACATTACTCTCTCTTCTGCATTTGCAGCCAACAGACCTGGAAGAAAGACTTTGTCTTGGAGCTAACTCCTGAGCATTCTGAGATCATTCATCATGAAGTATGTAGTACAGGAATGGCTCAGAGTAACTACCTTACTATTCATAGCTCAAGCAATTTCTTCAATGGTTCTTCCCAATGCCACGCTCTTAGAGGAACTTTTGGAAAAGTACATGGATGAAGATGGTGAGTGGTGGATCGCCAAGCAGAGAGGGAAAAGGGCTATCACAGACAGTGATATGCAAAGTATCTTGGATCTTCATAATAAATTACGGGGTCAGGTGTATCCACCAGCTTCCAATATGGAATATATGGTAAGAAAAAAATGATAGTGACATGCAGAAAGAAATGTTCATAGAATAGTTACTGTCATTTTATAAAGCAACAAACTTTCAGTCTTAGCTTGCTTCATTGCTCCTATAAAGTGCTTGCTCCTTTTTTTGTCTTTTTGTTTATTGTACAGGGGTGCACTGTAAGAAAAATGGCTGTTTGTGGATCCTGTCATATTCTACTGATATCAGTGGGTTTAAACTATCCTAGCTCTCCTGAATTTAACTATCAATTCTTCAGCATAAGGGACTAATTTCTAAAATTGCTTTATTCAAAATAATTGATGATGAGGTTGCCATCTGAGAAAAGTACTGAACTATGAAGCTTCTAAATAACATGGATTCTCTCCCATGCTTCTAGGTTGGATGGAATTTCTGAGCAAAAAGAGGCTCCTGTAAACAATAAAATCCTCTATTTGAGTTGGCATGTGGTACTAGACTGGAGTCCCATATGTTCCTATATTTAGTAGATTAATAATGTAATACAGAATTTCTATTTTTTTTTCCATGTTTTGTTTTGTTACTTGTAGACTTAAATCTCCCACGTTTTTGAACTTTGATTTTATGCTATGGTTTAAGACTAACTATATCTCTCCTTGCTAATTAGATCAAAACAGGTCATTAGAGCTTTTAAGAAGTCCAAAGTTGTGACAAGAATAGGTGTCTTTTCTTGTTTCTGCAGGAAAAACTCAAATCTTCGTGTGTCCACAGCATGTATTTGTTTCTCTCTCCATGCATAAGAAAAATAGCATGACTATAGGCAAGGTTTTTAACACCAAGGTTTCCTAGAACTTGTAATTATAAGATCATGACAGGGGATCATATTAACACACTTCAAGATTTAAATGTCTTTCCCAGCTTGAAGCAATGTCTCTCTCAACTTGGAGATATGAGAATGTATATGTCCTGGAGAAAACATGCTTGCTTAAATCATCAATAAAGGTAGTTTAACTGGATTTTACCTATATGAATATTATTATATTAGGCTAGAAGTTAGTACATATTATCTCCAAACAAAGGAAGGATAATATCTTAAAATCTGTTAACACTTTCAGTTACAATTGACTACACATCCTTAAACTTTATTTTTTTGTTGCGACTTTCAGACCTTTCTATAATGTGGGTTATATTTTTGTTCCCAAAAACACAGGTTGATTTGTTTCTGATTAACTTACAAAAAAGCTCTTCAGCCTCTTTGTAAAATGAGAATAGAAGACTGTTCTGTTTTCCCATGTTAAAATATTTCCTGAGATTATAAAAAAGGGTAGTTCTAATTTATTTTTATTTTTTAGTTAATCATCTTTTCCCATTCCTAATGCCATTGTATATTTGACTGTGATATATATGTCTTAAAAAGAAGAATGTGGATGTGCTCATTTTATTTATTTATTAGTGGCTGTATTCTTGAAAGATTCCTTCTGCACTGCACAAAGTTTGTCCTAAATTTTGTGTTAGGGCTGTATCTGGAGCAAGCTTTTTCTTTCCATGCTCCCCAATGACTCCTGACCCAGAGTAAAAGGAAAGAGAAAATATTACCTGACTTTAATGTAGAGATATTCTTGTGGAGAAAGGGTGGAGGAATGGGGAAGCAGCAGAAGAACAGGGCAGCCACTTTCGAGAATTGGAGTCAATTGTAGCACAATTTCTGAGACAATCTTTGATTATGATAGGCAGGACTTTAGGATTTGTGAAGACAAAAGGTCTGTGACTGGCTGGCCAAAGGGATGGAGATGTGTTCAGGGGCTAAGAACACACTGCTCAAGCTATGAGAAGAACCTGGAAGCAGGCTGAGAGTCTCCTCAAAATGTTGAGTCAGTAGTATGGATAGTTTGATGAACTGTTGTAGCTGGGGAAGAACTGGGACTGTTGGGACAGTGAAAAATTGGGAGTAGGAGTTTGTGGAGGGATTTTTAGAGCACAGAAATTTGGTAAGAGGCCACTTGTAAAGATTAAGGCTGGGAGGGAGTGGGAATGGGGGTTATTCCTGGAGGAAGCCAGCATTGTGAGGCATGAGGATGGCTGAAGACACTCAAGCTCTGCTGCTTGAACAGAATGGTTGTTTGCACATCTACTTTATGATACAGTTTGTGATTGCATGGTCGTCTACCTTCTTTTGTAAATTAGATGTAATAAAGGAATCAGGGCTGTTTTATTGTTTAATAACTCAAAATTTCAAGTACAAAATTATAAACGGTGTGAAGTCAAAGACTAAATAACAAAGAAGCAGCAATAAGTGATAGTTCACTGAGGAAGCTTGATCTGTTTTTGTGCATTCAATTAAAAATTACCTGGAAGAGCTCATGTCTGGTCGTTATCATAGTACATGTATTCAAGAAATAAGCTACAAAGTCCATTTGGTCATTTCAGAACTTCTGATTCTAGCATTGAAGCTGTACAATTATTAGTGCTATTTTTGTCCATAACTGAATGTAGATAAATGCATGTCGTGACACTTAATAGAAACTTTATTTTTTATAGACATATGCTAATGGATGTACAAAGGCCACCCTTCTAGATAGAAATAAACACTCTTACATGTGATTTTACAAGGTTCTATGCCCTCTAAGTCAGTTTCATGGATGACAGAAAGACCAAACAAGCAAGTGTTAATGGAATTAAAACTGTATTTAGCTTCATTTTTTTTTTTTAATAAAGGATGGACATTATTTGGTATCTTTATTTTTTATTATATTAAAAAAAAAAAAAGGTTTAAGTATACCTGTATGACTTTATATTTTTTTTTTCAGTTTTATTAGGATACGTCAGATCTTATCAAATCAACTTCCAGTGTCCCAGAATAAGGAAAAAAAAATCCCTCTAAATCCCTATGTTTATTAAGCTAGATAAGTACAGTTGAAACACTTTCATCTACTTTTGGGGTGCTTTATAGTATAGAAATCCTGGCCAAAAAAAATAATCCTAGTATGGGCACAGCCCCATCATTATAAGCAGCCCTTTGTACTCATACAGCCTCTCCTTGTAAACAGAGCTAGCACTGCTTGTAGAAATTTTAGCAGTTTTATGAATCCAAGGAGGTGATCAAGGATCAAGGTTCACATGCTACGCCTGAATCTTCTCTCTCTACAAGTCTCCCATATAATTTAAAATCTTCCAGTGTGCTTGGAGCTGTGAGATGGTGGGAGCTGTGTGCTCTCCTTGTACTGTTTGTTTGTTGCAACTAAGCTAACCTAACAAGCAGTTCTGGCTGAAAATGCCTCAGTCCCACTCCTTCCACTGGTAAGGTATCTGAGTTGATTATGAGATTGATTCAACTATGTGAAGAATCAGAAGACTTTTTTTTTTTTTTTTTTCCCTCTTTTGTGGTGTTAATTTTCTGCCAATGTGAGTTATGGGACTTGCACCCTATATGGCTGAATCAGATGAGTACAAGTACTGATAAAAGAAGAGGGTGGGAGTATACAGTGCTAAGGATTGAGAATGTTGAAGAGCCACACTTTTGAGTAGAACCTACTGGTCATATGCTTTGCTTGCAAAATCTGGCCATACCTTTGAGAGAACTGCAGGGCTAACACCACATTTTGGTTTAAGTTGTGTAGAGGAGAAAAACTTTTTACACCCTATATTTTCCAACATACTTCTGCACAATATATTCAGTAAGTAGATGATACAGAGTAGAGACTGAAAAGTATAAACCATAACATGATACTCTACGTCATATAGCACACTACAGTTTTGATTTAGCTTCAGTGATAGATATATGAGATACAAAATAGTATCTCTCCGATGATACTGGCATGCCTGCCCAAGGACTTTTGTAGTCCTTGGGCATGCCAGTGGCTTCCATTATAGTTGAGGACAGTCTGCAGCGTATTAGATCTTGATTCTGTTAAAGAAAATGTTGAATTACTGATTTTTCTGTACAGCTGTAAACCGTACAGAAACTTGAAAAAGGAAAAGGGCATGAGATTATCGTAATTCAGAGACCTAAAGTTACTAACTGCAGTAGATTTCACAGTGGATGTGCGTAATGAACAGAACATTCTCATGGTTGTCTGGCTGAACTTACCGGATGAAAAGTTCATTTTCCCAAGTATCATGGCTCTGGTGGTGAGCAGTAACAGATTCCTAGGGTAAAAGGATAAGAATAGAGCATGCAAGCAGGAAAACTTATGCTTCAAAAGCTTTCGATTTCCGGCAAACAGCAGCTTAGGGACTTTTCTAAATCTGCACTTTTTGTTTCCAGTAGTCCCAAAAGGGATTTTCTTCTATGAATCTAAATGCTTTTGAGTCCATTTGTATTCTTTGTGTCTCTGATATCAAATTGCAGAGCTTCATAAATTATGCAATATAATACATGAATAAGTATTTTTTTCCTTTAAACCTGTCTTTTTATTTGATACTTTTTTTTTTTTTCCTTTGTTGTGAGAAATAATGCAAAATTAGTAGCCTTTTAGCATATTCACAGTGGTCATATCTCTTACATCTACTTTTCTTGAAAACCATCCCATCTGAAAAATCTATTTCATTTTGTTTTGCTTCTCTATCTGCTATGGTTCCACTATTTTATTTTGTACACAACATAAATTGTTAGTAACTAAGGCGTACTGTGGATTGAAATAGTTGTATGTTTTTCTTTTTGTTCTTTATTTGCTTATTAATTGTGAATATTCTTCTGCTTGGCTAAGCTAAAGGTATCACTTTCATAGTGCTATTCGTGATGGTTCCAAGATCTTTTCAATATGCTATTCCAAATACGTTATTTACTATGTTATATCACATACATGTTATCACATGTATGTACAGATGGCTCTCCTGTCCTCATGGTTTCACATGCATTGACATTGAGTGTTATCTACTATTTGTCTTCCTATCACTTAGTATTAATGATTCTAATCACTACTACTTTAAATCACTTAGTGATCATCTCCATCTTTTACTTTCCAATCTCCCTCTTTTTTAAACTACCATAAGTATTTAATACCATCTTGCACTTCCATGTCTTGGGCTGTAATGGAAAATGTATGTGGCAGAGGAATAACGATACATCTTTCAGGAATTTTACAAAGTGATCGCTTATTCTTCAATTTGTTTTCTGTCTTTTTATTACATTCTTCATCTCATTATAGCTTTTTTTTTTTTTTTAAAGAACTTAGTGAGGAACTTCATAAAAAGGCTTAACTATACTTAGCCTGTTTTTACTTCCTGTTGACACCTTCAAAGAAGTCCAATAGATTTGAAAGGAATTCACATTATCCATATATTTATTTTCTTTATAACTTGTCCTATCAAGTCATCCCAGTAGAAGCCAGTTTCTGGTCTGCAGTTTCTCAGGATCCATTGGAAGCCTTTTAAAATATGAACACCCATATAATGGCTTTTGTTAGTGTGGTACTGAGACCATTTTAAAAAAAGAGGTTGTATGCCACACAGTAATTGAGCGGTTTCATAATCAAGTTCTTCCAAATTCTTGAATGATATTGCCAGTCCTGGCGACTTGATAATGTTAATGTTATAAATTTCATTTTAACATTATCTTCTGTTAGATCATTCTTTCCTAGAACTCTTCCTTCAATGCTGTTTTTGAATTGTCAACGTTACAACTTAAATGGGAAAAAAAATTCTTGAGGTTATGATCATCAGCTTGTTATGAGAATGTATGGCAGGTCCATGCTGTACTGATGTTTATCCTGCTCTGTGCAGTTAACAAGTGCTCCTTTGTAAAGAAAGGAGTACGGAACATTGTTCTACATGGTGTGCACAAGGATTAACAGCACTTCAAAGGGAGCAGAGAGGGATGATATTTCCCTTGTGATGTTCCAGGGCACACGAGTAAAATTATACCATGCTTTTAATATTTCCCATCCCAGGCCATTGACCCAGCATGGCCTTCACTTCAGTCTCTTGGATAAGTCTGGAAAAAAAGTTTGTACTAGCACTGAGAACTGAAACAAACTGCTGATGACTCATTAGTCTGACCAGAGCAATGTGCTATTGATACTCTTCTGCTCTGAGGCTGATCTGGTGTCCCTGGCAATTTCTGTAGTGTGCTTGGTCTGTCTGCTACTTCCTGGCCTCCCCTGGCAAAGACCTGAACTTTAAGGCAAAAATGGGAAATGTCATGATTTGTTGTACGCTTGCCAATAATTTTGGAGTATATAAAGCAGTACATTTTTTCTGTGGTTAAAATCCTTCCTTGGTAAATTGATTTTAGACAGTGTTCTGCACTCTCCTGCCATCAGTCCCACCCTTACATAAATATCATAGAAGAGAGTGTTACCAAATTAGGAAATCAGTATCGTTTGTCCTTTCAAACTGTGTCGACATGGAAGGCCTTATTCTACCTTAATCAGTTAGACTAGGTTTTATTTCATTGTTAATAAATTATTACTGATTTGTGAAGTGTTAATACAACTTGAAATACTTACTTTAGACACTGTCATTATATAATTTCCTGACCACTTGGTCTTTCTAACTATACTTCTGTAAGTAGTATTTGTATATCATGGTCTAAATTTACAAAACCTTTTTATTTTATTTTATTTTATTTTATTTTATTTTATTTTATTTTATTTTATTTTATTTTATTTTATTTTATTTTATTTTATTTTATTTTATTTTATTTTATTTTATTTTATTTTATTTTATTTTATTTTATTTTATTTTATTTTATTTTATTTTATTTTATTTTATTTTATTCTGGAAATTTCAGTGGTGAGATTATGCCTTTAATAAATTTAAACATATTCATGAAAACTACATTTTTTTCCATGGTTATGGTCAACACTTTAAAAATAGTCATCATTGGTTGGATAAAGTAAGTTGTTTGTTCCTTTTATTTTCATCAGCTGTACTCTGCAAACTAGGACCCACCAAGAGGAAAATTTATAAAAGCACTTTTGGTTAATGAATTTATAACACATTCTATTTTAAACCATTCTTTTGGTGTTCAGTCCTTAATTTCATATAAATATACATATTTTCCCAAACAAATGAAAAAGTTGAATAGCTCATGCAAAATCCTCATTTCATGCATATGCCTTTGCTGTACTGAAAAATGTTTAGGTTTCCAGATTGGTAGGCAGTATATTTCAACCTGGCACTTCTTGGCACCTAGCCACACTTTTAATTTTGTAATTACTGTAATTGAAGAACATCAAGCAAGGAAATTTTTCCTTATTTCATTATTTTTTAGTCGTCTTTTAACAAGGTCCTGCCAATACATGCTAGAGATGTCATTGATCATAGGAACACGCTGGCCCATCGAATTCTTGTGTGGGTATTAGATAAATATCATTCATACCATAGTGGCTGATTTCAATCCCTGTTTCAATAGGGATTGAAATTTCAGCTATTTTATGCTGCATTTAAATCATAATCTGCATAAGTCTGGATTTAGCAGTTTCTCTGCATATATCTATCAGCTCTCAGCTGACATTTCCTGTCTATAACATACTTAGCTACAGGACTGAAATTTTCTCTGGAGTCAGTCTTGGTGCTTCAGTGCATGGAGAATTGAAATAGTATTAGGAAACCTAGAGGCCTTGTAATGAACATACAGATTTTGATGAATTTTTATGTGCTTAATGATAGTACCCTGTTAAAATTCCTGGGCATTTCTGATGAAGCCCTTACATGTCTTTGTCTAGTTTGTCTTGTCCATTTTGCCAAAAACCCTGCAGGGATGCTTGGTTAAAAACAATTCATATTCCTCTTGAGCAGAAAACCTTGGTTTGTGGAATCCTGTAAGTGGCCAGAGAACACTTCGGGTGCCAAAAACAGAGCAGCCCTTTTCAGTGTGAACCTGTCTTCTTTCCCTCTGGTTTTCCACTTTCCTCTTCCACTTCAAAGGCTGGTGGAAGTGCTTCAGCCTCTTTGCCTATGCTCAGAGTCTACTAACACTGCATCAAAGAGCACAGTGACGTTGACTTACCGTTTTATTCTCTCTGGCAATTTTAGCAAAAGATTGTGCAATGTGAAGAGGCCAAGAAAGCAAGTTGGTAAGTCCATGCTATAAATTTTATTGATGTAATGCCAACAACAACTAAGCAACTCCAAGTGAAGAAACTGAAAGTGGAAAGTACCAGAAAGGCTTACTGTCTCAAAGTTTATAGGAACCTTCCCATAATAAAAATAATTAGCAACACAGAATAGATACTGTTCATCCTTTATTTTACTGTTAGAGAACTTATTCACCTCCTTTATCAAAAAAGATTATTAAATATTAATCAGTAGTAACAGAATCAGAGCTTAAATATAAAATCTAGACTGAATACAGAAAGAATCAATGAGATTATGAAAGTAACTCCATGTAGCCCTGCCATCTTCATGACCGCTGTCTGGGCATCTGCTTTAACTTAAGATTGTTTAATTGGGAAAAAAAAAGAAGATAAGAAGATATTATTCCTTACATTATGTTATTGAAAAGCTAGACATGAATTTAGCACATTATCTATTAGAAATAGTTGTCAACCTTAGATTTGACATGAACTAGAGTGACTTTAATAGAAAAGCATGACTCATTAAGACTATCTTCTGTCTGGACAACTTTTACTTTATTATGATGGCTTTTTTATGACGGAAGATAGCATTAGATCCGGAATTTTGGCTGGGTTTCAAGAAAGAATGATGCCTAATACATATTGCAGTATAGGTGAATTCCATGTTGGCTTTCTGAATGGTTAGGTACTTTTCTATAAGACATTTTTTAACTCCCTTCTGTTAGATTTTATTTAAACATTTCTAACGGTAGGGCCAAGTCATATATGATCACTGTGTGATCTCTGACAGTAAGTTCCATTCACTTCTGCTCTACTAATGTCAAATCATGGTGGTCACCTTTTAAAAGCCAACATTAATTGTGACATATTTGACATACTGTGGCTAATTTTTGTTCAAAGTCCAGGAAATTCTGTAGCATCACTAAAACTGCTGCATGAAAGCAATCAGTTACAGCTAGTTTATGGTGGTAATGAGTACTAGGATTTGAGGTAAGGAGCTGTGCTGTGGTCAATTTATAATTAGCTATACATATTTATGAATACTACTTGTAATGAATATGTGTAATTCATATGTTGACAATGGACAAAATGCAGAAGTCAAGATCAGTTTGCACATTGCTATTGCTTCTTTTCCATTCATGTCAGAATATAGAAGTGAATAGATGATTTTTAGTCATCTTCTAATAGAAAGTCTTTATGTACTGCATTTAAAAAGTAGCCAAGTAAATGCAGTGTGTCAGAACACCCTGGAAACCTGAATATTCCAGCAAGTTTTTTTTTAACGCACTTAAGAGTACACACAGAATTAAATGTGATTAGTCATGTCTGCTCATTCCTATTCCTGGTTTTTACTTTTTGAACACAAAAAGCTCAAACACATGAAACTGTAGTAGAGATACTTCTAAATATTAGTGTAATTTATTCAGCATTCAGGAACAATATTTTGGGCCTCATACTGCTTTCCTGTTTCCAGGCAAAAGCCGCAGTTTTCCTGCTTTTTACTCTTTTCCAAAAGAGTAGCTGAAACCTCAAGGTCTATTCAGGGATCTCTGCCCAGTTTAAAGCTCTATAAACTCTAGTCAACCACATGGTAGAATGTCAGGTTCTTACCATTTTATTTGTAGATACTCTATCTTCCTATGACAGAAAATGGATGCCTTTCTTTCTAGTGGGAAGTTTAATTTACTTATCCCTTTCCTTGTGTTTAGGGGAACTTGCTAGAATGGTTGTTTTTGTATTTTCAAGGAGAATTGTCAATACTCTTGAGCTTTTGTGCTCACTCTGTGTACTGTAAGCTAACATGGAGTTTGGTATTTTCAAACTCAAATGACTGAAGGTGAGCATCTCAGTTGTGTGCTAGTAAGTGACTTTTCAGATGTGTTGAAAAGTCATTAGTTTCTACAGACTTCCCTCAGAAGCCTAAGTATGGATGAAAATGCCTCACCTAAGCTTAACTGAAAGTGAAGCTAAAGAACTGCCAATGCCTGCCAAGAAGAGATCATATCAAATCAAATATCAAGTGTTTTTTTTGACCCAGTAATTAATGAGCGTAGTGTACTGGGGGAAGTAGTAGGTGTCATATTTTTGACTCTAGAATGGTTTTAGCACCCTCCACCTGGTATTTTAATGAGTTGAAAGTGACAGAAGCTCACAGTTAAACTGGCAGAGGATCAAAAGCTTTAAGCCTATCCTCTTTCTGTTAAGCACGTAGGTTATGACTTGGACGAGCAATAATACATTAATCAGGGCATGCGTTGGAATTGGTGTAGAGAGCACAATCAAACTGTAAGAACTTGATAAGCAATGGTAATGGCCTAGAATTAACATGATAAAGTGCAGTAAATTTAACTGCAAGATATAGAGTAAGTAGGAAATTGAACAGGTGGAATACAAAGAGTAATATGTAGAGGTAACACTACAGTAAAAAGATGCATGAGTTGCTCTTAGTTATAAAATATTATGAAGCAAGAACTTGTGAAAGAAGGTGACTTCTTTGCGTGAAACTGGTGAGACCTTGTCTGAGGTGTGGTGCCCACTTTTGGTCATTTTTTTTAGGAATAGTCTAGTCACTCCAGAGTGAAAGAAAGAGATTAATGGGACTGATTATAAACTCATGTGTGATTCATGATAAGGACTGAGGGAGTGAAATAGCTGAATTTGTTTAATCTGGGAACTAAATAAAGGTTGATACAGGAAAGTGATTTTTTTTTTTTTTTTAAATCATCTAGCATTGCAAGGAAGGAGGTTTACATTGCATACCAAGAAAATTGTCTTTACTCTCACAGTCATAAAACTCCAGAAGAAGAATAAAATAAAAATTATTCTGAAACTACCATTATTACTTCTAATAATAATAATAAAAGTGGATAATATGCATATATTATACTCTGGCTCAGTGGAAGAGCAGTTAACATCAGTCTCTTGAAGTAATTTTCAGATGTAGCTTTTTGTTATTCTGTGCTGGTACCATGCAGCTGATTTCTAGTTCTTAACTGTATTTCTGGTTTGTTTGCTCATGGTATTTCTTAATCAATATTTCATCTTTCTTTTTTTTTTTTTTTTTTTTTAAATTTTTTTTCTTTCCCTTCTCACTAGTCTTAAAGAATACAGTGCATTCTATCTTCTATCAAAAAATAAATAAATACCCATACTGTACTGTGGTATTTACTTTAGTACTCTCTCCCTATATTTAGAGTGTATATAGCAATGAGGTATTTATACTATGCCATGGTAAATGTTTACTTTCAGTGGTGCCCACTGTACTTACTTTTCCATCTTTACTAAGCTTAAATTTTAGCTCTTTTTTTCTTTCCATACAGTCCCATTCTATATGATTTCCCCCTCCCGTTTTCCTATATCCATGAATATCTCTCCAATTAAAATGTTACTTTTTATTATTTTTATTAGTTTATATTATATGTATATATGTTATTATTATTAATATTAGTTTTTATTGTCTGGTGTAGATGTCTGCATCTGAGATGGTCTCCTTTGTCAAGGGTACTAGTCAAGGGAAATGAGAATTTCCAACACACAACTCATCTCAATTAAAGGTGTGTAGCTAAAGCTATCTGCCTCTGTAGATGCTTACTTGTTTATGTAACTGCAAAGGTAACTTAGGTAATTAGCTCCGATGTAGGTATCAGCTTTGAGGCCGTTTAAATTCAAGAGAGGTTAATCCCAGCCGATGTGATTAGTTTGGCTGTTGATAAATTGTACTTTAAGCTGTGATATCCTTCCTCACTGAAACAGCTTTTCCACAAGCAGAGCATTGGTTTCAGTTTACATGCTACGTGGACACCGTGTTGACACAGGTTGAATAACACAATTTGTAGTCCAATCTGTAAAGTTAATCCGTCAGTTGTGGTTTATTTTAAGGTGATATGTTGTAAACCAGGAGAATTCAGAAAATCTGTATTTGCATGCAACATGCCTGCTGCAAAGCCTTTAACTTTCTGGGGAAGGAGAGTCAGCAGCTGGAGTCACTAACTGCTGTCATCATTTAGTTTAATCTACCACCCTGGTTTTACCCTCAGTTAGCCTAGCATAAGTTTTGTGAAGCTCTGGTAGTGCTATTGATACTGTAGGTTTTAACAAGATGCTGACAAAAGCAAGGCTTGTGTTAGTGGGTGTTGTGGTACAATATGAGCAGGAATGCAGAGCAAGAGAATTGGTGCTGAGTACCATTCATGTTCTCTGCATTTCAGGGGTCATTTTGAGATAGGTCTTAACTGTTTGTGTGGACTGAACTCCCATTAACAACTGCAAAGCATTAGATGTGCTCTTGGAACATAACTCCTGGCATTTTGTCTAGAAGGAAACCAATTTGTACTTTAGAAGTGCTTTGTGATATACAGTAAGTGTAAATGTCATGTACAATAATAGTTTTGCATCAAATCTCTTTCCTGATCTAGATTAAAATGCTGCTGTAGAAAAACCCTAAGTCAGACTGAGCTCTGTCATGGTGTATGTGATGGTATGGCAGTCTAAAAAAACAGTGTAATTTCCTGACTTAATGGAAGGGAATATTTTAGGTAGCAAATCTATGTGAATGCTAAGAGATGCAGCAGAAATTGTATAAATAATCACGATGCTCAGATGATACATAAGTTGTCTTCCAAAGCTGAAACAGGAAGACAGTAAAATAAACAAGCCAACTGAGATCGTGGGACCGAAGTGTGTAGAGCTAAGTGTTTTTTCCTCTTACTTGAAAAGTTGACTCTTGCCAATGCCTCTGCTGTCCATACTAGCTCACATATGTTTGCAATAGCAGTTTTAATGTATGACTACACTGATTTGGATAGCAGAAGCATCTGAGCAATAGACCATGCCATCTTGTCAGTGGTAGACTATTCGGAATAGATAATGAAATCAAGTCTAGAGTACCACTGAACTTTCAGCTCAGGGTTTTTGTATGTGAATGAATTATACTGTGAGAGGACTATGCTTCACAGGAGTGATACCTGAAAAGTTAATATAGACCTTCTCTGTCACACAGGAGGATACAAGAGTAAAAGGGAGGTGGTTATGCTGGTAACTTTCTGCAGAGAAACATGTTCTTTTGGGTGACTAAAAGCTATTTTCCAGCATTTGAAATCTCCTGAGTGTGTGTATCTAATTAGAAGAAAAAAATTTATTGTAAGGAGATGAATTACTTGTGAACTTAATCATGTCGGTATGACTAGGGGGTTTTAGAAAGAGTAAATTTGGCAAGGTTAAAAGCTAAAAGATAGTATTTTGATTAAGTTTCAAACAAGCACTTGCTTGAATAGCAGCAAACTCTACTATGCCTGTTTTGTTGTTGTTATTTTTCTCATATACTTCTGAATTTTGCACTTTCTTCTATCAACAACTGAAGCACACTGAATACATCTAACATTATGATCAGCATCACTGTCCAACCACTCAGAACACTGCCAAATACTTCAGTTTATTCAGTGAAACGCAGACATGCTGTTATGAACAACCTAAACTTAATCAATCTACTATGCCACCAAAAAAAAAAAAAGATAAAAATAGCATGATTTGTTTCTGTAGAGGAAGTGCTAGATTCATGGATGTGTTCATCACTTGGAACTAGATCAATAGGCAGTAATTTTTTGTCCAAAATGGGAGGAAGAATGAGGAAGGAACATCATCCTTTGCCTTCATAAGAAATGGCATGTCCGATGTTAGTTGTAACTGCAGTCCTCAGGAATACGTGTACTGAGTATTCCAGCATAACAGTACACAAGACCCTTTGGCTGTTAACTCTATGTTCACAGAGCAAATGTAGATTTGTGGTAGTACCATCATCTCAAGATGAATTTAAATAGTATTTCTTTAATGATATAGTTCATACTAAAATAGATGTGGGCAAAAATGGAAGAAAAAATTCAAAGAGATGAAACATCAGATACAGCCTGTAATATAAGATTAATATTTATCTAGTTTAGGTTGTAAACTTGTGAGGTTGTGAACTTGCAAAACTGATACATGACTTGTAAAAGACATGTACGTGACTTGCTAAAATTGATGAAGTCTAAGTCTGCAGGACTGTAACATGTTAATTTGTTAGATTCAGATAGTTTTCTGTGAAAGTTCTAATTAAGAACGATTCAATGCTTACATATACTACAACAATGGGGTAAGATAATGGGATCTAGTTTTCACAGACTGAATTTTCATGTGTCAAAAAATGATCACTTATTATATCCTGGAGTTCTGGTGCACAATACTTATGTATGCAGAATGCTAGAAAGCACTGGAAAAAAAAACCACAAACGTGCCATCTTGAAAATTGTAATTTTCAAAATTTTTATCCTGAGAAAAATGTAGTTTATGGGCCAGAATACTGTATTTGTTGTGATAACCCTAGATTCAAAAACATCATAAAAGGAGCTATGTCACTGATGAGACTGTACCACAAAATGGCACAGCATAAGCTGTTGTCTTGGACTTTAATATGTATTGTTTTACATCTTGTCCTCGTAAGTATAAGGCAGATAAATGCAACATATATTTCTAAAGTTAGATGTTCCTCCTGAGAGTCATCACGCAGCACTTGCAGGGCAAGCAGGCGATCAGGCCCAGTCAGCATGGGTTTATGAAAGGCAGATCCTGCTTGACGAACCTGATCTCCTTCTATGACAAAGTGACGCGCTGGGTGGACGAGGGAAAGGCTGTGGATGTGGTCTACTTTGACTTCAGCAAGGCTTTTGACACCGTCTCCCACAGCATTCTCCTCAAGAAACTGGCTGCTCTTGGCTTGGACTGGCACACGCTTCGTTGGGTTAGAAACTGGCTGGATAGCCAGGCCCAAAGAGTCGTGGTGAATGGAGCCAAGTCCAGTTGGAGGCCAGTCACTAGTGGCATCCCGCAGGGCTTGGTGCTGGGGCCGGTTCTCTTTAATATCTTCATTGATGATCTGGACGAGGGCATTGAGTGCACCCTCAGTAAGTTCGCAGATGACACCAAGCTATGCGCGTGTGTCGATCTGCTTGAGGGTAGGAAAGCTCTGCAGGAGGATCTGGATAGGCTGCACCGATGGGCTGAGGTCAACTGTATGCAGTTCAATAAGGCCAAGTGCCGGGTCCTGCACCTGGGGTGCAATAACCCCAAGCAGAGCTACAGGCTGGGAGAGGAATGGTTGGAGAGCTGCCAGGCAGAGAAGGACCTGGGAGTGATGGTGGATAGTCGGCTGAATATGAGCCAGCAGTGTGCTCAGGTGGCCAAGAAGGCCAACGGCATCCTGGCTTGTATCAGAAACAGTGTGGCCAGCAGGGCTAGGGAGGTGATCGTCCCCCTGTACTCAGCTCTGGTGAGGCCGCACCTCGAGTACTGTGTTCAGTTTTGGGCCCCTCGCTACAAGAAGGACATCGAGGTGCTTGAGCGGGTGCAGAGAAGGGCGACGAAGCTGGTGAGGGGCCTGGAGAACAAGTCCTACAAGGAGCGGCTGAGGGAGCTGGGCTTATTCAGCCTGGAGAAGAGGAGGCTCAGGGGCGACCTTACCGCTTTCTATAGGTACCTCAAGGGAGGCTGTAGCGAGGTGGGGGTTGGTCTGTTCTCCCACGTGCCTGGTGACAGGATGAGGGGGAATGGGCTTAAGTTGCGCCAGGGGAGTTTTAGGTTAGATGTTAGGAAGAACTTCTTCACTGAAAGGGTTGTGAGGCATTGGAACAGGCTGCCCAGGGAAGTGGTGGAGTCACCATCCCTGGAAGTCTTCAAAAGACATTTAGATGTAGAGCTTAGGGATATGGTTTAGTGGGGACTGCTAGCGTTGGATCAGAGTTTGGACTCGATGATCTTGAGGTCTCTTCCAACCTAGAAATTCTGTGATTCTGTGATGTAAACGTGATTTATACAAGAGGAAAGGAAAAAGGTACATAACTTGGTAGTTAAAGCCTCTTTGACATACTGAGTACTGATGGACGAGCAAAAAAACCTCTTTAGTTTCTCCTCATCTCTGCAGTAGTACTGTATGTTCCCATTGCTAAGGTACTATCTTTTGGTCTTTATAATTAGCATTGCTGAGTGTTCTTGTGGAATTAAAAAATACAAGAAACATTTGGAAAGTAAAGGGACATTTTTCCATTTAAGACACGTTAGCAACACATTTGTTGCTACTCCCGCAGAGTTCTGTAAAACAAAAGAAAGAACTTCAGGTAGGTTTGTGTTGATGAAGTGTTCACTGTCCACCTATTAATGTGGAAAGCTGCCCCCTCTGATGATCCCTTATCCAAAGGGTAGACTACATGTAGTCTTTCCACAACATGAAAAATATTTTTTCTTCATAAACAGGTTGAATTACATTGCATGCATTATCAAAAGAATTGCCTGTCAATATGCTTGGCAGACCTGGGAATAAGCTGCCTACTAGTTACACTTCCATCTTCATGTGCTCCTGTCAATACCCAGTACTTACCAAAGAAATTTGATAGTGCAAACTCATTGAAACTTGGTCATGTTAGAGCATGAATGAGGGAACTAGTGGATTCACATCTGGTGGATTCACTCCTACATTTCAAAAAGACCCTTTTTAAAAAGACCCCATGATCACACTTTTAATGGAAAGAAACAACTTCCTGTTTTTTGTTGTTATTGTTTGTTTGTTTGTTTTTAAGAATTTTTGCTTGAAGGCTTTATCCATCCTTCACTAAGCAAAAGAATTCAACCTATAGCTATGCAGAGATTTCTTTTAAAATTTTTCTGTACTAATTGATTCAAAGTTGTTGTATAAGTATATTTTGACAAATCTGTAAAATATCAGCTGACAATGTGGAGTATTCTGGAAGAATTTTTTGATATAATTTTAAAGGATCAGATCTATGCCAGATAAGAAAATATTTCAGTATCCAGATTTTAATATCACTGACATTGTGGTTAAAACATTTTTCAATGCCTACTTCTGTTACGATGTAGTTTGCCTGTGCTGCCATTGCCATTCATATGTTTTTACTCTGTTCTTACTCCGGCTTTTTTAATGCCAAGCATCTTTTTATGTAAAGATTCACTGATCAGTTATATATCAGTTGTTTGAAGTACTTGCTTGGAATGGACCTTTTCAGGTGCTTTTAGAAACCTTTCTTCAAACACTTTATTTCCTGTTTTTTATTATTATTATTATTATTTTTCTAAACTGTTTTAAGGAGGAATGGAACACCAGGAGAATAAAAGCCATTTTAATTACATGAACCATAAAAACATGTATATACCTTTTTACATCTGAATACACTGTGGTTTTGAAACTTACTCCAGCCCAACCAATAATGATGCTTAATTAATTAAGATGAAAAAGAAATAAAGCTATACAGTTACCACATGGTAACCTACATGTATGTGGTATCCATACTGCAGACGGTGTTTTATCAGACTGTGATAAATCACAGTCTCCATACTGCAGACTGTGATTTAGCATTGAGTTAGCTGAACTAGCTTTGAAATAACCGGCTCTGTTAACAATATTAATTATTGCATATTTAAACATATTTGAACTCAAACATAGTCTTGATTAAGAAGAAGCAATGTTAATTGTACGGTGGGTGTCATTTATTCATGACCTCCTTCTACCCAAACAAACAAACAAACAGAAAAACAATTCCTGGACCTAATTAACATTGGCTGGCAGGACAATGGACAGTGTTTTCTGACAATAAACCATGCTAGCTATATGTGCACTATATCCATGCCAGGTAGTTTTTTTCTGTCTTTATAAATAAGGGATTTAGGTGCTAAAGGCTGAGAAACAAATGAATAAGTCCTTTCTTCTCTGGCACACAGAGAATTTCCTGAACAGCTGACTGTTCTGAAGTGACTTTGTTGTGTGGTACACACAGAGAGAAAAATAAGATGTATTGTTTGTTGTGAAACTATAATATAGATGTAGGCTTTTTGACATTTGATTCATTTCAGATCTCACAATATTTTGAAGTTGGGATTATCTGTTGATTGGTCAGCCTAGTATGTATTTGGGTATGCAGTATAATTGGGTGAATTCAATCCTAATGTAACACCAACTATTTACTGTCAGATTTCTGGTGATTTTGTCATAAGAATTCTTATCAACACTTATGAAAATTTTAGTAGTTGAAATTATTGTGTATGAAATGTATGTGGTCAAATGTTGTACTATATTCTGATAAAAAAGATACGTGTCTTTTTATGTTTGTATTTAAATTTTGATATATGAGACAGTTCCCATGAGATAGTATTACAGTCATTTTACAAAGGGTGCTGAAATATGAATTGTGCATGTTTTAAAACCTTTTCTTTTTCCAGTGTTGTAAAACAGTGCCAAAGCCCTGTTTCTTCATAAAAAGACCAACTAACATAAAAATGTGTATACAAATATGAAGTTACAACATTGTTGTAAACAATATTAACAATGTTAAAATAGTGCCTCTAATTAGGCCAAATAATGCCTTTCTTGGTACATTTTTATCACACACAGAATCACAGAATCACAGAATTTCTAGGTTGGAAGAGACCTCAAGACCATCGAGTCCAACCTCTGACCTAACGCTAGCAGTCCCCACTAAACCATATCCGTAAGCTCTACATCTAAACGTCTTTTGAAGACTTCCAGGGATGGTGACTCCACCACTTTCCTGGGCAGCCTGTTCCAATGCCTCACAACCCTTTCAGTGAAGAAGTTCTTCCTAGCATCTAACCTAAAACCTAGCTGCGCTTTTTTCAAGCAGTATGTTTCCTTACATTTATTTTAGTTTCTTAACCTGACTATTGGTATCAGTGAATCAGATACCTGGAAACTTTGCAACTACAAAGATTTTAAATGCCAATTTGCGGTATGGCTACTTTGCTTAACAAGAACCACTTGAGTAAACTCCAGGTTAATACATTAAACATACGAAGTATGGTTTAATTTTTGTTTTCAAGATGAGTGTATTTTAGTATGTTTTTGAAAGAGAAAAACTTGTATCTGTCTTTCAGCTACAAACCTATTCTTCCATATACCTCTAAAGAACAGAAAAGGTAAACATTTGTGATAAACAATAACATAGTATTTTTCTTTAACTAAACATGCCTCTTGCTAACATGAATGCCTTCTTTTTTCTTTATTTTTTAACCAACTGAGCCAGAAAAACAGTGACTGATAACGTTACTCTAGTTTTTATATTTTGTTTGAACTGTGTATTATTTCAATGAAAGCTGATTACAGAAAAGGGAGAGAAAATCATTTTCATTTCAAATAAACTTGGTTTAGAGGAAATAAAGCCTTAAAATTGTGTTGGATAATACGCTTTTGGCTAAGGAAAGTGCTTGTTACTAAAAAGAAATCTCACAAGACAGAAAACGCACTTGATTTAGCTTGGAAAGTTGAACACTAAGCCTTTCTGTTTCCTATTTGTCTTTTATTCATTGCAGCATGCCTGCACATGCTTTCTGAAGGGAAAACTGTGAAGGGATTAAAGTGTTTTTTGTTTTTTTTTTTTCTTTTTTTTTTTTCCTCTTGGTGGAAACATTTCTATTTCTTATGTAACAAAAATAGGGCATACAATCCTAAAGTATTGCTTTTTTTCTTTAGTTTTGTGCTCCAGAAACAGATACGTTGAAAATGAACAATCTTCTTTTTTTTTTTTATTATTTTTTTTTAGTTTTTATTTTTAATTTGTTTGTCTTGTTCTGTTTTTAAAGCATATTAAGTAGCCATTAAGTATTTTTAAGAAGGTGTCCCTTTCTTTTATTTCAAATTTCAGACATGGGATGTAGAATTGGAGAGATCTGCAGAGTCATGGGCTGAAACCTGCCTATGGGAGCACGGGCCTGCAAGCCTTCTTCCGTCAATTGGACAGAATCTGGGGGCACACTGGGGAAGGTAGTTTAAGACACTGTTTAATAGTATATTATCTTTTTTTTTTTTGGAAATCTAGCAAAATGTGCTTGTTACTCTAAGGAAGAATGATACTTTACAGCTGTTCACTGATCTAATAGCTGTTCACTGATCTGCTGGCTTTCATAGGTACAGGCCTCCAACGTTTCATGTCCAAGCGTGGTATGACGAAGTGAGAGATTTCACGTATCCACATCCTCATGAATGCAACCCATATTGTCCTTACAAATGCTCTGGTCCTGTTTGTACACATTACACACAGGTATGTAGGTGGGTTTTGGTTTTGTCAGCTATGGAAAAAAGTACAGTCAAGACCTCCAGTTAGGTGACTGTATGATACAGGAAAACAGGAAAGGGGCTTGTTTTTATGAGACTCCATAGTTAAAAGCATTGGGTACTGGTGACATAGAGTAGGGTTGTCATACAGATGTTACATTTCTTCTACATAGTTATCACTTCCTTAACAGGAATGAGGAAAAATCTCACAATACTCAGTACTGAGTGTGTCTGCTCAGTGCACTTTGCATAATCTCATCTCTGTGCCGGCTGGCATGTTAGTACTCCTTTCTGGAATTTGCTGAAGAAACAGCATGTTTTGTTTTGTTTTTTTTTTTTTAAAAAAAAGTTCTCTTCATTGAAATCATCTAGTCAAACAACAGGTTAGCAGTTATAACATGTTGCTTTTACTTCAGCAGGATTTTGAAATCGCATAGGTACTAATTTATTTGGTACTTCTGAAGTTTATGTATCTAACCTGTTTGTTTGTTTGTTTGTTTGTTTTTCTGAAGGGAGCCAGTCATGTTTTCAGTGAATGGGAAATACATAATCTTCAGATTATCATAGAATTATAGAATGGCTTGGATTGGAAGGGACCTTAAAGATCATTTAGTTCCAACCTCCCTGCCATAGGCAGGGATGCCACCCACTAGATCAGGTTTGCCAGGGCCCCATCCAGCCTGGTCTTGGTCTTATACTAAAACCCATATAAAATAATAAAGCATTTGATATGTTATTAGAAAACTTCAAAATGATAGTTTTAAAAGATTTGTTTTCTGTTTACTATCATAATTTACCACTGTGTCAAATTTTAAGACAGAACTACCTCCTTATTCTTATTTACCATTTCTGTAAAAATAACTATAATTACACTCCTCTATCATGTGCAATACCTACAATACATAGATATACTTCTTTATGTTAGTATTTCTTCACAGTACCTATCAACTTCTAAAGTTCTGAAGGAACTACACAGTTTACTTCTCTTGGATTAGTTTTGCACCTATTGTATTTGTCTACTTTGAAGATCCCCACCTTTATCTTTCAGATTATTTTGAGATCTGCGATTAAAATTGTCTCAATGGATGAATAAAGGAGCACGGCCACATTAGATTGCAATGACATAAAAGCATGTTTATTTAAAATCTGTGACTTGAATCTTTTTGATGTGTGAGTTGTTTTGTGAATAGCTTTATGTCACATTCTCTCACTGCTGACAAGTGCCTATTCTGTCAGTCTAAGCAATCGAGATCCTTTTGGATTCTTAAATTTTAGTGAGAACTTTGGACACAATGAGAACACAGGAACGTGACATCTTGTAATGCAATGTTTTCTATTCTTTTTAATTCCAAGAACCATTTCTTCAGATAATGTGTTGTATACATTTGCTGCCATTTCATTTCATTTCATTTCATTTGCCAACACATGTTTAGAGCATTCATACATATATATATATATATATATATGTATTTTAAAATGAGAGTCGTATCTCTTGTATCAATGTAAAGCTTTTCTTTCTAATAAGGATAGAACCAAGTGGACTTTTCTCTGTTTTAATTAGATTGCTAAGACTTTTATAATAGAGGACAATTAATATAGCATTGCTTCTGTTTTGAGTTCTGTATGTTGAAGTTTGGAGATAATTTTTGTTTCATGTCAATTAGTTTTGGTTTTTACATGCATTTCTCTTTCCTTTTCCATAGGTTGTTTGGGCAACAAGTAGCAGAATAGGTTGTGCAATTAATTTGTGTCATAACATGAACATCTGGGGACAGATTTGGCCAAAAGCAGTCTATCTTGTATGCAATTATTCTCCTAAGTAAGTTGGCTGACACCCATAAATATCTTGGGGGGCAGGGGGTGGTAAGGGTAATACTTTATGATGATCCAGGAAATAATATAAAAGGAAATTAGTTGAGTTTTCTATTTTTCTTTGTACTTTTTTACAAAGTAGAGCTTTGTTCCCAAGGCAGCCGTGGCTGCACAAATACTCGTGATTTTGTAGGACTTCAGTTTTGTGGCCTGTGTTTTAGCATACAACATCAGAGAGATCTTCATTGTATTGTGATGATGATCTGTAAAAGAAATGTATCTCCCCATTGTGACCTTAAAGAATGTAAGTAAATGGTTAACATCCTATAGGATATTCACAGAATCACAGAATTGTCTAGGTTGGAAGAGACCTCAAGATCATCGAGTCCAACCTCTGACCTAACACTAACAAGTCCTCCACTAAACCATATTGCTAAGTTCAACATCTAAACGTCTTTTAAAGACCTCCAGGGATGGTGACTCCACCACTATCCTGGGCAGCCCATTCCAATGCTTCACAACCCTCTCAGTAAAGAAGTTCCTCCTAATACCCAACCTAAAACACCCCTGGCACAACTTTAGCGCATTCCCCCTTGTCCTGTCACCAGGTACGTGGGAGAATAGACCAACCCCCACTTCTCTACCTCTTCCTTTAATGTATTTTTAAAGAGCGATAAGGTCGCCCCTGAGCCTCCTCTTCTCCAGGCTGAACAAGCCCAGCTCCCTCAGCTGCTCCTTGTAGGACTTGTTCTCCATACTCCTCACCAGCTCCATCGCCCTTCTCTGGACTCGCTCAAGCACCTCGATGTCCTTCTTGTAGCGAGGGGCCCAAAACTGAACACAGTACTTGAGGTACGGCCTCACCAGAGCCGAGTACAGGGGGATAATCACTTCCCTAGCCCTGCTGGCCACACTGTTTCTTATGCAAGCCAGGATGCTGTTGGCCTTCTTGGCCACCTGAGCACACTGCTGGCTCATATTCAGCCGACTATCCACCAATACTCCCAAGTCCTTCTCCACGTACATCCAAGTGCTGCAGCAGGTTGCCAACCATTTCCCAGTTTAATGATGTTTAATATTAATGCATTATTCATTATAGCATGTTTTTCTAATTATTTTTTTCTTTTTACTTAAAGGGGTAACTGGTGGGGTCATGCTCCATATAAACCTGGCCGACCCTGTTCTGCATGTCCCCCTAGTTTCGGAGGAGGCTGCAGAGAAAATCTTTGTTACAGAGGTATGTGCTATTTCAACAGTTATAATTGGAATGTAACCTTTTGCTTTCTTTCCTCATTATGCTTTAACATAGTGAAATAGATTATATTATGCGTGTACCCAAACATGGGATAGGGACCTACTTTACTGTGATAAATGAGATCATGTACTATGTGATGTATGCGGCTGAGTGTCACAAAAGGGATTGGATTATACTGAATTCCTGCTAATTTAAGTCCTGACTGAAGTCTTTTAGTACACAAAGATATAGACTTTAGCTGTATGTTATTTATTGGTCTTTCTGTAAATTATAGTGAAAGTTATGCAGTGATTTGTTTAAAGGGAAAGAGTAGCTCAGTGACATAGCCATATGCATTACTGTAAGAAAAATCAAGAACAAGAAAAGAAGACATTAATAATTAAATGAAATGACAGCTAAGTCGATTAACTCCTCACAATTTTCAAAATGTTATTAGTATTTTAGAGCATTGAACATAAAATATTATGAAATTGCTATTTCTTTTTGTTTACTCCGTATGCATGTAACCTAGCTGTTCCTGTTAATAACTTCTGAAAGTTACTCACCTATTCATATGTAAGAAAAAGAAACCACCAGTGTTTCCAAGTACATTCCTTATGTTTCTTGTTTAAGTAAGAAATGTAGGTTACTGATGAGTATTTCAAAATCAATAACATTATGTATCAGTAAAAGGGCCTCATTTTCAGCTTTTTTTTTTTTTTTTTTTTTTTTTTTTTTTTTTTTTTTTTTTTTTTTACCAAATTGGATTCTTAATTGCAAGCTATCTATGAACCTGGTAGAACTCTTTCAACATCTAATAAGAATATCACCTTTAACCTATTAGTTTCCTGATGGCATAAAGAAAGATACTAAAAAAGGAGCATTAGGAGCATTTTCCTACTAGAGAAATTTCTCCTGCTAGAGAAATTCTAGCATTTTTCAGAACCAGAAAGACAATTGAGTTGTATTATGAAGCTTGATCTCTTGTATGAAACAATGGGAAGTTTTCCTTGCTTTCCTACTTACATTCAACCTCCATTTTATGAAAACAAAGCCATGTTACCAAAACATGATAAGGGGGTTGTGTTCCACAAACACTGAGTTATTTCATCTGAGAAATCTTCTTTGATCATTTTCTGAAACAGAGGATTCAGAAAGGCCTTATTCTCCCCATGAACCAGAAGAGGAAACCAATGAGATTGAACGGCAACGATCCAAAGCCCAGGATGCAACGGCACAAAGCCGACCAAGAACTCATTCACCTTCAGGCTCTACAGGCAGCGATGACAGTGAGAAAAATGAAGTAATAAGCACACTGCAAATGTGTAAGGAATTTACCTAATTTTCAAGTAGTTAACAAATTTTAACTATGTAGCATGAAATTCATTCTAGTGAAATGGCTTTTTGCTTGTTTTAGCTCAGATTGTTTCATGTGAAGTACGTCTAAGAGACCAGTGCAAAGGAACAACTTGCAATAGGTAAGGTAAATTTTACAATTGTCATTACGCTATAGTTTTATTATAGATTATTATTATTATTAGGAAAGGCCCTATTTGTGTGTGACCTGGAACATTTCCCCTTTTTGTAATCCCAGGATCTAAGGCCAAATTGTGTTTTATTTTCTTAGGTATGAATGTCCTGCTGGCTGTTTGGATAGCAAAGCCAAGGTTATTGGAAGTGTACATTATGAAATGGTAAACATTTTAAAATCAGATTTTGTACAAATAGAATGTTTAATGAGATGTATTTTCCATTAGAATGTTAATTAAAATTGTATTAAGAATGGATTAAAATTGTATTAAGAATGGATGGCAGGGGGGTTGGAATTAGATGATCTTTAAGGACCCTTCCAACCCAAACTATTCTCTGATTGTTTGATTTTGAAGACCATAAACATTTGATGTAAGCTTTTATTTAAGATAACATCAAACTAAGTTTACATCTGCTATTCTGCGTGTATTGTCTATATGTACTTCATGTGCCTTATACATGCACAGAAATAAAATTTACATGTCCAGATGTTAAGGTGCAACTGAAGGACAAATACAACAATTTGTGAATGCACTCATATGAATTGTTTCAGTAAGACAGTTCTACTTGTTTAAGTTTAATGCCTAGCATAATTTACCATGTAGAACTGTATAACAGTATAGGAAAAAAGCAGCTACTGTGAACAAGCATACTGTAAATGAGTGTATTTTATCTCTGAATTAAGGCAAAGGGATTTCTCTTTATTTGAAATAACACCTAAATAGTCAACATCAAACCTAATAGACTATCTACCAAGTTTTTAATGATACATTGCAATTAAAAACTGAATTTTTCATATTAAGTTACAATGGAAAATAGTGGTTTTGTCTGACATGGAACTGCTTTTCACATTGTTTTTCAGCAATCCAGTATTTGTAAAGCTGCCATACATTATGGCATCCTAGACAATGAAGGTGGTTGGGTTGATGTCACTAGGCAAGGAAGGAAAAATTACTTTATCAAATCTTATAGAAATGGTGTTCAGTCAATTGGGTAAGTTTCCTTAAAATTAAAATATATGGAAAGGATTTGTTATTTCATGCAAAATATATTGCAGTAATAATATTTTGTTCATACTTTTATCATAAAAGGACATGTGGAAATACAGGTATTGTATCCACTATTAAATTTTAGCCAGTGTTTAATGGTGTACAGAAAAGTGGCACAATAATAATTTGTTTGTAAATGATTTATTGTAAAAAAGTAGTACACACTGACGCTAAACTAGATTATTTTAAATGTTTTTACATTTACTATATTTATTATTACAAAGCTGGTAATACAACCAGTGTTGGCCCATGTACACAATAATGTATGACAGCTAACAAGGCAAAATCGCTGAAGTTTGTGTTTGGAAGTGACCCTCTTGTACTGTGCAAAGAAACAATATGAACCAAGCAAAAATACCTCTCTACTTACATTTTTGATAGTTTCATTACAATTCCATAATAGACTTATGATATTTTGCACAAAACTTTGCTCAATTTCTGCATTGGCCAATAATAGAATAATACTGCATGCTGTGGAAAATTAATTTGGACTTTGTACTACAGTGTTCAGGTGCTTATCCAGAGACTGGTATGTGAAAATAGATCCAAATACACACTGACATGCTGAAAGCAAAACCAGAAAAGAAGTACATAAAAGCAGAGTCTCTCAGCTTGACTGCTACCATGTATAAATATCCATTAATAACTAAAGTATGCTGGAATCTAAGATACTAATAATATCTGCAAACTACACTTCACTATATCTTAATGTATTCTGGAGAGTTGTACATTGCTGTATGTTAGTGTATGTGTAATAGTAGCGTACATGCAAGAGGGTATGAGTAATACCGTATTGAAAGAAAACAGAATTATATTGAATGATGTATTTAGTTTCTGCTGTGTCTCTGTGTCTCTCTGTTCTGTGCAAACTGATTTCACATGCTGTAAAACCTGTCATAATTTCTCTTGTCAACAGATTTACGTAATTCAGAATAGAAGGAAACACTGGCTAGGTAGGCTAAATTCAGAGGCCTAGAATTTGGTTACCTAGAAAGCACTGTTTCAGGCATTGATATTAATTGATTAAATAATTAATTAATTGTCAATTAATTAATGTGTTTCTTTGGGTCATCAGATTATTTGATTGTGGTTTAAATTACCCCTTCTTAAAATGAAGATGCAATTATCTCTTTTTAAAATCTTTTCGAGACAAAGAGATAAGCAAATAGATACTGAAGGATTAGGAGTCAACTTTCTTACAAAAGTAGTGGTAATTAAACTACAGAATTTTTTCAAAGTAAAGGAATTGATTTCCCATCACTTGAAATCTGTGTATTTCTATGCCATCTGAGACAAAACCATACGAGTGTCTGTTCTACAGAGCGTGTTTCGCACTATCTTCTGAGTATCAGAACACAGGAGTGAGATATCCAAACTCATTTTTGTTTACTGTGGGCACAGATAATAATTGTATCATAGCTGAACAGTAATGTCTAATTTGGTTTTGGTTTTGTGATTGAGTTGCTAGAAAAAAATGTGTTAGAGGCCTTATGGATTAAATACATATTACATAAATACATAGTACATAATACATAAATAAAGGACCAAGCCTATACCTTCTCTTCAACGTTTCAGCAAACTTCTGCTTCTGTGTAGCACAATAGTACATAATTCTTCATTAAGAAGACATAAGTGAGGAATAAGTGAAGGAGACGTTGTCTCCTTAATGAAGGAGAATTTTCTTCTATATTTACTAATAAAAAATTGACTAGCTAAAACGACATAAAAGACATAAAGCATTAAAAGATGTTATTTATTGACTATTTCTATTATTTCTCGTTTAGAAAATACCAATCTGCCAATTCCTTCACAGTCTCTAAAGTAACAGGTTAGTATTTATTTCTTATAAACTCAGTTACTTCGAATTACAGTTTTCTAAATAGCACACATTAATTGGTTTCTGTTTTACTTTATTCAGTTCAAGCTATCACATGTGAAACAACAGTAGAACAATTGTGTCCTTTTCAAAAACCAGCCTCACACTGTCCAAGGTAAAATTCTTTGAATCTTTTATTATTACAAAGTGCTCCCATATTTTCTGTCAGATAATAATTATCTGTAATTGTCATTGACAAAGGTGACAGTAGAAGCTGTAAAAGTGAAGTCATAAATGTTTCACTAATATATTTGTCTTTGGTGTAAATAGAAGGCCAGGTAAGTGAAAGATAATCTGCAGGCTCTTTTCACAAGGAGAAGCTCCTGATATTTCTTTGCTCTCTTGTTATATCTTAGTGAAGATTTTGTTAGTCTAAACACTGTGAGGAAAGATCCATTTTTCCTTTTAATTTTCCACTATTAAATCTAGGCACCTAGAGCAAAATACATGTTATTTCAATTTATTCACCTGTAAAACAGATACAATAAAAGGAACTGATAAAAATATTTGTCATAGAAGTTATCAAATTGTTTGGGAATTTTGGAGTGAGCAAATATATTTGCAAAATGATTGAAGTATATATTGTTAAGGTCAGGTATGGTCTGCAAGTCAGTTAACTGCTTTCAGTCAAAGAAATGTGCCATTTCTTTGAAGCTTATGTTTTCACTTATTGAAAGAAGCCTATGCCTCAATATTTTGAGGAAGTAGATCTGTAACAGTTCTGAAAACCATAGATGAGTCAAAGGTAAATACTCTGTAGCATGATTTACCGCAAGCTAAGCTGGAGGTATCCACAGGAGTACTTTCATAGCAATCCTACCGCCAATACAGGAAGCAAGCACAAAGCCAGAACTGCTAGGAAAACATTGCTTCATGTAGCACTTGGGTCCGTGGACTTGTTTGGTGTTTGGCTGTGACTCCTAGCTTTCTAGCTGGAAGATGTGGAGAAGCAAGAAAAGGAGTGGAATGCAGGAATGGATGGATAAAATCTCATACTTCTCCCTTCTTTATTTTTTTCTTAATTGAAAAATAAATAAAATAAATAAATAAAATAAATAAATGAAATAAGCTTTATTAGGAGAAAAATACAGTCTGTCTTTAAGAAAAAAGAAAAATAAAAATAGCATTAAAATGACCGATTAATTCTGATAACATCAGTTTAAGAACCTTCTGAACAGCAATGATCCATTCAAGATTCTGTGCATGTCCTTAACATAATTCTGAAAATGTAGTCTCAGGAACTACAAGCGCTAATCATCAGCGCTAATCATGGCACTGATTGTAGAAGCTACCTTTTCCTTCTTATGCCTTAACCATAAATCATCAAGTCTTCTAAAGCTTCTTTCTTGCTTCCTTCAGAGAAAAACTCTCCCTTCCAGCTGCAACAGCTAGTTTCAATGACCCATCTGATAAGACCCAAGGGCTGTGACGAGCCAGATATTGACTAGAGTGTGGATAGTATCCCAGCGAAGGATGATTTCCTAGTGCTGCCCCAAGAATGAAGGCTTAAGAGCCATAAAGTCATGACCCAATTTTAATGAAACACCCTCTCAGAGTAGATCTGAGGTTTACTATATCCTTGTAGCATATTATAATTTTCAAACACAATGCTTGCTACCTTCTATACTACACTATACTATCTTTCCACATAGTTGTCCTGTATATATTGGCGCTATAGGATTCATGAAACACAGAAAGTTTTTTCTCAAAGATTAACAAAATGCAGATGAATAAGGCAGACTGTGTTTTAGTAGCATTCTGATCCCCTAAAATCTCATTACTTTCCAAGTTTCTCCATTTTATCCATAAGTGCTCACCCTCATGATAAGTTGCTAAATTTCTTTAATCGCCAGCTCATCAGCACCATACCAGGTCTTCATTCATGTATGCATCTCCTGAGAAAGTATTCAGCTATACTGTTTGGATAGAATGCTGTCGAAACAGACAATGATACGCTGGCTTTTCTACTGTCCTCACATATGTTAAATGAAGAAATGACCTGCTTATCTAAAAGGAGGAAGAAGACCAGACCTGTTGAAGAATGTTTTCAAGCACTTTATTGTGAACCACAAGTTACATTAGCAATGCTTTTCAGTCAATAGTAACCGAAGCTCAAAAACTGATAGCCTTTTAGCGTCAGTATGTATGTCTGTATGCATCATCAAATAGATTGATACTCAATAATGCTGATGTTGAATATGTTATATAGTAATACTCTAATATCATTGTTCCTGAGTGTGCTTTATTTTCCATATTTCAGGGTGTATTGTCCTCGCAACTGTATGCAGGCAAATCCACACTATGCTCGAGTAATTGGAACACGAATTTATTCTGATGTAAGTAATGTGATTTTCATTGCATTATATAATGAAATATAAAGTCCTATGACAAGCTATAGTGTAAAGATAATACTATCCTGTAAATATCAATTTTTCCTCCACATGCAGGTTTTTTTAGACCTACTATCAGAAAAAAGATGTGCTATAACAGTATTTTCTGAAGTGTTTTGTCGGAGACTTCCATTTAAGTACTCAGCTGCTGATGATATGGAATTTTTATTAAAAACTCATTCTAGACTTCAGCAATTTCTGGATATGTGTTTTCAATTTTTGATCGAAATTCCCATTGATTTGCTTAGAATTGGCAATGTATACTCATCAGCCATCTAATACAATGATCAGGGGGCTGGAACACCTCTCCCATGAAGAAAGGCTGAGAGAGCTGGAGATGTTAAGCCTGGAGAAGGCTTCAGGGAGACCTTGTTGCAGCCTTTCAATACTTAAAGGGGTCTTATGAAAAGGATGAAGAGGGACTCTTTACTGGGGTAGATAATGATAGGACAAGAGGGAGTAGTCTTAAAGTAAAAGGGGGTAGATTTAGATTAGAGATTAGGAGGAAATTCTTCACTGTAAGGGTAGTGAGGCACTGGAACCGGTTGCCAAGAGAATGTGGATGCCCCACCCCTGGAGGTGTTCAAGGCCAGGCTGGATGGGGCCTTGGCCAACCTGATTTGGTGAGTGGCATCCCTGCCTATGGCAGGGGGGTTGGAACTGGATGATCATTAAAGTCCCTTCCAACGCAAGCCATTCCATGATTTAAACCCTTGCCTTTTAGACCCTAATGTAAACAAAGCTTCTTTCCAATTAACCAAAAATTATTCTGAAAATACATGTCAACACTCTCATTGTTTTGGATATTTCTTATCATTGTAGATCATTTTAGATAGCTAAATATTTGAAGAAGGATTTTGATATATTTGAGTAAAATATCTCACAGTTATATTATTGTGAAAGACTAATACTGCATTTTTTTTGCCTTTTTTTTTTTTTTTTTCTCTGCTTTGTCGTCTCCCTTTGGAGAAGCCACTAAGAGAGAGCAGTTCAAATTTTTACCAATAAGCTGCATGTTGGAACTCTGTCTGTCGTACAGAGTAGTATGGTGCCCAGTTGGGTAGGATGTTTTTCAGTATTTTCCACCTCTTCGAAATATGTGAAAACAATATGCAAACAATTGTTCATCATTATTTTGCAACTAACTAGTGTTCAGTAGATTGCTTGTATAATTTGTGTTCCTGTCGTCTGTGCATGAGAAGCTCTTGCAGTTCAGCAAGCAACACTAATCTATGCCTGTGCAACTGGGTCCTTAATGTGCATAAGAGGGGAGTGAAAATAGTTTCAATGATAGTTAATTTTATCAAACACAGTTTTCTTCCAGTTCTGAGGTTGCAGTGAATGGTAACAGCCACATTTTCCCTGGGAGACAGAAGAGATTATGTTGTGGGAGAAAGAAGACCTATTTCTGTTTAATTTATACAGGAGAAAATCTCATATTTGCTTTGGCTAGAAAAGTCCCAGCTTACTTTAATTAGTATTGGAGAGTTGTGCTTTAAAATTATTGTAGATATACTGTCTCATTATTCATATCCATTGTATAGAGATGTGTGCAGCCATACTGCTTTTAGGAAAAAATGGACGTAGATACAGGTAAGAAAACAGGGATGGGAGTCTTCCTATTAACCTATTATTATTCCTATTATTATTCCTATGTTGAGAGAGTTTCCACAATGAAACTGGACATCTGTGTTATGTTTATAGCAGTTTGTAGTAGTAGTGGTAAAAGAGATGAATAGGCAAAGCAGAATTCATTTGACCTTTTATGAGTGTCTCCTTCAGTATGGGATGAATAGCCTACTAGATCTGTCAATTTCTTTCCGTTTCCTACAGAAGGGTCCTAGGGCACCTAGCTAAGATTTAGACAGACACATCCTATTTATATGTTCCCATTGCTACTATTGCCTTTACGTGATTTTCTACAGTTTCTTTGTTTCTATCATTTAAATTATTTTAAAGATAAGATACTTTTTATTGGAAATTTCACTAAGCAATATGACTATATTTTGTTCATTCTAACTTATAACTGAACTAGTTTCAGGATTATAGAGAATATTTAACAAATAAATCCTCTTTTTCAGCTTTTCATGTATTAATAGATTTGTCTGCAGATACAGGGAATTCATTTACCCACTTGTCATAGCAAGCATATTGCAAATTGCAATTTTGTGGAATCTACTTTTCTTTTAGCTTTGGGATTGCAGTGATTGTTTGTATAAGATTTATATTGTATGTATTTATCATGCTGTTTTCATAGGAGGCAGCATTTTCCTGAAGACAACCACTTTCTAGTAGCAGTAGCTCTACAAAAATTATAGAGTTTTATCAGCTCATACCATCTGAGGATTTTGAAGTTTTGTTTCAATAACCATATACGGAAATATTTCCCTAACTCTTGTGCGAAAACTTTCATAGCTCTCTGCTGTAGTGAAATACGATATAAAACTACTATTAAGTAGTTGTGTAGTTCTGCAAGGCTGAGGGAGAAAGGCTTGTGGTTTGCAGAGTACTGCTATGGTGTGGTAGATATTTGGTATTTTGCTGAGTAGCTGAAGAAGGAAAATAATTAAGCAGCTTGGTATTCAGATTCTATGACCTGTTAAATACTAATGAATGTCAGAGGGTTCACAGCACAGCAATAAAGCAGGGTCGTATAATGTTGCATGAAATGTTTATGTTACCTTAAAATACTGCCTTATATATCCTTCAGGGTGAGTTCACAAAAATTAAACAAACAGACCCAAATCTCTGAGAACACTTGCAGAAAGTGTTATGAGGCTGCTAATGTAAAATTATCAATAATATACTGAATTCTGTGATAGACAGAGATTTGAAATCCTATTCAGTTTAAATTAAGAGGAATTTTACCTTAACAGTTCTGGGAAGTGTGATCAGGGTGATGAAACATTATTGAGTAGTAAATGTTATGGCATCAATATTGGGATCTGATTTGATTTAGATGAAGCCAATGAAAAGTTCCTGAAAGCTCAAAGCAGATAAAACTTCCTCAAAAAAAATGTGATAAAACTATATGGATTTATTCATCGGTATACATATAACTCATATTTATGAATTTGTACTCATTTAATTGTTCATATATTCATAAGGTATGCACATTTGTGGATACCTTATGAGCAGATGAGCCAGGCTCCAGGCTCATCTGTAAAGCAGCATTAGAATATCAATTTATTTTTCATCTGATAATCATCTCTTGATTTGACCTCTTCAACCCCATTTTTCTGACCTCATCTTTTTCACATATCCCATGTAAGCATCTTGCCTTTAGGTTTAAAATGTTTTACATTAGCCTAACCATCCAGTAATCAATTGTGGTACCAACTCTAGCAATGACTCCATCCTATACTGGAAATAGTTTCTAATAAGAAGTCGGCCTCTTTTGTCATTCTACCTCCATTGTTTTATTTTTACTTTCTTATGCATTTGATCAGAAACTTCCAAATAGCATTAAAGAAATCATTATTTTAGCCACCCTCAAAAGTAATTATGCAGGTATTGTCCTTTCTAGTGATATACAACAAGTGCAGTGTTACATGTAGTATTACAGAGGTGACAAACTGTGATTTTTATTTTACTCTATTGTACGTCTAGCTTGCTTTATATCTCCAACGTGAATTGAAAACTAAATTGCTACAATATTATAGTACTAGCAATTAGAGTTCTTCTAGTTCTTCAGTGTAGTTAATTGCTTGTAAATCTTGTCTTTTGTTTCCTTAGACTGTAATCCTGTATTTGTAGGGACTATTTATATCCCTGTATATTAGACATTGTACACAAGCAATATTATCTTTAGGTACTCCCATAATATGAGTACATAAAGGATGCTGTAATCCTAAAAATAAGGTGACTACTACTGTTCAGGATACAATGAAGGTCTGGCAGATTAGGGAGGAAGAGTTAAAGTACAAAGGAGCATAAATGGTATCCCTTCTGGCATGTTCAAAAGCAGCTGCCAGCAGGGTGAAGAGAAAAACTCTAAAGTGTCTTTGCTAAACATTCTTTGCATAAACAGGTTCAAATCATTATTCTCAGAAATATTGTATCATTAAAAGACAAACTATATAACATCAAAACTAGCAGCTTCTGTGGTTGAAATAGGAGTAGGAAAACCATTGCTATTTTAAGTTCCTGATTTTATATAGCATTGAGATTACAAAATAGCTACAGGAACAGATATGAATTATTCCAATTATAACTGGAAGAAATGCAACTCTTGTTTAAATAGTCGTCTGTGTAACCAGCTATTGATATTTGTATTGGCTTAGTTTTTAAGGTTGATTGAGGAGAGGAGAGACCTATTCCAGTGAAGGCTTTTCTTTTTTTCCACAGAACAACTTGGTTTTAAGTGGACATTCACTGTAGCTGGAGCTATGTTTTGTAGTGCTGGGTATTGAAGTAGATTGGGACATACATTCTACGCTAAGAAGTTTCATACTTCTGGCAATTGTTTTTTTGCATGCTTAAAGAGTAGTGGAGCTCTACAAGTTTAAATCAATTATTTTAATCAACATTCTCAAGATTATCATTGAACTATCCTTCTATAAATATTATTTATGCTACACACTTTCATGACAAGACATTAGATTTTAGGTTTCACATAGATGAAACTGCTGTTAATTTCACAGAGAGTTTTGCCTGAGTAAAACTAAGGAATAATAGCTTAGGATTGTTTTAGATCTCTTTGTTTTGTTTGATGCTTATATTACAATTTCAATATAATAATTTAAATATAATTAGCTTTTAATATTGGCCCACGTCAATGTAAGAAATTCTAATGTTCCCTTGAACATTTCACTGCTGTTTGAGATTCTTGAGCTGGAGATAGAATTATTACAGTCAATTTTTAGGGAGGACATCTCTTCCTAGAAACATACAACTGCAGTGTGCTTTTGCTGTTCTTCTGTTCCAGTACTTGACTCTGGCTGGAGATTAAACTGAATCTCCTGATCTATAATAATTTTGGTTTGGTTTTTACTACCTCTCTGCTGTTGAAGTGATGGTGGATAAAGCCTTTCATTTTGAAAAGCTCAAGAATGTGAACAGGTCCTTGTTCACATTCATTTCAGCCTTGAAATAGGCTGAAATAAATGATTTTTGAATCACACTGTGGAAGATCATTGAATAGGCAGTGGTATATTCCTATAAACTGGCATATGAATCTGATTTAAGTACTGTAAAGATTAATAAAATCAGTCATGTGATGAGTGTAATTATTCTACATTTCCTATAATTTAGTTTAGGCATCTTTATTTGTTTTCTTCTAAACAATTTTGAAATAAGAGAATGAATGAAAACTAAACTTACCCTCTTTCTTTCTTAGATATCCAGTATCTGCCGAGCAGCTGTACATGCTGGTGTAGTCCGCAACCAAGGTGGTTATGTTGATGTTATGCCTGTAGACAAAAGAAAGGTGTACATTGCTTCCTTTCAAAATGGGATATTTTCAGAAAGGTACAGAGCCCATTTTCAAAGATTACTGTTTACCCTTCACCTCAATAAGGTTTACAAAGTATTGTATTATGTATCTTTGTACCTGGGGCAGTGCTAGAAACCCAACAAATAGGCCAACTTGGGTTATTTACAGAGCTTGTGTAACAGCTTCAGTGACTTTGGAGAAGCTGTGGTACAAGAACTGCTTGCCTCTTCTAAGCTTGTAAATCTTTACTCTAAAAAGCTTCTTATAAAAAACAAACAAACAAACAAAAAATCCTCTTGTTTATTCTTTTGCTTAAGTTGCAACTAACACAATATTTGATAAGAAAATCACTTCTGGTTTCTTTGGCAAAACACCAAAGAATGTTTACATTAATGTCAGTGATCTATTCTGTCTGAGAGGATCTGCAATAAACAGATCATTACAAATTTACATAGAATCAAATCAGTGAACCTGGTTCATAAATGATATTCACAAAACATTAAACACTTTTTTTTATTATTTTCTATTTTTAATGGTTTTACTGTATTCAGTATAATCAATATCAGTATTCAATATCAGTATTTTTCTGAAAGACATGGAAGTGGTGTGAAAGTTCATTTACTTATACTCAGTGTATTAGCATCCTCTATGATGATAACACATGGCTACATGTTGCAGTTCAAATGTAATTATTTAAAGAATGCTACAGTTTCTATAGGAAGAAAAATAAATGGCCTTAAAAAAAGCCCTTGTGCCACTCTTTCTGTCTTGCAAAGCTAAGAATGTTACCTCTAAAACCAATAAGTTTGTGTGGGAAAAATCTAAAAGAGTATCTTTAGAGAACTTGGATGTAGGAGAAAAAGGATTTTTTCTTATTTTTATTTTATTATTTTTTGGAGGGGGGACATGCCCCTTTACTTCATAAACCTTTATGTAAATTTAGAAACTTTTAAAATACATCTTTCATTTGCTTCATGAATAACCCCATTTTCCCTATTAATGTCCATTTCCTTCAGAAAGAGTGGTTCCTTACTGACACTTATGTTCTCCACCTAAATCTCCTCACTGAGAAGAAAAGGAATCGAAAAAAAAAAAATGTTGCAAATTTAATCATTATTTGTACTTTACCATCCCAGTGAAGCCAAAGTCAGGAGAGTTTAGGAGAGCAGTTCCATGCAAGTTTTCTGTGAAGCTGAAAAATTGTAATGAAGATTGCAATGCCAGTGCAGACACCATATTCTTCTTTATTTTTGTTCTGTTTTCCTTTCTTAAATAGGTCTCATATATTTTGCAAAATAGAAAATCATGATACCATTAAATATGAAATGTTATATTTTTGTTGTATAAAATAAACCATACTCTACCAAATTTCTCCTCTTTTTTTTTTATTTCTTTTAAAGCCATTTAGCCATTCAGAAGGCTATCAATATTTTAAATATATTTCCTTTGATTTGCAAAATATAAATTCTCTTTAGAAATACGTGCAACCAGTGAACAAGTAATCTCCAGGGTCTAAAAATTATATCAGAATATAGTTATTATATAGAATTATATGGAATTATATAGAATAGCCAACATAAGATGCATGCTTTCTCTTTTCCCCCAAACTTTTTTTTAAGAGTTTTGCTTTATTATTTAAAGCTTAATTCTTTTAATTAGAATCAACTTAGGATTTATTGAAATTTTTGTGTTACAATTTGCTCTCAATAATTTTCTTTGAAGAAAAATTAATATGAAAGTTTGGTAATTTAAAAAAAGGTAGTAAAAGTTATGAGTAGTAGACACAGGAAATGTTGCAGGACCCTAGAACTGTATTTAACAATTCAAAAAGAAAAGTCATTGGAGTGTCAGTCTTAAAAATAACTCCAGGAATGTTTTTTGTGTTTCAGTTTACAGAATCCTCCAGGAAGCAAGGCATTCAGAGTATTTGCTGTTGTTTGAGTCTAGCGAGAAAAATGTAAAACAGGCAAGTGAAAACAAAGCACTTGGAAGAGAATAATAGAGGCCATTTCTTGTAATTTCTATAATTTGTATAAAGCTGTAACATTCTTGTACAGAATATATATACTGCTTTCCACCAAAAAAAAGTTTAAATTACATATATATCTTGATGAAAATATCTGTAAAAGTAAACATGGGAGAAAAATTCAGTTGAAAATGTATATTGATATATAACAATATTTTGAATCCTGTGTTAATTATTGCTATATTTTCTTAGCAGTTACTCTTATACAGTTAATTCAAAGCTCATAAATGTTCTGTTTTCTTTATGATATTATTATGGTATTTCAATATGATATTGTATGGTGCTTTATATATGCCACTAACAGTAACCTTAAAACTATACCATAGGGAGGCCTGAGTTTTTATTTCCAATGTACATAAAAGAAGCCATCCTAATAATTCAGTATAATAAATCGTGCCTTAAAGTGAAATAAATATCTATATAACTTTTTGATGATTTACAGTAGCATTAGCCATGCAAGCCTAAATGAAGAGCTAGACTGTTTTCAATTTCACACTAATCGTAACAAGTACAAATACCTATTTTAAAATAAAATAGAAAACATGGAGAAGTCCTGGGTCGTATTAGTATGTTTTCATCTCAAGAAGTATTTCAATGAGAGTGGTCCATTCATGTTTGTTATTTCTTAAATATTTTAAATAAAACATTTATTGGATGCTGGTGAGCTCTTTAGTTCAAGTACCCAATTCATTTATGACCCAGTCCTTCACATGTATTCACCTACCTTGACATGGGAGATTGAGTGAGACGTGTATAACCTTGGAGGATCTGAGTCTAAAAGAAAATTTTCATATTGAGAAATCAAGTAACCTGAAATTAAGGAATTTCATCAGATATACAGTGCAGTTCTGCACACATATGTGCTTTACTTCTACCATGTGACTCATTCAATTTACCAAAATTGGGTTTCAGTAAAACCATAAATTTGTACACATATATAACGATTTGTAAGCTTGAGGGCTTAAGATGTACATGGTATCCGTATACTATACAAAATTGTGAGGGTAAATGTTTAAGAAAATGAAAATGGTAACAAAGGCTAACCTTGCTCCTTATGACCTGGCAAATACTCCTGCAGGCCAGGAAGTATAGTGGTATGGAGCCCATTGACAATACTGTCATTTGTTGCTTCACCATTTAAAAAAATTCATTTATGGTGAACAGCCTTGTGCATTAATTTTACCATATTATGGTATATGAAGAACATGTAATGGTGATACTATGTTTCTTTCTATGAAAAGTGTGTTGTGCTTTAAGACTGAAAAGCTGTTAAACTTTATTTTTGTTATTTTTTTAATTTCTGTTGTTGAATTTATTTCCTTTCAACTTGTAAACTGATTCATATTCTTCATATTTCAAAATATTATATTCTGCCTTCTGTTTTGCTACATGTACTACCTCATGTAGTTAGGCAAGCTCTGTTAGTTTTTTAATCTGTTTTGAATAAAATTAATTTACATAATAAGAGTATATTTGACAGACATTATTATTTAATTGTTTACCCTGCCTCAAGAATTAGAAATAGCAAACACAAAGTTTTATTTTTTTTCTGAATTAAATGTTGCAAGTGGTAGGACCAAGCAGCAGACATAATCTGAAGTTTTGAAAGCTGTAGAGACAGCATAGGTACACAACTTCTATTAATTACATTAGGAGTTTTATGAAGTCTTCCAGTCATTTTTCAAGTTCTGGCCAGGGTATCTGGGAGCAGATTGCTTTCTCATTTTAATGGGCAATTCTGTCAGAAAGTGACTGTAAAAAAGCAAACAAACAAACAAAAAATGCCACCTTTTTCCAGTTCTATACAGCTCTTTCCTCTTCTGGTAAATGTTGATAGTGTGAAATGTTTCTAGTTACATTTATTGGAAGCAAGCACTTTAAAGCTCATTCCTACTTTGCCTCATAAGACTAATGGTCAATTTGGAAGTTCTGGTTGGGATATATGTCTAATTGGTGAGCGAGACAAAAAGTCTTTGTGTAAACCCTTTTTTTTTTTTTTAAAGGTGGTGACAGGGAAGAGAGCCACTGTAAGAAGTTTTATATACATTGAGCAGTACTATCATTAACCGCTGTTCAGAAATGAAAACGTAGCACAAGTAGACTATGACTGTGTTAGAATTCCAAGTCACTCAAAATCTTGAGATAGACTTGCAATACCATGAGTTAAAAACAGAAAAATAATAACACTGTTGCTGTTATCAGAACATAAAGTGGAATAAGGCCACTTCTGAAATCAAGGGGCAGCATCTGAGAAAGACATCTGAAACAAAATAATCTGAAAACACTCATCCTTTGTTTTCCTCAAAAAACCTTTCTTCACAGGCAGGACACTTTCTTGGCTTGGCTTTGCAGGCCAGCAGCTCCTGCTGGTGGGGTCCATGGTGCCCACCATTTGCCTTAGGATGCTTTGGGAAGTCTGTTGGGTGCTTCAGAGTCTTTGTGGTAAGCAAGCTCCCCGCTCTCTGATCAGGCAAATAAGATGCTTCTCTTTCTTTGAACAGAGCAGAGCCTGGTGCTGGGGAAAGACAACAGTCACATATTCACTCATTACCAAACCTTTGTCCCTTTCGGTATATGGATGAAGGGGGTCCTAGGTGGAAACATGGCTACCAGACCAAATTTCTGCCTTTTTTTCTGCCCATTTGTTTTCCTGGACTTTTTTGTTCTTCATGTCTTTTTTATTCTTCTGCATGTCTTTGCTATTTGTCCTCTCTCTCATCTTCAAAGTCTAACCTACATTTGCTGGGAATTTCTTTGCAAGGGGGACAGGAGTGGACCCTTGACACCAAAACAACAAAGTCAGCACATGGTGAATTGGGGGCTACCTCTAGTGTATGTAAGTGGTTGCTGTGAGCAGCTCTGCTAACAAACACAGTCACAAGAAGAAAGGGAGGTGAGTAACTCTTTCTCCTCACATCTGTTGCACAAACTTGGGAGCCCTGTTGCTTTTCCACATGCAATGATTCTAACATATCCAAATATAAATCCGCAGATAACTCTAGCTTCTTAAGAAATTCTCTACTAAATGAACTATCAATGGGTCAAGAAGTAGATATTCTGAAGCAGTTGTATCGTGAGTGAGAGCTACACAATATTTTTGTCTGTACCAAAGCAACTACATGCCAGATGGTCACAACTAATTCACAGAAAGCTCAGATGAGTAACTAGCAGTGTTAAAGAACACATTATAGCATAATGAAAAAAATATAGAAGAAAGTAAACTTTTAAATGCTGAAGAATTGATTGGTTAATCAGAAACTTAGAAAATGATGCTATCAAAATTTAAAAAGGGCATAATCTATAAGAAAGTAGTGCTTAATTCATGCTATTAATAGTTTTTAGCTTGCCTCCCAGAAAAGACCAGTAAGTAGCCAACAAGAATAATTACAATGGATTCAAAACAATCCTCCACCACTAAGTGAGTACATAAATAAGAAACTGTTTTAGTACATTGATATCTGCCGTTTATGATTTTGAAAGAGCTAAAATATTAAGAAATATAAACTCGCTAAGTGTCTGATGACCTTCTCTGTAAGCATCAATTGAGACATTTCTTTGCTATGCTACATCGCTTCTGGATGTAGTAGCTCATTTCATAACTAAACAACAGTTAGTATGAAAGCACGGCGGTATGAAAAACACAAACAGGTAATTCTTTAAAATTATTTAAGAGTGTTATCTTTCTGATAGATGTATGAGGATAGTTCAGTTTAAGGGAAGTTGGAACCCATACTCATACCAACAGACAGCTCATGTACTAGCTGGACATAAACTAAGGAAACTAAGAAACATTTCTTAAATGTTATGGAGAGTGAAGAATTTTAGAGAGTTTACAGACTTCCCTGTGTCCTATTTCTGTGCAGGGGACAGTCAGAAGGTTTTTTTGGGAATTAAGCCTGAAACACAGGTTAGGATAATTTGTTATCTAAGTTTGTGCTTTCTTAACTGAAGAAGTTTCAAATTTTATGTCAATGCTAGACTGAGAGCTGCTTATGGATTATCAGCTGATTTAAAAGAAGAAAAAATAACATCTGCTTTTTTTGCCTGTATTGGCGCATATGCTCAGCAAAATGCATGACACACTATTTCCTGTAGCAGATATGTAACATAGTTACTCACATAAACAAGGTCTTCTGTGTGGTAATTGCATTTGAAGTATGTTTTGAATTTGACTTAAAACTCAGATAAGCCACCTTCCTGTTCATACACAAGGGAAAGCTTATTTCCTGCAATTTCTGTAGGCATATAAAGGGTCAGATTTAGAAATGTAAATATTTGGAAGTTATAAGGATTATTCATACAGTGCAATATTCTGCTTGTAAATTTATATAAATACTGTATGAAATACTGTACTGTCATGCTTTCTGTCTTAAGGCTTTTCATAGCATCTGTGGAACTCCAGGGAATTAAACAAAGAATGAAAAGCCTGGAGAGTTTCATTTCATTCACTGTATAATATGCATCTTACAAGGCTTTAGATATACAGATGAATCTTTAGTGTTTAGAAAATTGCATTTTTTTTATATGCATCACCATTCTATGATGATTTTATAAAGACATACATTGTGCATATAGGAAAAGTAATCATTATACTGTCAGCCTTAGGTTTAGCCTGTCTTTGCACTCAGGAATAAATTATAAGTATTTTAAATATGGTCACTATATTTCTATATTATATATATTATTTATATTTATTTATTATTTATTTATTTATACTACTTTTATTAAATGACAAGTCCTTGCTATGGGACTGTGAAAATAGAATCAATTGTGATTCCTGCTCTATCTTAACACATGATGATAATGTGACACCTGAAAGTTAAGATCAATTGTTCAATGATACATCTTAAATGTTTTGTTCATCTTACCCTTGTTGCTGGGAGACAGATGTCCACATAATAAAACCATTATAGCATTTTTCAAAAAGTAGTAGTAATGAGTTTTAAATTTTCAGAAGCTAGCAGTACCCAAAAGCACCCAGTCAGACCAGCCTGTTACAATAAGTCAGAGGAAAATACGAGAGATCTAAGGAGTAAAGTAAAGAGCATGTGAACAAAGTGGCCCATCATGACGCTCCTTGTCTTACTATTCACATTGATTTCTGCAATAATAACTCTAGTTACTCAATTCAGTATTTGCCCCCAGTGCTCTATCAAACATTGTTTTTGTCTTCACTAACAATGGTGTGAATGTCTGAAGGCTTGCAATGAAATAGTTGGTAAAGAACTGAGATATGTTTGCCAAACAACATGAATAAATTTGCAATGTCGTATTATTTTACACAAAAAATACTTTAGTTGCCAATGCTAATAACTCTTGGGCTTTTAAATTCACTAATTTCGTTTAAAGTGTAAGCACTGTAATGAAATAAAAATGTCAGCACATGCTGACTGAAATTCATCTGTTCAAAAAAAATTAAAAATCAGTTATTTCATCTGAACAGAAATTGCTGTAACTAAACCTAGTATTATTAGCAATAATATTCTTGAAATTTCATTGAATATAAGACTGCTTATGCAGTCTGGATTGGCTTTTAGAAGACATTTAACAAACTTTATTTGGTGTATTTCATTCATTTCTGAATGAATGTTGTTTATGAAGACAATATCCTTATTAGGAATATAATCTTAGAATAAATGCAAGAACTTGCATTAGGTTTGCTTGTGTATCTTTTTGGAATTACTTCCAAAACTCCACAGTATGTGTAGTGATGCTAATCATTCTTAGTATTCTCAAGAAAAAAGAAGTGCTAAGAGGTATCATGTCTTCTAAACTTAGCCTACAGTTTGAAAAACAAGTACTTCAGTTGCCTAATTATTCACTTAGGCTTGTTTATATGCAATGTAAATAGCAAGTTGGCTTTGACTTGTCATAAATTGCTGCTACTGTAGATCCCAAACACAAATTGGAAACAGTTGCTAAATAAATCTCCCTATAGTCAATTCAATCTTCATTCCTTATTTATCTGTTAAAATCCATCTGTTTCTTGTTGGTGGTGGGTGGTTTTTTACATACTGAAAGATCATGTCTTCTGAATAAGCATTTCTTTTATTGTGTCAGAGTGACTCCCAAGATTGTTGGGATGCAGGCAGCACTAAACACAGAAACAGAGCAATCGTTTTATGCAAAAGAACTTAGTCTCAGATTTTGGATTTAGTCCAGTTCTGTACACAAAGAAGTACATTGTATGAGTTGATTTAGTGCTTGCTGCAGTGGAGATGATAGTCCTACTCTGGCATGGCTATAACTGAGCTAAGGAATAGTTTTGTGAAATGCTCTGAGCCTTTCTTTCTTATCCAGGAGGAATTATGTGGTAAATTAGATCAGTTTGCATTTTTAAAATAAAGGAATAGCTAAACAGAAGGCTTTGGTGGTTTACTGGTAAAGACTTGCCCTTCTGCTGCTGGTTGAGTGTTTAAGCATGTTGTATCAAACATATCCAGTGATGTGTAGATTGTGCTAATGCAATGATTTTTTGATTGGCAGTAATGTTAAATCAATTCATACTGGGAAGCTTCTCTTCCAGCAGCTTCAAAGCCCACATCATTTCAAATCAGGTTTCCATGAGTTACAAGTCAATTATTTTGTATGTAATTTGTAATTATTTTGCAGTATGTACAAGTTTGTCCTAGGAATTAAGAAGTCACATGTGGAAGGAAATTTGTTGTTGCATCTACTACAACATAAACATATGCTAATGCTTCAGTTCAACTTGTAATTTTTATTACAATCCCTACAATCCCTGGAAAAGTGCTGTCCAATCAAAACAACTAAAATAGTTGGAAGTAAGGAAATAAGGAAAACCAACATTTCTACCATGGTCTCTCAGAAGACATTCGGCTATTAACTTTCTTACATCAAAACAGAATAACTCAGAACCACTCCTATAAAAATTGCAATCTACGACTCCCTAGAAGGCTGTTTCTAACCTAGCATCTTGCTGAGCACTGGTCAACAGGATGGACAAAGTACTTAATATCTCTTGTAATATACTAAATAACTTAATATCCATAATCTGACACAAAATTAGACTTTACCAAGAAAGACAAGACTGGTTTACAGCTAAAGGCTAGAAGACCTGAGGCCTCAGAGTACACGTGAAATGCCTCTTAAAGAAAAGGAGGACAATGTGGTATATTAGAAGACAAACTTCCATATCTGTATCTAACACATGATCCATGAGTAGAGCTGGTAGATATGCTACAAAAGTACAAAGAATTAGTCTAAATAAAGATTGATTTCAGTACTTCAAAACTTTTGTGTAGTTACCATCTCCAACCAAATAACATTCAAATAAAATTTCAGAGCTAATTGTTTTTTCTTAGATGTGTGAAAATAGGCAAATACCAAGGATAGTGAGGCCAGGAGGAGAACTTGTCTGTAGTTTGACTGGTAGGTGGTAGGATCTTGCTTAGGTATACTATTATATAAATGCTAATCTGATGCTAATCTATTTGATGAAGGTTCACTCATGTGCCCCAAACTCCCTGCAGACAGTTTTCCAGTAAGCTTTGTTCTTTGTGCAAACAAATCAGTTAAATGAGCGTCTGTGTGAGTTACAATTAATTACCTGTTTCGTAGGATTGGCAGATGAAACTGATTTGCACTGACTTTTTGCAAATATGGCTCTAAAGTTATTTAGTGACAATTGCAAGGTGAAATAAGAAATATTCATCGATGGTTCAGGATGTTCTTGCCTCTTTGTGTTTCAGAAGTACATCTTAAAACTGCTCATAAAACAGCTATACCTTTCAGAATACTCTAATGAAATTAAAACTACTGGGGAATAGAACTACTTTAAGCAGGTTAAATTCTTCAGAAAACAGAACAAAGTGTCCAGTAAGGAGAGGACAGGATGGAGGGTGGTTTGTTTTATAATATTGCCATAGAAGGATTCCCAAATTGCTTAGGTTAGTTAGCAAGTACTTATGAGGTCTTCTGAATGGAACAGTCATCAAGTTTCTCTTAATTTCTAGAACTAAATAGTTTATTATTTAAGTTTGAAGATATAAAGATGCCAACCCATCATTTTATTTTGAATTAATTAGGAAGGACTTAAAAATTAACTTAAATTCCTGTAGTCTAATCAACTGAAAACTCTTACCTTTGCTTTATCTCTTCCAGTTACTTCATTGATCCATGAAACCGTGTGGTACTCTCCAGACACACAAACTCTCAGACACCGATGTGTTGGGAATGAAAATCCAGAGAATATTAATTGGTAAAGAGTTATAAAGGATGTAATAATGTGGAGGTTAGCCTCACAGTGCAAGGAATGCAGTTTGTGTCCCCAGCAAAGCAAGTTTAAAGGACATAGCTTATTTCTTTCAACCTACCAACAAAATGGTATTGTGTTAGGTGTTATAATGCTGGAAGACTCATTATGCAGTACAACTTCTGGTTTTGACCCTGAAGTTACTAAAAGTATTTGCACAGTTAAAGTTGCTACCCAACTCTCACTCTCGTAACTCATGCCTAGTGACAGAAGTGACTGTAAAATAGAAGTAGTGTCTCTCCTCCCACCTAACCCAGATGCTTTGAGTCTCAGCAAGAGCATAAATCCCTCTTTTTCCTTCCTAGTCAAAGGTGGGAGTTACAAAGAAAGAGAAAATCTTGAGAGGATGTTTCTAGTGATGCTGCATTGCACAGCGGGACAAGAGGAATAGCAGACTCCTTGCAGGGCTCTGTCACTAGAAATGTTCATGTGAGACATGAACAGAGAGGAGAGGAGAGGGAGGGAGGGAAAAAAGGAGGGAGATAGAGTACCATGAGCATGTTCAAGCTTGCTAACAAAGGAAGGCTTCTTCAGCACAGTAACAATACTGACAACTGAGAGTTTTTGTTCACATGCAGTTTAGCAAACCATATTATGTAGCAGTCAAGCTGTTTATTATTAGAAAAAAGGCTGAAAATTTGATAAATGAAAGATTGGGTTACCTTCTCAGTTAAATCAGTAAATCAGTTAACAAAATAATCCCAATACCTGTGATACTCCTCAAAAACTGGGATAAGAAGAGCTCTGCTTTTCCAAATTATAAGAATATTTCTGAAAGAAGCAATATGTTCACTAGATTACTGCATCATCATAAATTTTTAGTTATGTCAGTATTTCAAGTGTTTCTAAGCCTGCTCTAAGGAACTTTTGTTTCTAAGCCAGGATTTCAACCTGCTCTAAGGAACCTGCTTTGGCAGGGGGGTTGGACCCGATGGTCTTTCAAGGTCCCTTCCAACCCCTTCAGTTCTGTGATTCTGTAATGAAAGAAGGATCAGCATTGCCTATTCTGAATAATTTCTTACATCAGTACTAGATGTTTTAATAAGGAAACACCTTTATAACAATGTAGCAATGTCATTGGGACAGTCAAGTCTAGGATGATCACAGAATCATGCGATGGTTGAGTTTGGAAGGGACCTCTGGAAGGCCATCTGCTCTAAACCCCCTGCTCAAGGAGGGACACACAGAACAGGCTGTCCAGGACCAAGGCAAGGTGGCTTTAAAAGAGCTCCAAAGAAGGAGATCCCACAACCTCTCTGGGCAACCTGTGCTGGTACTCAGTCACCCACACTATAAAGAAGTGTTTCCTGATGTTCAGAAGGAACATGCTGTGTTTTAATTTGTGCCTCTTGTCACCAATGAACAGAGGCTGAATTTACTGAAGGTTCAATCAGCTCACTTTTGCAGACTGTTCAGGTACCTCTGGATGGTTGCACAACTATCTTGTGTATCAACCATCCCTCACAGTTTTCTGAGGCTGTGCAGGGACAGCCAAAAAGAAAGGCCAAAGCTCATCTGGAGCTCAAACTGGCTGCTGCTGTTAAAGATAACAAAAAATGTTTTTATAAATAAATCAACACAAAAAGGAGGACTAAGGAGAATCTCCATCCTTTACTGGATGCGGGGGGAAACTTAGATACAAAAGATGACAAAAAGGCTGAGGTGCTTAATGCCTTCTTTGCCTCAGCCTTTAGCGGCAAGAGCAGTTGTTCTCTGTCACCCAGCACCCTGAGCTGGTGGAAGGGGATGGGGAGGAGAATGTGGCCCTTATAATCAACCAGGAAATGTTTGGTGACCTGCTACAGCACTTGGATGCATGCAAGTCAACAGGGCTGTATGGGATCCACCCAAGGGTACTGAGAGAACTGGCAGAGGAGCTGGGCAAGCTGCTTTCCATCATTTATCGGCAGTCCTGGCTATCAGGGGAGGTCCCAGTCGACTGGCAGCTAGCAAACATGACACCCATCTACAGGAAGGGCTGTAGGGTAGACCCGGGGAACTATAGGCCTGTTAGCTTGACCTCAGTACCAGGGAAGCTCATGGAGCAGATTATCTTGAGTGTTATCACGTGGCATTTGCAGGGCAACCAGGCAATCAGGCCCAGTCAGCATGGGTTTATGAAAGGCAGGTCCTGCTTGATGCACCTGACCTCCTTCTATGATAAAGTGACACACTGGGTGGATGAGGGAAAGGCTGTGCATGTGGTCTCTTCCAACCTAGAAATTCTATGATTCTGTGATTCTGTGTTTACAGAGAATAGGTCACCTGCCTCTCCACTCCCCCTCGCGAGGAAGTTGTAGACTGCAATGAGGTCCCCCCTCAGCCTCCTATTCTCCAGGCTAAATAGGCCCAGTGCCCTCAGCTGCTCCTTATACATCTTCCCCATATGGGTCTGCACCACGGGGTCCATCTCTCAGGAGCAAACTGCTCCAACCTGGGTCCCCCACGGGCAGCAGCTCCTGCCAGGTCACCTGCTCCTGCATGGTCTCCTCTCCACAGTCTACAAGTCCAGCCTGGAATCTGCTCCTGCAGGGGTCTTCTATAGGCCGCAGCCTCTGTTGGTGCGGGTCCACCTGCTCCACCGTGGTCTTCTCCACCAGCTGCAGCGTGGAACCCTGCTCCACTGTGGTACTCTGTGGACTGCAACGGGACAGCCTGCTTTTCCGTGGTCCTCACCACAGGCCATAGGGGACTTCTGTTCCAGCACCTGGAGTACCTCTCCCTGTCCTTCTTCACTGACCTTGGCACCTGCAAGGCTGTTCCTCACTCCTCTCACTCTCCCAGCTGCTTTGTGGTGCAGCAGTTTTTTCCCCCCTGACTTAAATATGCTCTCACAGCAGCACAAAACAACATCATTTATTGGCTCAGCTCTGGTCAGCAGTGGGGCTCTTACCAAACATGGGGCAGCTTCTAGATCCTTCTCACGGAAGCCACCCCTATGGCCCCCTGCTACCAAAACCTTGCCATGTAAACCCACTACAATTGACAAACAACATTCTTTATATTATTCTACAATCATTTTTCTATATTATTCTGCATAAATAAAACTTTAAGTCTCATCATATGACTCTTCTAACTGGGTATATGCCTGTGACCTTCATGTAGCTCTAAAGAGTGTCTTCAATTTCCACTGACCAAAAACCCCACTTGAGAACATGTCCTTTACAAAACGGTACAGTCTGTTGACCTTTTTTTTAATTATTTATTTTATTGTTTTTATTTTTTTTTCAAATGGGTGTCATTCAGCCTTGTAATTACTGGCAGATCTCTTCAGACCCGAAGTGTTCTACCAGTCTATTCATACCAATTTACATCAGCCGAAGGCTCAACTCCTATTTAATGTAAAATTGTGAAGCCACTTGCAATAAAATGAGATAATATGCTGCAAAAAGTAAATATTTTCTACATTAGCTCCACAAACAAGTCAGACAGATTTGAATGTGATGAACGAACTGATTGTCGTGGTTTAACCCGGCTGGCAGCTAAACACCACGCAGCCGTTCGCTCACCCTCCCCCCTCCCTCTCTGGGACGGGGGAGAGAAATGGAAAGTGAAGCCCGTGAGTTGAGATAAAGACAGTTTAATAAGACAGGAAAATAATAATAATAATAATAATAACAATAATAATAATACAATGATGATAATAGTACTACTAATAATAATATGTACAAACAAGTGATGCACAATGCAATTGCTCACCACCCGCTGACCGATGCCCAGCTTAACCCCGAGCAGTCCGGCCCCCTCCCCCCGGCTAGCCACCCCTATATATTGTTTAGCATGACGTCAGATGGTATGGAATAGCCCTTTGGCTAGTTCGGGTCACCTGTCCTAGGTCTGTCCCCTCCCAGCTCTTACTGCACCCCCAGCCTGCCTGTTGGCAAAAGGCTGAGATGTCCTTGGCTTGGTATAAGCACTGCTCTGCAACAATTAAAACATCGGGGTGTTATCAGCACTCTTCTCATCCTAAGCCAAAACACAGCATTCCACCAGCTACTAGGAAGAAAATTAATTCTGTTCTAACTGAAACCAGGACACTGATGTAAGAAAATATTCTTTCTCTGATTTCCCTGGAAATGTTCTGTGTGGAACAGAGGAAGTGAAGCATTCAGGGTTAGAAATGTTGTAGGAAGTGGCATGAATTATAGAACATTCAAAACAATGGGAGATTATTTCAGAGAAAAAAATATAATTAACAAAGGATATACAGATTATTCAAAATACTTCTGTTGGAGGCAGATTATTTACTTCTGTATAACATAAGAATGACTGGCTCTCATTTTGCTTTGAACAGACCAAGCAGGACTGTTCACAATCCTTTGAATCCTATGACTTAGTCTTCTCAGATCTTGCTCGATTTCCTGCACTATACACTTTTTCTTGATAGTCTTATCCCCACACTGTTTTCTGAGGGTTTCTGTGCTATAATCCAGTAGTGTATTGCCCTCTGGATGCCATTTTTTTTACATAGCAAGCTGACTAATCTTGGTACCTCCTACTTCTTTGAATAGCATTAATACATGAAGACAACAGAACATCTTCCAAACAATGGTGAATTTACTTTGCCCAAAGGAACAGAGAAGACAGGGGAATGAATTCACTGTCTCTCTGCCCAAGATATTTCCTGGACCTGGTATTTCCTGCCTTCCCTTCTGTGGGCTGTTCTCAATCTTGGTATGGCCAAATCTTTTGCATGTGGAGTTACCATCTATGGCTTTAAGTCAGTCTCTATGCTTGATAGAGTTGATAATGCTCTTGACCTCCTTCCTCAAGGGCAGAAATGTCCTGGTAAAATGATCAGGGTTTCTTGGTTTCAGCCTTTATTAAAAACAAAATCTGCTAATTTTACTATCAAGTAGGGAAGCAACTCCATGGCCCGTTGTCCCATCTGTTTTCAAGATGCATAGCTGAGACATTTCTGTCTCGATCTTGCTTCATTTTCCACTTTGGTAAATGTATTACTCAAGAAAAATAACATCAACATTTAAACATAATGATTTTAAAAAGCTCAAGCCAGATTTTCAGCTGGTGTTAATCAGGACAACTCTTGACTTCAAGGGATGTTTGCTAATTTATACAAGCTGATGGTGTAGTCTACAGTCTTCAAAAATAAACAGAAAATAAACATTGGCAAAGCTTCTTAAAAGGACATTTAATTTGGATTCATAGTCTGTCACCTCCATAAACTTATACACCAGAACATGCTTGGCTTCCTGTTCCCAGGCTCATTTCCTGGCCAACAACACAAAATGGTAACACAGGAAGCAAACAAGACCCTTTTTAAATTCATGGTATTTTAAAAGATTTACTACTAATGAAATAACCATTTGATATCACCTGATTATACAATAGAGCATATCACTTCAAGGATGGGGATTTCAGGAAACAAAGCAAGACAGAATTCGATTTGCTGCATGGATGGGATAGAAATTCTAGCCTGCACCATGAAGCAATTTTACTGTCATTACTTTTCTTTGCTTGTGAGAGAGGAGCTCTTTTGGAAACCCCTGCAGAGCCCCAAGCACACAGGCTATTTATGTGGGCTGAATGCAGAACCAGAATTTAACCAAAGCACAGTAAAAATAATGGATAACACCAGCTGCTTAGAGCAGTCTCACACAAAGTAATAGGTACTTGTTTTTAAAGGCGTAAGGGACTCATGTTGAGTCAGTTCTCAGTAATATTTTGCCTGGCCCCAAAAGCATCTCAGATCCCATAGGAGTTCTCTTATTTTTCATGTGCATCTAGTAAATATTTATGGAGACTGAACAAGGACTTCTTTAAATTAGTTGTGTGGATTTAGTCTCTGCTATTATTAGGTGAAATGCAGATTACATCCTATGATTATGTATGAAACTGCAAAATCTAAACCTCTCATCTATAGCACAGCTTCAGAAATACTCAGAGGGCAAGATATACACACATTGTTTCCCATTAGTCAGGACAAAGTCCAGTGATGCAAATGATCCAAAAGTAACATTCAGCCAACAGTGGTGGGGTTTTTGTTTGTTTGGTTTGGTTTTAAATATATACTTATATGTATGTCTTAGTTTATCATGTTCTCTACATTTAGGGACAGATTTTTTAAAAAGTCTAATTTTTGGATTACATGTTTTTAAAGTGCAGGTGATGACAATAATATCAGAATGAAAGAACACCTAATATACCTAGTCCTTTGGACAATCCATCTGTCATTCATGAAATAGATGTGATCACAGTTATTTTGAAAACCTAGTCATTATAAATGCATCCCCTTGGGTAGAAAATAGCTACACCCAATCATGCACACATTTAAATTGCAGTAGTGAAACTAACAATGTGATAGTCATATTCTTTTCTGTTCATTTTAATCAGCCTTTATCGACAACATAATTTTTATTGGTAATAGCAAACCACTATATATATCTACATATATAAATATATATATATGCATATTGCATAATAATAATAATAGTAATAATAATAATAATAATAATAATAATAATATACACAATAATATATGCATAATAATAATATAATACATAATATTACATAAATATATATATTTAAGCAGAGAACGCTTAGGGGCACATAAGAGAAAAAGAAAAAATGAAAATCTATCTTTTATATACTGGCAGGATTATTTCTGTATTAAAATGTGCAACAAATGTTGCACTTTCTATTTTAGTGAATTAACCACAAACTCATGATTTTCTGTTACTGTGGTTGTTCCTGTCAGGAATTCTCCCAGTATTTTGTAAACAAATTTTGGTCTTCCTATTATTTACAAAACTTCACTGTATTTTTATTCTATAACTAACTTTCATATGAGACAACAGAAAAGGAAAATAATGATAATGAGTCCTGAATACTGATGTACCTATGTGAATGACCTTCACAGCAGATTGACCTGATACTTGAGATGAACTTTCATTCCTTAAAGTTACAAGGCTCAGGAAAATGCAGCATTGCAATGAAACTCAGACTAACACTTGTCATCAGGAGTTGTCTCACACTGCATTGTAACACTTGGCATGTGTGTCTTAGAAGATGACAGCACTCCACAACTCTCTAAGTAATGGTATATGGACCAGGGCTGGGGAGCCAGTAGGCCAGTTTTATAGGTCCCTCCTCAGCCAGGAGCAGCATCTCTGAGGTTACGCCAGTCAACCCTAACACCAGGCACAATTGAAGGTACAAGAAAATATGCATGCTACAATACAAAGATGAACAAAGTAGTTGACAGATTTAGAGACAGATATGCAAAAATGGAGCTGGGGATAGGGAGAGTGGTGGTAGTGATGGTGGAATTATGGCTCTTTATACTTTTGATCTGTTCCAGAAGGCAGTCCATTAATTTCATGAAGCTGAAAGGCTGTTAGCCTTTTCCTGTGGCTCTCACAGATGGGTTTTACACAAAATTTTACCTCTGAGCATTGCTTTTCCTGAGTGCCACCTGCAGCTGGGAATCTGTATCCCCTTTGCCTTTGGCTTTTTATTTTCATTTTATTCTTATTCCTTGCTTCAGTCCCAAAGATTCCTTGTGATTCGTGCAACATAATACTTGAGGTAGCTTAACACTTCTCTTGAGAATTAATGGTTTTCCTTACCTGACTCAGAAATGCTGCTGTTCCTTGGGAAGCAGAACCATTTTCTAAGCAGACAGTAAATAAAAGATAACAATCAGCCTAACATTAATTTAGTTGAAATAAACCATTTGCCCACTGTTGAAAACTATACTATCATATACTGAAGTGTTTTTCGAATCTCAGTAGTAAGTTAGTACACGCAATATTATAATTTATATAAGCACTATTAACCATTGCATTTCACAGAATCACAGAACAGTGAAGGTTGGAGGGAACCTCAGGAGGTCATCTGTTCTTGGTTGCCCAGGACCATGTCCATATGGCTTCTGAAAATATTCATAGCCTCTCTGGGCAACCTGTGCTGGTGCACAGTCACTTAATGCAAACATATGGAAAAAAATGTATGCAAGACAATACTGTCTTTGTTCCAGTGACAAAAACATTACAGTAACTAAAACACTCTGAGGTGCTAGTGGGTTTCTAATGGACCACCCCAAAACCTAGGTTTGAAGGATACTGTGACACTTACATAAATGTAGAAATAGATTAAATACAATGACAAATATTTTTAAGATAATTAAGTTGCTACATAGCTTAGGTCTGAATAAGTATTTTAAAGTACAGCTTTACTGCAATTTTTAAAAATTCCAATTCACTTATCTCTATATTTTTTTATCTTCCAAGCAATGAAAAAAAAGAAATTACAAGATCTTTCCTTTTTTTTCCTTACCATTACAAAATAAAATGCATCATCAAACCAAGGCTGTCACACAGCTGGCACAAATCAAATTAAAAACAAAACAAGAGTTTCAAATCTGAGGGCAAAACAAATAAGATATTTATGACACTTTTACCCAATTTATGACTCACTTTCTTTATATTTGAGGTGTGGTTAAAATTTGGACTTTTTTTTTTTTTAACTTGAAAAATAATCCCGTATTTTTTCATAATGTCCTTTGTTATTAACATAATTTTACTCTCCCCCATTCTTTAATATTTTTGTTTCTTATTTAATTTATTGTTTGAACTTTCCCAGTGTTCCCATAATGAGATGAAAGACCTTCTTTAATACCAAAAATATAAATACACATTAACCATTGAACTTTCCTGACTCTACTGGTGGTAACATTTCCAAAAAATTCTGTTATGTTAATTAGCTATGGCCTACCACCCTTAACAAATTTTTCATTAAACTGGTTTGGATTTCTTTTCTTTTTACTTTTGGGCTTTTTTGTTTGTTTGGTTTGTTTATTTTGTCTTGTTTTTCCCTCAGATGCTTTCCATCGCATCATTTTAAGTAATTCCCGGAATTCTTCCTTCCAAAGTTTAGTAAACTATATAGTTTCAATTTCCTGTGAATTGATTTGCTGTGGCTAAAGTCTCTCAGTGGACATATGATGCAGGATATCATGTTTTCTTTTTCTGACTGTCTTTACTGGATTTGAAAAATTGAACTTGGTGGAGTGAATCAAAGCAGTTTTCTTGAAAGGACTACAGTGTTTTGAGTCAGATGATGGAGTTAGTGAGACTGAATTTTATTTCAACTTGCTAGGAATGTAAGGGAGAATATCTGATGTTACAGATACACTATATATCATGTGGCTGTGCTGTACAAGGCTTGCGATCAAATGTGCTGGTTGTCTGTACTGTTTTCCTCTATAGGAACCCTTTTAAAACAGCTTTCAAAAGTATTTCCTTGGACAAAACTCAGCTGGAATCTGGAGATTTGAATTCACTTCAGGGTATCTCTGAATGCTCTGGCTGGTCTGTCCTCCCCCTGTATCTCATCTCATTTTTGTTCTATTATCATAGGAATAATATCAGCCAGACAAAATAGCCTGAGTAAAGGAAAGGAGTTATTCTTGTATTTCTGCCTTCTGTGACATTGCCTGCCCCTACAGTATGACCTGGAAAGATGGATGGGATTTTTTGGGAGCCTGAGCTTAGACTGTGGACTGCCAGAAGGACAATTTGGTTGTAAATACAGTGCAGACATAGCCTACTGATGCCTGTTAGGGTGTATCCACATATCCACATATCCACACTAAGGGTCTCATTTCCTTGTGGGAAGGCTGAAGCTTGTTGACTTATAATACGGTATATAGTCACAATATTATTTCAGATTAGAAGTTTTGTTAAGTTCACAATGGTGATCCTATCAAGAAATACTTGAAATTAGTAGTTTTCATTTGCCAGTTCTTGCAAATTTTATATATTGACTTTTGAAACATGGCATGATGCTTAGCATTTGGTTTCCTACAGTCATGTGAGTTTGAAAAATCCAGAATTGTTTTAAAGAAAAAAAAAAAAAAAAGCTGCAACAGAAAGAAACTGCAATATCCTTTCTGGATAAGTATAAATAATAAAAATCTGGCACATATCAAAAATCAACCTGCCTATTGAGTGCCTAATTTTGCTTCCTTTTACACTTTTCCATGGAGTTGTGATTTTTACAGGAGTGAACAGAGTAAATTAGGTCCTAAAAATTCAATTAGAGATTCCTCCTTTATTACAAATGCTTACCTCATTACTCAGTATATGAATATTGGTTTTATTTATCGGGCTACCCTCACTTTTTGTATTGTTGATGAAAGTAAGTACAGAGGTGGAAAAAGAAAACAAACAAACAAACAACAACAACAAAACACGTTTCGCTTTAGTGAGAGAACCCCTAGAGGACCTTAGAGGGAGTAGGGCTACTGCATTTTGAGAAAAAAAGACAAGTCATAGAAAGCTCACTATCTAGGATTTAGAAACAGTTTCCTTATAAAGACAGAAATAGATATGGATCTTCTTATTACATCCTTTTCAAGAATCCATTTCAATTTGCATTTAATGGAGAACCATACAAGGATTTCCAATGTTTTCATAAAGGTATATATTAGTATAATTTTTCATCGCTTAAAGACAAAAGTTGTCCTGCTTGAGAAAAAACTAGTTCATGATCAATTTTGGAAAACAATCTACTTTTTATAATAATAATAACAATAATAATAATAACAATAATAATAATGACAACAACAACAACAACAACAAAACAATAACAATAATAATATCAATTTATTTCAATAAATTTTATTTATTATTATTATTTATTATTATTGTTTATTATAAAACTTCAATAAATTTTAGTATTATTTCAACTTATTTCAGTTATTTCAATTACTACCTATATTCCCATGACATTTGTTTTTTTCTAAAAAAAATCATCACCCCCAAAGTTTTTGTACACATCATTTATCACCCTCACTATTTAAAAATAGCTTGCAGAAATGCAGATTAATTAGTAAAAACACAAGGAGAATATTAGGTGGAAAGCTAAATATGAAATTAAAGTGTATATGCTTTAACCTGATGCTTACATGTTTATATCTATTATCCCACCTTAATCCCCTCTTCTTTGGAAGCTGCATTTTTTCTTTCTTTCCACTGAGAATACAATACTTACGTCCACTGATAGCTCGTCTAAGCAAAGTTTAATTGGTTACAACAATACTTTTCTATTAAACTGCTACTATCTCAATATAATTCTTACCCTTATACCAGAAAGGGATGTGTGCTTTTGGTATAATCCAAATTACATTCAATAAATTTAAGAGTAATACCTCAAAAGTTGTTTGGACTGGAAAAATTGTGCCCATTAGGAATCTGAGCTAGTAACATTTGAAGACACACATTCTCTTACATGATCATATTAAGCTTCCAGTTAAAAAAGACATCCTGCAGTGCTAGTGATGGCAGCCTATCCTGTTCCACCATTCCAGCCAGGAGCCAGGCAGATGAAGGGCACCAGTGGTCCCAGCCCTTGGCATTGGGCACCTCTTGGGGAATGGGGCTGGGCCAAGGCCACGACAGGGCCCTTGTGTAGGTCTGACTCAGTGGTGCCCATGGCTGGCAGGCTTGGGCTGTTGGGTACTCAGATCGGCAGATTGTTGTTTCACTGGGGAAGTAGTTCTGGAGGCTGAAATGGGGTCTTGGACCCAGAGCAGGTCGGGGGACTGTAGTGAGTTTTGTGGCAAGGTTTTGATAGGGGTGAAGGCGGGGAGCGGGGCAGGTAGAGGGGATTCTTCTCTGAAAATAATCCATAAACTGCCCCATGTTAGATAAAGGCCAATTCAGCTGGCTCCAAAGGGACCCGCTGCTGGCCAGAGCCAAGCCTGTTTGTGTCTCTATGAGAGCAGATCTAAGAAAAGGGGAAAAAAAATGCTGCTTGACAGCAGCTGGGAGAATGAGAATTGAGAGACAGCCTTGCAGATCCCCAGGCAGGAGGTGCTCCAGGAACACAGCAGTTGTTCTCCTGCAGCCTGTGAGCCCCTGTTGGAGCAGACTAGGGACTGACCGCAGCCCCAATCCCTGTGCTCCCCTGGGGGAGGAGGTGGAAGAGGGTGGGTAGGGGAAGGTGTTTTTAATTTTGTTTAGTTTTGTTTGTCACTGCTCTAGCTTAATAGGCAATGAATTTTGCCTATTCCCTGTGCTGAGTCTGTTTTACCTGTGATAATAATTGTTCAGTGATCTCCCTGTCCTTATCTCAACCCTTGAGCCCTTTTCTCCTCTTTTTCTTTGAGAAGGGCAAGTAAGAGAGTGGTTGTGGTGGAGCTCAGCTGCCCAGCTGAGTAAAACCACTACAGGCACCCCAGGGGATGGGCAGGGGGAAATCTCACTATAAGCTGCAATACAGAAGTCTTTTCATTGTTGCTACACTAGATCTATTATGCCTCGCTCCTCATCAAACATTTTCAGGTTGGGCATGGTGACAGTGTAGCTGCAGAGCTTCTTGTCCCATGACAGCTTTTATCCCATCAGATCAGAACACAGGCATGGTGCTCTCAAGCCTGTTTCTGAAAAATCACATAGCTATGTGATGGTTCACTAAAGGCTATGGGATGATGAAGGACCAAGAAAAGGCAACGAGCTGATGGGCAGCTGCAGCAGTTTCAATGTGCATCAACATTAAAGAGGAAGTAACTTTTTTTTTTTTTTTTTTCCCTGCCACAAGAAGGATACTCAGTAAAAATGAAAAAAAAAAAAAAAAAAAAAGCATACTTTTCAACAAAATCACATACAAATCGGAGGTGCAGTGTCTTTGGAGGCTGACTTCTTTTCTAGTCTATGACATGGTTTCTGCAGAACAGCATTTTACAATGAGGATGTCCATTGAGAAGTCTTGTTTCTGAAGCTCAAATTAGTATTTTGTTAAGAGGCATATATACTTCATGTAGGACTAAGAAAATAATTATATATATAAATCTATACTTCTTTCCTTCCTATTCCTCTTGTTGTAGAGTCATAGAATGGTTTGGGTTGGAAGGGACCTCAAAGATCACCTAGTTCCAACTTTTCTGCCATGGGCAGGGACATCTCCCACCTTCCACCAGACCAAGTTGCTCAAAACCCATCCAACCTGGCCTTGAGTACTTCCAGGGAAAGGGCATCCACAGCTTCTCTGGGCTGTTCACTGTTCCAGTGCCTCACCACCCTCAGAGTAAAGAAATCTTCATTCCATCTTCACTCCAGCCTCATTTAAGTTATGATAAGGAGGATGCCTATCAGGACAAAAATCTGTAGTCCTGTTTTGCTGTATGTATTATGCCATGAGAGATGCAATTATTTATTTGAATGCAAAAATATTAGGTAGTACAGCAGGTTGTTCTTCAGGAGGGCCAATTAGTATCAATGTCATGTTCAGCTGTCAGAAGAGATTTCTTAAATGCTCTTTGACTCTTCCCTCAATGTAAAGTTTTTCTTCTGAGTAAAGTTACCCCAAAATTATTTTATCTTTTATATTTTGGTCTATAAAACATAACAGCCCTCTCTAATTCTAATGAAACTTCCATAATAAGAGACGTATATTACCAGTATTTACATTACAATGTAAATACTTTACAATGTGCTGAGTCTGTTTTGTAAAGTATTTACATTACCAGTAATGTAAACAGAAGACAAATTAAACACTTAACTAATAGTTGTTCTTTTTCCCCTTGTTGGTACTTTATTTTTAATGTTTATAAATATTTATACCATATAAATATCTAAGGATGGAGAATAATGTCCATTAAGCAGACATCTACCTGTGTTCAGCTCCATTGCTCTGCCCTTCCTAACAAGCCAACTACTGAAAAATCATTGATATTCCTTTTCAGATCCATAGACCTCTACAGACATGGTCCTGTACACCAAACATTTAACATGATCTTCAGGAAAGAAGGGTAAATAATATTGTCACGTACATTTATTTTGTTGTAGTAGGCTTGGCTCTCATCCATTAAACACATAATTAAGAACCATTTTTCATTAGTGTATCTCCTTGCAGTCTAGCATATAAGAAGTATACTTACTGATTACTGTGTTGAGTGACTGTTTCAGAGAACTTTTATAGAGAAATGCTGAGCATGCAATATCTGTTAGTAAGTCCTGTTTGTGATAACAGATGATCAGAAAAAATATTTAACTCTTCTTATTTAATGGCAAGGTCTTTGGAAGTTAGTCAGTAATACAGCAGTTACTGCATTTTGTTCAAATCATTTTTGAATGGTCCAAGGTATCAGTCATGTTACTAAATTGGTCCTTTAGACAGTGATGTGAATACTTGGGGTGGAAGTCATTGTGGAGCATTTTAGCCTGAGAGGTTTTAGTTGTGAGTTACTGCTAGTTAATGGAGATGCACCATCTGAGAAGCTGATATCTGCTTTTAATACAGGCACTTAAGACATAAATTTAAAATCTCATGGGTAGATAAGAGAAACTTAAGTTTACTAATATGAATGTCAAAAATAAGGAATTTAAACTTGGTTATCTCAACATTCACAATCGTTGCGCACTGGCTATTCTTTGTGAATTTTAATAAGAAAATAAATAAAGTATAAGCAAATCTGCATAATCTTTTAATTTTATTTTACTTTTGTATTGGTGTTTTATATTGAAAAAATACCTAATAGGTTCTGGTCACCCAAGTAGTAGGCCCTGCATTAAAATTTCATTAAAAAAAAAAAAATCCTACCTAAGCAACATCAGAACTTGTGCAGAATAGATATCTTCTCTATTCACAAGAAGAGCACAAATTTCTATTCTTATTTTCTCAGATTTCTTTGTCGTACTTGATTATTCAGTTGATTATAGGAGAATGCTGTCTGTCCAGAATAAGTTATTCAGACAATGTGTCATGATAGTTTAAATTTTTATAAAAGTAATGTCACACAGGGCACATCTATGCTAATGATAAGTTAGTGCAGAGATAAGTTATTTTTTTGGTGTGAATTTGCCTTGGGGTCTTTCTGTGCATAGGGCATTAGTGGTGCTCAGAAAGTGCACCCTCTGACGGAACCAAGGTTGAAGTGTATCTAGAATGTTGCAAGTATCTAGAATGTTCTGCTTGCAATGTGTACATATTTATTTATTTATTTATTTATTTATTTATTTATTTTCAGCAATTTTCTTACTATCAAAATATGTGTGTGAACTAGAGCTGGCAATTAACACACATTTCATTGCTGGTAAATGTATGACGCAGAGATTTGGTCCTGAAGCTACAGTTGACTATACTAAACCAAACCAGTTGTCTTGCACCATTTGGAAAGGTAGACATACACAAAGATTATCAATGGGGAATATATCTTCTGTGATTCTTCACTTCATATGTGCATCCATTTTTTCCCTTGAAGACCTTTCAATAAGTTTATCTGGACAATAGTTTAATTGATCATGCACTGCTGATGCAAAGCACAGTTGGACTCATCCTCCATCATACTGGATTGTTATACTACAATCAAATGGCCATTTGGAAAGATAAAGTCAATTCCTGGATGAAATTAGCAACCAATACTGACCCAAGCAAGGCAAAAGTAAAGTTCATGATCAAAGGACATTCCATTAGAATGGGCAGTTCTTTTTTAACCTGGTAAAAGAAGACTAGGCCTAAGTTTTCCATTTCTTCATTTTACAGAATCACAGAATTTCTAGGTTGGAAGAGACCTCAAGATCATCGAGTCCAACCTCTGACCTAACGCTAACAGTCCCCACTAAACCATATCCCTAAGCTCTACATCTAAACGTCTTTTGAAGACTTCCAGGGATGGTGACTCCACCACTTCCCTGGGCAGCCTGTTCCGATGCCTCACAACCCTTTCAGTAAAGAAGTTCTTCCTAACATCTAACCTAAAACTCCCCTGGCTCAACTTAAGCCCATTCCCCCTCGTCCTGTCACCAGGCACGTGGGAGAACAGACCAACCCCCACCTCGCTACAGCCTCCCTTGAGGTACCTATAGAGAGCGATAAGGTCGCCCCTGAGCCTCCTCTTCTCCAGGCTGAACAAGCCCAGCTCCCTCAGCCACTCCTTGTAGGACTTGTTCTCCAGGCCCCTCACCAGCTTCGTCGCCCTTCTCTGCACCCGCTCAAGCACCTTGATGTCCTTCTTGTAGCGAGGGGCCCAAAACTGAACACAGTACTCGAGGTGCGGCCTCACCAGAGTTGAGTACAGGGGGACGATCACCTCCCTAGCCCTGCTGGTCACACCGTTCCTGATACAAGCCAGGATGCCGTTGGCCTTCTTGGCCACCTGAGCACACTGCTGGCTCATATTCAGCCGACTATCCACCATCACTCCCAGGTCCTTCTCTGCCTGGCAGCTCTCCAACCATTCCTCTCCCAGCCTGTAGCTCTGCTTGGGGTTATTGCGCCCCAGGTGCAGGACCCGGCACTTGGCCTTGTTGAACTGCATACAGTTGGCCTCAGCCCATCGGTGCAGCCTATCCAGATCCTCCTGCAGAGCTTTCCTACCCTCAAGCAGATCGACACACGCACCTAACTTGGTGTCATCTGCAAACTTACTGAGGGTGCACTCAATGCCCTCGTCCAGATCATCAATGAAGATATTAAAGAGGACCGGCCCCAGCACCGAGCCCTGCGGGATGCCACTAGTGACTGGCCTCCAACTGGACTTGACTCCATTCACCACGACTCTTTGGGCCCGGCTATCCAGCCAGTTTCTAACCCAACGAAGCATGCGCCAGTCCAAGCCAAGAGCAGCCAGTTTCTTGAGGAGAATGCTGTGGGAGACGGTGTCAAAAGCCTTGCTGAAGTCAAGGTAGACCACATCCACAGCCTTTCCCTCGTCCACCCAGCGCGTCACTTTGTCATAGAAGGAGATCAGGTTCGTCAAGCAGGATCTGCCTTTCATAAACCCATGCTGACTGGGCCTGATCGCCTGCTTGCCCTGCAAGTGCTGCGTGATGACTCTCAGGAGGATCTGCTCCATGAGCTTCCCTGGCACTGAGGTCAAACTGACAGGCCTGTAGTTTCCCGGGTCTGCCTTCCGGCCCTTCTTGTAGATGGGCGTCACGTTTGCTAGCCGCCAGTCAACTGGGACTTCCCCCTATCACCAGGACTGCTGATAAATGATGGACATCCATCATTTGGCCAGTTCCTCTGCCAGTTCTCTCAGTACCCTTGGGTGGATCCCATCTGGCCCCATTGACTTGTGCACATCCAAGTGCCGTAGCAGGTCACCAACCAGTTCTTCATTGATAGTGAGGGCCACATCCTGCTCCCCATCCCCTTCCACCAGCTCAGGGTACTGAGTATCCAGAGAACAACCAGTATTGCCGCTAAAGACTGAGGCAAAGAAGGCATTGAGCACCTCCACCTTTTCCTCATCTCTTGTAACTAAGTTTCTCCCCGCATCCAGTAAAGGATGGAGATTCTCCTTAGTCCTCCTTTTTGTGTTGATGTATTTATAGAAACGTTTTTTGTTATCTTTAATGGCAGTAGCCAGATTGAGCTCCAGATGAGCTTTGGCCTTCCTAATTTTGTCCCTGCACAGCCTCGCTACATCCTTAAAGTCCTCCCTAGTGGCCTGCCCACTTTTCCAAAGATTATAAACCCTCTTTTTTCTCCTAAGATCAAGCCACAATTCTCTGTTGAGCCAGGCTGGTCTTCTTCCCCGCCAGCTCATCTTTGGGCACGTGGGGACAGACCGTTCCTGCGCCATTAAGATTTCCCTCTTGAAGAGCGCCCAGCCTTCCTGGACCCCTCTGCCTTTCAGAACTGCCTGCCAAGGGACTCCACCAACCAGTGTCCTGAGCAGCTCAAAGTCAGCCCTCAGAAAGTCCAATACTTGTAAATGTCCAATTTTGTAAATGATTACAGAAATCCAGGAAAATCAACATTAAGCGTAAAGCCTTTAGCATTTGAAAAACTCCATATAATTGTGAATGATACATGTAAATCAATGACAAATACAGAAAGAACATTGTACTTATACTCTGCTCTCTACATTGACTGCAGTATTTTAAAACAGGTTTATGGAAATTCATTTGTACCTATACTTACTTACCTATATTTGTTACTTATAAATGCAAGACAATTTCCCACTAGAAGGGCATCTCTACAGCACAACAACAACAAAATGCTACTGTAACAAAGGAGTACTTCTCTCTGAAAGAACAAACAACAAAAAACAGATATTAATCACAGCTATTGCTGATCATATCATTAATGCACAACTGGAACATGCTTGGATACAAGGGGGAGGGCATCAATATAGGACCTGTTTGAAAAAGAACAGAAATAAAAGAATTAATCATGTAGAATTCACATTTCTTAGGTGCACACTGAAGATAACTGAAAAAATTGATTTTTCTGTGATTTTTTTGTGCAATTTTGCTCAGAAGTCACATTCAAACACTAACCATAACTGTTTATGACTTATACTTTGCTATATAATTTTTAATAGCCTCTGCTCTTGTTTTATCAACAGCTTCATTTAGTAGCTGCCTCATTACTTTTCAAATTATAAGAGAAAGTAATTCAATTTAGTGAAAGCTACTAGCACTTTGAAGTCAACATTGATGTAAAGCTGCAGGGGAAAAGTAACTAAATTTAATAAAAGCAGCAGTTCCTAAATTAAGCTCTGTGACATCTATGCTTTTAAATTGTGTTATGCTTATTGTAGATGTAAAATCAAAGATATTTTTCAAGTACACACCTGGATGTTACCTCTGAAATAGAAAAATTCTGAACAAGGCACAGCAGTGCTGTTTTTTCTGGGTTAAGTTTCTAGATGGGATTTAGTTCATCTGTGAAACTCATATTTTATAGTAACATAATTGCTAATACAAAAGGCCAGACAAAGTTGCCTCCAGGAAAATTCACCCCTGTTTAGACACCGAGCATAAAGACTGTATTGCTTGCACTACTGGGCTTAAAAAGCAATACAATGATCTGTACTCCTTTTATTGTCCTTTGAACAAAGGTGAGCAACGTTAGCAGAATTCACTTCATTATAGTTAAAGGACATTGTAGATTGGAGAGGACAATCAAACTGTAAAACTTTGCCTTTGCCATTTGACCTTTTTATAATCATGAAATATATGTTAACCATCACTGAGATCTTATTCATTCCATAAGAGGAATGAAAGAAATCTTATATAGAACTTTCTTCATGAAGTTCCTTCACATACTGCCAGTATTTACAATTTTACAAAGGCAGTCTTCCACAGCTTTTTATGCATTTCTTTGTGAGCAAACACATTCTAGGGAGAGAAAGAAAAGTTATATGAAATAAATTAAAAAATATATATATATATGTATATTTATTTAAATACCCTCTGTGAGACTTCCTTATATTACTCTGCATATATCTCAACATAAAAATTTACCTAGTTACTTCCATGCTTGTTTATATATTTTTATATAAAATAAAAATTCTAAAACCAGTTTTTTGCATCAAAACATTTTTTTTTTCTTATTTGAGAAATAGGAAGGAATTTTGGCTTTTGTTTTTTTTTCTTCTGTTTCTGACATTTTTGTACTACCTGTGCCTTGGAAGAGTGCCTTTACTCATTTTGTACATCTGGTAAAGACTGATAAGTTCACTTCTTAAACGAGTTGGTTTTGGTATTCTCCTATGAGGATTTGCTGTATATTTTAAATGTGTGTGTTGCAAAAGCACATGTACATTCAGCTTTGTTTAATAAATTCATCCTTATCTACCAGGATATGAGAGTCCAGAGCTATTACATTATGTTATCAGTTGCACTTAAGTGCTTCTTTGGCCTTGAACTAATTCCCTTGGCACAGTGTTGATGAATGTCAATGTATTTATAAGAAATCTAAGCATTTAATATGGATGTTATTTTGATATTAATACTGCCTCTGTATACATGTAATGGTGATATGATTCACATAACTGTAATTCATTTTAAACATTTTTTTTACAAGTTCCGGCTTCTCTTTTGACTACCTTGAAATAGCTTTTGATTATTTGGGGATTAAAATATTTCAAAAAAGTATCAAGATATACATTTCAGGTTATGTTTGGAAGCATGCTCCTTAACACCAGTGCAAGAAATGTTTATTGTATATGCCAAGATTTTGGAAATCATTTAACAAAATGGTAAAGTATATATCAATATGTAGATGGCCTGAGATTGGTATTTACTGGATTTAGCATTACAATTCCTATGGTCTGCGCTTTCCATTGTCTGTTGCATTAGATGATACCCCTGTATTTCTTTAGATCCTCAGAACATCAATATTTTTGCAGGGGAAACAAAATAAAACAAAACAAAACCAGACAAAATAAAGATACTTTGACAAATAGTATAATTTCTTGCAACCACTTGAACAAGTAAATGAGTACCTACTGCATGTGCACTTTCTTAGACCACCTGTATCAAAATATCAACATGAACAAGTGCAACATGAGGTGCTGTGCTTGAAAGTCTGTCTATGGATATATCCTGTACATATAATCTGTGAGTTTATTGGAAAGTTATTTCAGTCAAAACATCCAGGCTCTGAGGCTTCTTTTCTCTCAGAGACTGAATGAGGAAGGGGAAACTAGCTCAGATGTAAGTTGCAGCATTACATCTGAATTGCAAGAGATATAAGCACAAGAGCTTAATGTGTTTGTCTAGTATTTGAAGTCTTCCTTAAAATTATCCATTACCAATTTCCTCTGACATAACACAGACATTTTTTTCCTGTGCCTTTGTTTCCAAACTTCAGGTTTGCTCTCTGGCTGCCAGGGAATCATTATGCTAAACTCTCTTTCTTTGTACACTGACGAAATCTGTGACAGATCAATGCTTCAGAGCATCTGTGTTAAAGTCTTGATGAGCCAGAGCTGGAAAGAATGGAGAAATATTCAAATAGGCCTGAAAGATTTATTTGCTGTAGTACAAGCAGCTATAAATTTGTTTTACCTTTCTAAGCAGTTATACATCATATTTAGCACATTAAGACACTAACATATTTTTAATGAATTGTATTTTTTACAGCATAACTGACAGTAACATAGATGAGTATCAAAGAAAAAGTCCTGAAACAAGTCTACTAATTTTCCACCAATGGAAAATGATCCAAATTAATGGCTAATTAACTAGTTAATTTCCTTTAGAATAGCAAACTAGATATCTCCAGTGACTGACAGCAAGTTCAGGAGAAAAATTCCTTGACAGAGGACAGATGAATATGAGTCTCCAGAGTTCATAGATGGAGTGGCTAAATATTCTTTCTGGATGACTTTCCAAGTTTTGATAGAATATCAAAATGAATCAAGTAATAGATTCATTTACTGTTCATAGTGTGTCTGAAAACCAGCAGACTGCATAAGACTGGCCGCATTTGTCACCTTATCCCTTTGTTTTACCATTTGTTACTCCTTAAACCATCTTGACCTATTCCTTTCTCCTCCTTTGGTTCCTCCACACACCATCCCATAATAAGCCTTGTGCAATCCCAGAAGGCTCTTCTTGACATCTCTTAAAATGTCCCACAATCCCTAGGCATCTCAGTCATTAAGGTGTTCTGGAGAGCCTTTTGTTTGACAGCTGGTGTTGTGCTCCACTGGCCCATGGGGTGGGGATAGACAGAGGCTTGGTTTTCTGACCCATTTATCACATCTCTCCCACCCACCGCTGTGCCTCTGAACTCCTCTGTGTGTGGAGGTAGGCATCTAACCACTTAACCTAACACTGGTTTAATCACATAAACTAACATTAACTACCCATATAAACTAAAATATGCTTAATTCAGAATTAAATGCTACAGAATAGTATCTGCTGTCTGAACTGGCTTAAGACACAATACAGTTTGGACACACAACTAAGTAAACCAGAATAAGTATACCAGAATACATATCCAAGTAGTTGAGACTGATCTCTGGTTTACTTAGTCAAGCTCACAACTTCAATGGCATCCTTTAGAACAAGAAGGTTTGGGTGTTTTTCCTCTTATTCTTTCATTTGTTCTTTTCCTCAGCTAGCAGAACACATTGTCAATGTGCTGGTCATAAGATATGGTTGAAGTAATCAATGTTGACATAAAGTCAACAACTTCAAAAACTTAAAATATGAATAATTTGCAATTTATTAAATGGGACAGTTTAAGAAGTTGATTCAGCTGTATAGTTATGCTTCCTGTGGAAAGACACAACAGGAATCAAGAAGGAAAGAAGACACTGAATTCAGAGTAACCTTACTGAAAATCTTACCACTGATGTTTTACAGATCTTGATCTAAATGACTGTTGAAAATCTCTGTATGTCTTGTATGTTTTGTCATTTGAAAGGAACAGGTTAGTGATTTCACACATGGATTGCTCCATATTTCAAAATATTAATTTCCTCAGTGTTCTGCATATTACTTTGTGCGTAATACTGTTAAAAAGATTTAGGTAGCATACTTCATTAAGGTATTTTAACAATTTTAACCTGAAAGCATCAGTAATGTTACATATCCTTTTTTTGTGTGATGACTTGGAGATCAGGGATGTCAAAAAGTTCTGCAAATGAGATTATTACTAGTGTGTCCATATTTAAACGTGACACAGGAGACAAGTAGTGCAATCAAGACTAGAACCACCCTTCTTGAGATCCTGTCTATTATGCTGTTCTCCAAAGCCTGGCTAGTTTTATGTGCTGATATGAGGCTTGATACCTCTTGATAGTCGTACTTTGTTGAGTGTCATTTTGCCCATCTAAGAGTTTCAAAGATCAGAAAAGTAGCATGGTAATGTAAGGTTGCCTATTAACCATCCTCTCCTTCCCCCTCACTTTTTTTTTTTTTTTTTTTTTCCCTGTATCTATTCTCTCTTAAAATAACTAAAAGTCTTAAATTCTTTATTTTGGCTAACAATGCTGAGGCTTTAAGGTAGCATTTTCTTATATATATATATATATATATATATATAAGAAAATATATATATATAGTATTTATTATTTTATTATTTTATTATTTTAAAATTGTATATGTTTTCAATCATAAATTACCATTTTTCACCTTTTTAATACCTTTGGATTCAGTTAAAGCAATATAGCTGATTATTTTCTTATGGATTTGATTATTTAATTCCCTATGCAAAGTGTAGCAAAGGTATATGACTGAGAGAGACACAAATTCCTACTACTACCCTGCACAATCCAGAAGATTAATTCAGGGATAAATTTTCCTGGATGGGTGATCTGCCAAATATTTTCCCTCTTCAGAAGAGTATGTTAGCAAATCTTGGCTTATTCTACACAAATAGAATAAAACCTCATTGTTTTACCTTGTGGATATATCTCCTGTTTTCCATGAAAAAGGGTTTAGCATGTCTCCTAACAGAGTGCTCTGCATTGTAACCTAGTGTGTTACTGATAACATTTCTTCCTGTATTTTAGGTTTAAACATAGTGTTTAGCTCAAAAACTGCCCTTTGACCTGTCTATCCCTATTGGGGATTAGTGAATTTAAAACAATTGCAAACTGCCTCTGCTTTTCACTTCTATATATTCAGGGAGAATAAACCGTTGTGTCATGTAAAGCTGCTCTTTCTGTTTGTCTTCTTCAGACATCTGGCAAATTACCTTCTAAACTGAGTTGCTTTGGTGGCTTCAGTCTATCCTATTGTCTGTGATTTTCCATTCAGGATCTCCTCTAATTTATTACACCATTTAATAATCAGTCTATTATGAACAATAATCTTTTTGTGTTTTGCCAACTGTATACATAGTCTTATGCAAGCTGTGTGCTATTATCTCTACATAACTACATGCCTTCTATTAGTCATTCTATTCTGACTCATAGAGTAATCATCAATAATAAAAACTCACCTTTCTAGATGATTTTCAACCCCTTAAGATCACCAAAGGCTGCTTATTGTCATAATTACTTTATGCAGACGGATATGTGAAAATGTTTAGTGCTATACAAAAAATGCTAGATTAAAAGTGTACTCCTACAGGGTTAGGTTGACATGGTGCATTACTCTACCAAAGATTTTGCACATAAACATGACGTGTTTAGCTCCTAAATGTTAGGAAAACAGGGTCAAACACACAACTTGTAAACTTTAAAGAAATTCCATGAATCAACAAAGTTATGACACCCACTGAAGATGTGGCCTAATTTGTCTCATTAGAGGGATCAGGGCACATCTAGGTATGTATTGCAATATTGAAGCCCTAGTTTTAGTTACCTGGGATCAAAATCTTATACAAGATACTGGACCCACTTTTCAAATAATTTTCAAATAATAGTCTATGAAAAAAATACTGATGATTTCTTGAGAAAAAAATGTCTTTTGTATTTGATGATTTTAGATTGTTTTCATACCTAGACCTTTCCAGCTGGCTTTGAGGACTTGGAAGAAACAGAGCATTCTTCATTAAGAAATCCCTGAAACAGAAGTTGGAGTCTACATCATTCTGTTTGGCCTTACCTTGAGAGAAACTGCTTCAGGTCTGATGTTTTAGACACAAAAGAGATGATTCTCATAAGAATTGTGTATTGAGTATAACTCAACTCACCCAAATATAGGTGTCTTCCTGTAGACCTCTACATGAATACCAGTCAATACAGTCAATATATTTAATAGAGACAAAAAAAAAAAATCAATTTAATTCACCCCAACTGCACACTTACTGGCCTATTCCCAAGGAGTCTATCATAGGCTTTATGCAACATTTATGATACCATTGGCTTCCTGGGCATCCCATAAATCCTCTGTCTAATCTACCAGTCTGATACATATTGTAACGTGCTACGTAAACTAGAAAAGTATTATATGCTATTATATACCAAATGTTATAAACTACTAAAAGTCTATACTATTTTTACTGATGTAGCTATTGTTGGGCCAGGACATTGGCTTTAGCACTGCTGTTCCTAACAGTAACTAAAACTTTCCTAGATATTGCTTTGGCAAAATCTGGGGAATAATATTGGCCAAAAAACATTCCTAATGAGCAGTGAGGAATAAATCTACCCTATCTTTTGAGATGGAATACATATAGAGTTGGAAAACATATGAAATTATTTGTACTTAGGCTGCGCTGTGCAACATGCCCACAGGACTAGACAACTGTCCCTGGTCCATGTTTAGTTGACTAATAGAAATGTTACATTTGTGTCTTGTCACTTTGAAATCCAATTTAGATGTTCATTGGTGATGACCTAATCTTATCATGTCATCTTCTAGATGCTTTAGGATATCAAATGAAAAACATTGAGCTGACATGGAGGAAAAACATATTTGTAAGGGAAGGATCTTTGTAATCTCAACGTATCTATATTGCTTTCCAGAGGAAGGAGCAGTCCTATATAAGAGTTTATTAATGATCTTTTCACTGGACAAACATTCTATGCTGTTGTTAGGTTCCACTGGAAAACATGCCTGGAGGATTTAGGTGTTTTGGGCTTTCTGGCCTAAACAGAGACAGGATAAGTTTCTAACTTTATGTATATATGATTTATATATACATATATACATATATATATATCATAAAAATAATATTAATGTTTTGTGTCTTTTAGCTTTGAAAGCTTGAACTAGTGTTAGGTCAGAGGTTGGACTCAATGATCTTGAGGTCTCTTCCAACCTAGAAAATTCTGTGATTCTGTGAACACAAGCAAATTTTATCATAACCTTTCTTATGCTTCCTTTCACCAACTGAGGCATTATTATATAGAAGACAAAGAATTTACCTGGAGCTTTTGCCAAGATAAAATTCTATGCAATTCCTGTTGAATCTGCATTTAACAAATTGTCCTGATATTACGCTAGCTAAGACATGATGCAATGATATATGTGCTTTATTTCAGATATTCTGCTACTTAGCTATTTCTCTGAAGATTGGAGCTTTTGCTGTCACATATGGGACCATCTGAAGATAATCTAGAATTAATATTATCAAAAAATAATAATCCATTGGATTATATTTTTTTAAGAAAGAAATCTGGCAATAGACACCAGAGTAATTTTTCCCTGAAATGAATTTAGCCTTCTTGTTTGTAAGCAACAGACATTCTGACTGAGGACTTCTTTCAATCCCCGTTCCACCCTTTACACTCTATTTCTCATGAGTAATCTCACAATCAGTTTTAACTAAAAATAATATAAAGGTAATATGGGTTGTGTGTTAGTCATTTAGTCATTGATTTGTGTCATATTGCCTTAAATTAACCTTCACAGCTTTCATAGATTAGCCATATAGATAAATGATATAAAGCATCTTTCTTGTTACCTTTTTATAGGCATGACATTCAGGGCATTACGATATACTTCCAGTTGAAAAATTCCAGTTGACATTTGGGAATATATATATGTGCTATATATTAATATAACATATAAATCTATTTATATGTATTATTTATTTTTATTTTATTTATTTATTTATTTCCAGAGAAAATGTCTTTCAGAAAAATTAAGATAATCTCTTTTAGGATCTGATATCTCTCTTCCAATGAACTGAATGGGATATTTGTCAATCACTTTTAAGCACCTACAATTAAACGTTACAATTTGTTGTAATTAACTGAAATGTATCCAGGGTCTGGGTAGTTTTCCAAGACAACAGAAATTCATCTGTAGTCGATATGCTTTTAGTTAGTTCCTCTGAAATCTCTAGAAGATATAGACATCCTGACTGAAACTCCAGTGTTCCAAATAGATCATATCTAATAATTATTTCAGTGGCTGAATTAGGCATATTACTGTCTGGAGCTGATCTGTGTAAAATGTTTGTCTGTTTGGTGGAAGTTATCATCTTTGTTTTGTAACTTGTTATGTAGTCCCAGGCCTTAGCACGGAAGTGTGCTCATGGTGCAGGCATGCCTATGTGTTTATATACCTATGAGAGCAGATAGTCCCAGGCTGAGACAGGTCTAGCTCTGTGAATACATTTTAGTAAGGATTTATTTCATATTAACTCTGGTCAGTGACTTCAGCAATGAGAAGCATGCGTGTAATTCAGTGTTCATTCTTGATTGTTTTGTCTTTATTTAAAAAGAAATAAAATAAAAGAAAGCCAAAGTTTATAAATCTACATAAATCAGGCAGGCATGAATATACTTGGCTCTCATCTATAAAAAAAAAAAAAAAAAAAAAAAAAAAAGGTGAAATAGATGAGAGAAACACATGAATGATCTCAGGCTGAGTGTCAGAGTTTGTTTTACATCACATTAGAGAATAATCACTGTCTTTGGTAGGAAATAAGAGATCCTATAAATATGCATTAGATATTCTGGATATTCTGTCTGTTTCCGGTTCCTTTTCTCTGAATATTAATATTTATTATGTATTAGGAAACATCACTGGGAAAAATAAATATTACTACTGCAAGGAGGTGCTAAGGACTAGATTCTTGAAGGATTGTAGATGAGTAGTTCTTAGGTAACTGTTTAACTTCTATTACTTCAGTTGCAAATCAGCACCACATGTAGGTATTAAACTTCTAAATATCAATGAGTTTGAAGGCCTTTTCCAGTTTATCTAGTGAGCTGACTGTAGACCTTGGACATGTATTTTATTTCTAGCATATGAGTTAAACAATAGACAGAACTATTTCATATTTTGAGTACTGAAGAACAGCTGTGAGTAAAAAAATCACATGCATCCCTGGAGCATATGATGTGTATGTACATCATGCTTTCATATGGATATTTTGAGATGATCATTCTCAAATAGCTTTTCCATTCCATATTAGTACAATTAGTACAATCTGGTCTTGTCCCAGAAAAGTACTGCCAGAATGCTTTTCTAGTGTCAATAAACTAATCATAATTTGCCAGGACATGAGAAATTTCATTTTGCTAAAATCATTTAGCACCAACATTTGTAGTGTGTTGTGTATGTAGCAATTAAGAGCCCTGAGGCAATTTAGGGGAAAAAAGGGGGGTGTGGGGTGGGGTGGAATACTTGTTTAGAGAAGACTGCACACAGTAAGAACAGAAAGAGCTGAAGCAGAAACATTTCCTAAGCTGCAGAGACCAACTCTGAGTATTTTGACACCCAAATGAAGCCCTTTCAGCATGGAATTAATTAGCAACTCCCTTAAGTAACAATGTACATGCTAGAAGCATTACATCATTTGAATTACTTGTCACTGGCAGTTGAGCAAATAGCTGTTAGGACTGGATACTATTGCATTACAATTTCTTTGAGTCCTTTCATAAAATTCCAGGCATGGATTTAACAGGAAAGCTAATGGGCTTTAGCCTCTTCTCCCCCTCCGTCCTGCCTCCTCTCCTCATTAAGAACACTGTTTCAGCATACATTTAGTGTCAGGTGATGAGAGAACTGGTGACATCTAACTGCATACAAACAGCAAATTCTTTCCCATTTTTCTTGAAGAAAAGACTCCCACTGAAGTAGATGGGAGTTACATAAGAATCTTGCACTCTGAAAGGACAATTATTCTAGACAATGAGCAATCATAAAAATATCAGTTAAGCAGTGTTTGTACACTTACTTGCCTTTAAGCAAGGGCATAAATACACTTCAGTTTGCAATTCATTCAAGCACGTATTTTAGTCTTAAGACACTGCACTTCAGCATAACCTTTAGGCTGAAAAGCTTTTTACTGATGAGGTGCCACAAATAACATTAGTGAGTCTGCAGACTTTAAAAAAATGTGTACTATTCTAGAGAAGATCTGCTGAAACAAACAAACAAAAAAAAGTAATTACAAAGCCTTTGTTCACTCAGTTCATATGATCATGACATGAATATGATCTACTAGGTCTGATAAGAATCTGATCTCAGTTTGATATACCCTGTATGCACCCCACCACTTTGAACAATCCTTGCATAGGTACTATTAGTAGGGAAGCTTGCACTTTTGACTGGGAAATCCAGACGACTCATCTAGCGTTTAACAACAATGGAAAAAGGAGGTTACTTTGGAAAATAGTAGTTCAAAAGACCATTAGGGAAAAACAAAAACAAAAACCACACCTGACATCTATGGAACATACAGTACTGTGACAGAGGTTACCAGGATTCTGAAAGGAGAAGTAATTTTCTGGGAAGTCTGTATGTGATGATGTGAGGAGGCTATGAGCCTGCTTATGATTTTTTTTTTTATTATTATTATTTTTCTCAAGTAAAGTGCATTTTTATACAGAATTCCTATCTGTGTTTGTACCCAGTTAAAATGTAATTCTGTTGAGAGATCCTAGTAAGTTTGCAAAAGTAGTGGGGAATACTGTAATAAACTGTCTCTAGTTTTCAAACACGCAGTGTTTCAGTGTGGAGAATTTTTGTGATAAAAGAAGTATGGAGTACTCAGAGGAAAAACATGGTAACAGAAGTTGCTCATTTGGGAAGAAATGAACAGAGAAAAGGAAAGCCACCTGACAAGTTGGTTTTTATTTTTGAGATTCTGATGCAATTAAAACTCTATATTTCTCTCAAAGTAGCCTGTGATTGACACAGACATAGGCAGAGTCATCTCGATTTAGGAATGATCTTTCTTCAAGTGCACTGTCAATATCTGCTCAGTAAGGGCTACATCTCTATGTTGATATCAGGAATTAAGTACTAAATATAGTAGTAGCAGTAATGTAGTAGTACTGTAATGAAATACAGATCCTCCAAATATTTATCTATTTTGTGCAATTAATGAAAATGATGAGAATAAGTTAAAAATATTTTTTATTTTGCTTCTTCCTTAATTATGTTACTTTTGAAATATTATTGATTAAACTAATTAATTTCATAACTTGATTCTTGATTCTTTATTTCTGTGCAAGCAATACATAATCAAAGAAATGGAAAGAGATGAGACTCATAATGGACAAGATAAGCTGTGATAAAAATTAGCAGCAATTTAAAATTTATTAGCTTTAGACAGATCTAATATGCAGTGAGGTTTCAGAAGTATTAGGGAAGTTCTGTTTATCCAAGTGACATTTGATTGCTTAGGACAATGTAGTAATAACATAAAAGATGATCACTATTTATTATTTCTTTCTTAGGGGATTGCCTGAGTGGCACTGAATAGGATTCCTGCCTGTTGTTATTGCTGTTTTTTATTTCCATCTTTCAATTTAGCAGCAAAGCCTGAAGGAAAATTGTTTAACCTATCTTGTTTTTGTGGTTTAAGTATTTACCAACTGTACAACCAATGTTTCTTGGCTTGCTCCGATAACACACGGCATCCTGTGGAGCTTTTGATCCATTTGCTAACTGAATCTGTGTTTGACTGCTTAGCCACTATGCTTAGATAAAACACTTTACATGTGTGGCCATACGTTAATCTTGAATGTAACTTCCATATAGAAAGTAAGTGGGCTTCTGACTGTGAAACCTTAAAAATATCAAATTATAATTGTAGATACTTAAAGTCTGATTTTTTTTTTTAAATGATAATCTATGTTAAAGTAACCACTATGATGGTTTCTTAGAATTCAAGAAAACAGTAATTGAGATCACATACAAAACATGTTCAGTCTCTTTCTTGTCACAGTTTTCTCAACCACTCACAGATTTTAGGAACAGAGAACTTGCAGTATAAAATTGCAGTGACTGCAGCGTGTGCATGAAAAGATTTATGAAATTATAGATTGAGCTGAAAATATATTAGCTATGGATTTACCATTTGGCAAGACAAAAAAAAAAAAAACTTCAAAGAGAAAAGAAAGGAAAAATATGCTTACAATTAGTCTGTTAGTAAGAAAAATGGAAAATACAACAAAGAAAGAAGTTATACAAAGAAATCAGCACCAAGAATATATTTCTTCTGTACTTGAAATTATGTAAATGCTAACACATTTTGATAAAATTATATAATAATAATAATATCATAAAAGTATGTCCAATCTGTAGTATTACTTTTTTTTTTTTTTTTACAGAATCATAGAATCATAGAATGGTTTGAGCTGGGAGGGACCTGTAAAGATCATGTAATTCCAACAGCAGCTCCCCTACTGTCACGGGAAAGGACATTTTCCACTAGATCAGGTTGCTCAAAGTCCCATCAAACCTGACTCTGAACACTTCCACTGATGAGATATCCACAACTTCACTGAGCAACTTGTGTCAATGTCTCATCACCATCAATGTAATAAATATAATTAATTCAATTATTTGAATATAATTAATAATTTGAATTGGACTTTGTAGAACATTGAAGAATTACAATGTAAACTCGTTTTGATTTAAACATAGATAACTTAAGTAAACAAAATTCAGATGCTGCCTGCTAGTTCAGATGCAACTAAATACTTGAGCACAGTGTGCTTGGATTTTTTCTAAATATTTATTTTTTTTCAGACCTGTATTGTGCTTATGGTAGAGAGGTGTACTGATTTCCTTAACCTTCGTACAAAAAAATGCACCAGCAGTCCTGGTTAGATAAAAATTCAGACTGCATTTTTATATCTGAAAAAAATTGGTAGAATATTTTTGCTACATTTTGGCCCACGGTGGTGTAGTAGTTGTAAGATTGTTTGTAGTGTCCTTGTCTACTGTTGCCTTAATATAAAAATACTCACACAGTTTCAGTGGCTTGGAGTCAGGTGGTTTGAAAATGAATAAAAACATGTAACAGCATTATGAGCCCTTGTCTAATCCATATTGCCTCCCTAGAGCAGCATAGATTATATCTAAAAAATAAATAATAATAATAATTAAAAAAGTGAAGATCATCCTACGATGGAGATATTGCATTGTTCCTGAACTATCTCTGCCTGTGCTCAGTTTTACCAGCTATTAAGAGACATTTTTGTATGTTTGTTTTTATTTGTGTTGCACATTCACTGTTGTTAGTTTAAATCTAGTACTGTTTATTTTCAATGAACATAAAAATATATATATTTTTTTTCATTTTTGTAGTGACCACATTTTTACCTGAACTTATTCCTCATCTCTCTCCTTTTGCTGCTTAGCTAAATCATTGTTGACTTACCATATTTTCATGGCAGTTGATCATTATTCTAGAGCTTCTCTGTTGGTCATCCCAACTGGACTCCACCTCAAGGCTTTTACCTCTGGTGACTAATACCTAAATTTAATGATGTAGATTTAATGTCTAAAATATATTATTCTTTATAAAATCAAGATTATTTATCAATTTATTTATTTATTTATTTTACAGTAGACACAGTAATAATATGTCATATACAGTGTTCAATCTTCTAAAACCTCTCCTTACCATTGTCTGTCTTCTTGTTACTCATTAAACATATTCACCTGATTATTCTGACAGAGGTAACATTTGTTTCTCTCACTGCACCGAATCCTGTTTTATTCAAGTCATTTCTGTTGAGACAACTTTGAATTCTAACTCTGTCTTGCCAAGTATTTGTGGGTTGTCCCTGTATGACATTTCTTTGTAAATCAAAAAAAAATGTGTTCTCTATTTCATCATCCATCTCCCTAATGAAAAATAGACCACACCCAGGACAAGCAGCTATGGCATGATACTGTATGACATTGAATATATCCTTCTAATATGATAGTAATCTACCAATAAACTTCTTCCAATGAGTTTGTATTCATGTTCATGTTGTATGCTAATACTCATTCCTATCTGTAAGACATCATCTTCATTATTTTAGGACTCTTGTTGAGATTCAGATCCTGGAATAATACTTCTCTCTATCTAATTGCTTTCTTTATTTGTTATTCTAAATATTGTTCAGAATGTCCCAAAATGGGAGAACAGTAGGTGTGAGGTTAACTGCATTTCTTATTGACACGAAGGCTTGGATAACTCTTTACATTAAATAAATGTTTTATTTTATTTTATTGATTTGATTAATAGTGGTATGCTGTCACCTCAAAAATGCCTTTGATTTTTACTCCATGTATTGTCCAAAAAAAATCTGATATGCCTATATTAAGTTTGGCAAATTTTGATATAAATTTTCTTTAGAACAGAGGTTCATTGACCATATATTCAGACAGAACACTGCTACCTCAGCTGGTTTCACTTAACATAGAGGAAAGAAGCAAACACTGAAGAATAATTAAGCAAAGCCTAATGATTATTTAGTAAAAGCAGAATTAAGTGGGTCCCATTTGTGTAATGGATGTCAAGTCTTAAGAACTGAAGTGATTGTTGTTGTTTTTTTGGCATCCTACAGATCCTTGTGATTGTGGCTAGAAATGTATCTTTTCTTGCTGACTGCATAATCACAATGACCAGCTTTACACCTGTTCAAAACTTTGAAAATAAAATTTATTTTTGAGATCTGTCAAACTATTTGTGACAAAATTGAGAAGCTCCAAATATAGTGTTGCTTGCTGACTTACATCTGTAAGTTATGAAATAAAAGATTTAGTTAGCTATGAATTTGAACTTAACACATTAGCAACTCTCAGGAAACAGGTATAATAGAGAATTTTATTTTACCAAATTTTATTTTAAAAAGGTTACAAATCTGGAAATGCATTCTTGAGGTCATATAAGTAATCTTGTATCAGCTTTTCATGCATATTACTACCAGAAAAGCAGTATTTTGTGGTCATTTTGGAATCAAATTAAAAGAGCATAAAAGAGCACCGTGCAGCAGGGAGTTCAGTCCAAGGAAAAGTAGAGAGGGAATTTACTAGCCAATCTTGTTTATGCTGGCAACCTTGCATGTAAACTCAAAATATTTTGTTTACTTTTTTTTTAAGCAAGGCAAATTTTATGTTCTTAAATTACTTTTATGCATATTTGCAAAATTTGCTCATGAACTCTGCAAGGGTTGGGTGTGGTTGTAGTAAGGTCATTTTGTAGGTAAACGTGTATGCATAGTAAGATGTCCCTGAGCTTAATCTCAGTGTGCTAAAAATCTGTTTTATCATTTTTTTTTTTATATATCTATATTGATTTCTTCCATGTATGACCATATATAACAGAGCTTTACATATTCTCTGAATTTTAAAGATGGGTAATTAATTTCTGCTAATGACAGGATTACTTCTGCCTTGTCTATCTGATATGGAATCATTTCAAAATGGTATTTAAAAGGAATATGTACAAAATAATGAGTGCTGATTTTTTAAGATGCTATAATGCTTTTTCTCTTTTCTTGATTACTCATTTTTTAATTATGAGTTAAAAATAATTCATTTTGTGCTTTTCCATTTTGAACAGAATGAGTGTGATATCGCATTCAAAAGAATGTGATATTTTTAGGCCAAGTTATTTGGTTTTGATCTAGAAACATTGTGGAAACATTCCAATAAATCAGGAATTCCAAACTTAAAATTTCAATATCTCCAATGGGAATCAAGTAACAGCAGATGACATGTAAATACATCTCAGAAGCTGCCATGCCTTTGGAAAAGCTAGAAGGATTTGGATATCAGAATCAGGTATGGAATGGGACAATAATTTTAAAGATAACCAGGGAGACATTGATACACTTCCATATTTTGATATTTTACTTGTCATACTTCCATTAAAAAATAAGGTGAGCTGCCCTGAATTCATACCTGATGCACACTTTTTTTTTTCATGAGTCCACGTCCTGAGCTTAACTGGCTAAAACTGACATCAGAACTGCATCCTTTCTTTTTAATGTGAAGGCATCCATTTCTTTTTGGCATACACATGCAAACATGCAAATATCCATTTTTGTATATATTATAGTTTGCATCTGTTTTAAGAATTCCCTGTTCTTTTTAGCATCACATCCTACTGATGTAACGTGGCCTACTTGACATAAATAGCTGGGACATGTCACCGCATGATGCGTCACTGTGGACACAGGAACAGATGTGCTGTTCAGAAATCTGTGGTTAAAATGTCTGTAATATGTGATTAAAGAAATATTTATTTTTCAAAAGTAAAAGATTTACTCCCCACAAAAATGTTGCTCTGCTAAAGCTCCATCTTTCAGTACTTTATGCTTTTAATAACTATGGTGAATATTGTACCATAAAACCCCCATTGGTTGAAACGTAATGAAATGACACTAATATCTTTAAGAAAATTAAAGCCAGCAAAATATTTTTCAGATACCTGTGTAATCATTTTAGTCTAACAGCAGTCCTTCCCTAGAAAATCTTCCTTCAAATATAAGGTAAATTTTGAGCAAATATTGTGGAATGGAATTTAATCGATACACTTAGATTTCTAAGGACAAAATAAAAAAGAAAAGGTATTTAGAGCAACACTGCAGTAGGAAATGTATTTTTAATTCTACAAAATATCCCATGATGTTATAGATCCTTTTAAAAAAATGCAATCCTTGATTATGCATATGTATTTTCATTATTATTCAGAAGTAAAATTTTTACCTACATGTCATTAATGGTGGAGTCAACAGTGGCTGACCTAACTATGCTTGCTTTTGGAAGAAGGTGAAAGGACAAAATTAGAAAGGGAGAGAAGCTGAAAAACTGGGATTTTGTATCTGTTAGAGAAAGAATATTTAGCAACGCCTAAGCTTCCTAAAAAGGAAAATTATTATATATATGTATATATATATATATTTATATAAGACTATGAATATCTTACTCTCCATTCTCATTGATATTTTGCACAAAAATACCAAAAGACAGGTGTGACAATAGGGGTAAAGAGATATGTCCATATCATGATGTCAAATATTATGTTCCATATTTGACATGATTTAATGTAAAATAGTTATTGAGGTTTATGCTGTAGAGTGCTGTGCCCTAACATTGCTGGAAACAAACAAACAAACAAAAAACAAAACCAACCAACAAACAAACAAACAAAAAAAGGGTTCTCATGTACTTTGCCACAATGCCTGTTAAGTCCTGAACAATTGAATTGTCTTGCTTGGCTGGCAGAATAGACAATCTGAGTTGTTGTCGTTCAAGAATGAAATTGAATGCTTCTTGCTGTGAAAAGTTTTCCATTTACTCCATTGTTCAGACTGCATTGGTTCAGACAAACTGATTGTCTCTGTGGTAACAGATCCATGCCAAGGGATGACAAAAGTTAAGTAATCTACGATTAAGATTCAGCCAGTTCTGAACACCAAATTTCTGGAGGCACTCAGATGAACTTCATGAGGCATCATAACTCCTAAAATACAGAGAATGAAAAGTGGACTGTAATAATACTGGCTATGAAATAGGTGTAATTTCTTTTTGCACTTCAGAATTTTTATCACATGGGTTTAATTTATGAAAACATATGTAGATTTTTTCTGGATATTGGTTCTCTTGTCCAGATGTAAACTGTCACTTAATGATAGCCAGATATTTGTCAAATGACCTTAAGTTTTGCACTTAGTTAGATAAGGTATTCTCCAAAGACAATCTTGGAATTCACTGATCCATAGATCAATGTTATAAGCACTGACCCTGGAGGCTCATTTGACTTTTAACCAAAAGTTTAACATGTTTTTCCTTCTTTCTTGTAATATATGTGCTTTTCTTGCTAAGCATGTACTTTAAATAATGATAGTTACATTAATACATCATAAAATAATCAAAATACAGAAATATTTAATGCCATAAGAGTTTGTTTACAAACAATTTAGGTTGCCTAGATTTTGACTTTTACAAGAAACACACCCTTGATTTTTTTCCGTTGAGGGAACAAGTCTGAGGATAGTGAATGTAAGATTTCAGTAGGCATACTTTTCTCTGTTACCTTTTGTGGACCACTTGTGGTCCATGGGATTACCCCAGAGATCCTAGACTATAGTTCAAAAACAACTTATTTTAGAAGATGGGAAGTTCTGAAACTCAATAACTTTAAAGCAAGGCTTTGAGAGGATGACATCAGTCTTCTGGTAAAAAAAAAAATAATATCATACCATAGGAAGAAAAAGGAGGAAAGACAATGCTGCATGGAGATATTCTGTGATGTTTGCAAAAATATGCAATATCAGCTCTAAACTTTTATTTTGTATCTAGGATTGAGCACTGATGATTTATATTTAGAAATTTTATTAGTGGTTTTATTTTTTATCAAGCTATTGAATAATTCTGCCTTATGACCAAGCAAAAAGAAAATGTAATTCAAAATACAGGAAAACATGGAAATAGTGTTAAATTTTGTAAACTAAAAAGTAGAAAACAACTAGAGTTCCAGGAAAAAAAAAAAAAAAAAAAAAAAAAAGCATAGAAATGGGAGAAAATCACCCATCTAGACCTCAGGCAAATAATTTAACTTCTCAATTTCACTGTTCATCCAGATTTTAGTGAGTGTAATCTTTATAACTGTTGGAAAAAATAGAGGGAAACATGGAACAGAAAAGATGTGTTCTGTTCTTTTTTTTTAGTTAGAGAAAACACTTCATCATTTTTTTTTCTGTAAATAGAATTACAAAATCTTACTTGCTCTAAGAGAGATAACACAGAGAATTTTGAAACCTTATGTACTACAGTAAAATATTCTGTGAATGCTGTGAACAATGACTTTTACTAAGGAAAAGCCAGAGATGAGGGCTTTGCAAAGGAAAAAAGGGACTTTTGGAAGGTAACTTAATTTCTTCAGCCATTTCCATGAGTTTTTCCAGGGAAAATTCTGTCTCCTTAGAATGATTGGTAGATTTATTCTCATTCTGAATGCATCCCAGAATGTGATTTCTTAAACCTTTTTGTTTGAATAGTCATTCAAATAGTCTAGCCTTTTCAAAACCACTGACATAACATCTACAGTTGTCCCTTTTTAATTTCACAGGTAAAAATTATGTTAGATTTTGAGTGTTTATTTATTTCTTTACTTCATTCTTTTTGTTGACTTGCTTGCCTCATGAGTATAAATATGCGATCTGTCATTTCACAGACAACTTTCTGACAATCCAGAGATTACACTTCTAAGTGAAACAGTCAAAATAGATGAGATTAGGAAAAAAAAAAAAGAAAAAAAAAAAAAGTTTTATAACGTTGACTCTGCACCCCACATTGTGATATAAAATTTCAAGACACCATTATACAGTTATTTGCTTTGCTTCAGAGAGAAATTTTACTACAATAAGCAACAACAATAAAAACCTATGTTCTTTACTCCATCTATTTTGAGGCCCTTAGCCATTATAATGAGACCTTGCATGTAAGTGAATATTTACCTTTAAGGTGCCAAAATGAAACAGACCTGCCTTCTCCCTCATGGAGCTCTAAGACAGTGCTGCTAGGATCCTCAGGATGCAGTTTTTATCTGGACTGCTCATTAAAGGAATGATTTTTCCTGTGAAACCCCAACTCTATTGACCTCATTAAGCCTTGTTCAGAATATAATCACTAAATTCATTCAGTCAAGAAAAATATTATGTGACATACAAGAATAATTACAATTAACCAACATGGCTTTAATTTGGAATTAACTGAGATTGAAATACTGAATGAACTGCTCATGATCAGTCCCTGGTGGGGAAATTCTCATCAAAGAAGTATGAATTATAATTAAATAACTAATAAGTCAAGGAAATTATGCTTCACTAACTGAACAACAACAACAACAAAAAAATACTTTCTGTGCATAAGAGAGTAAGTAATTTGTTTGGGAAAATGGATACTTAAGGACATATGAATATTTCTAAACACAAACACCTGCCTGGACCTCATTAGAAAACACTTTCTCTAAAGCAGTAATTTATCTCATTCTTTCTTTAAAATATTTTTCAGTATATTTATGCTCTATTCTATCCAATAAAGAGTTTACTGTTTTTATTTAGCCTGACTATATATTTTTTTAACAACAAATCTATGAATAAATTGTGGAGGGGAGATTTGTCTTATGGATAAGTTCAATTTTTTCAGTTTAAGACCAAAATACTCTTTTCCTATTATTTAGGAAAATTATTTCATAATTTAAATATCTAAGAAAATATTATTTCCCTTATTATTTATTTAATACAATAAATACTAGCACTTTTGGACTGTCTATGGCAGAAGAGACTATTGCATACAGTAACAACACTTTGTTCTTTCACTTCTGTTGACTTCCTTACATTTCTGTTCCTTCCATCAGGATTGCAATAAAAAAGTCAACCTCAGCTTTCATCAGAAGTTTTTGTGGTTCCCACATTCAAAAGTAGGTCACTTTGGCTTTAGGTCACTCTTCTGAACACCAATTGTTTCGTTCACTTCTAAATTCATAACAAGAAGAATTCAGCATGAAGATTTAGTTAGTTAGTTAGTTAGTTAGTTGGTTATATTATTCTCATTTCACTACTAGCAGTTCCTGAACATAATTAGTACTGGCTCCTGTTAACTGTACATCTCATATACAGAAATGAAACTGCTTGGAAGTATTAATAACAGTCTTTTGAGTTACTAAAACAAGCAAACAAACAAAAAACAATAATTAAATCAAGTAGCTTGAGTCCTCTACTCAGAAACTTTACTTAGAAGTAAACTTCAGATCTCCTTTAGCAAAAAAGTGCATCATGCGTATAGTTTTACTGCTTGGGTCAAAAGAAGAACAGTAATGGGGGACATATGTAGACTTATATTTGTGAGATATGAAGATCTACTCTCTGTAACTATATTTTATGATGGAGATGGACAGAGATAGTAAACGAATGAGAGGGATCATCACTTGTACCTATGGAAACATAGCTAGTTATGAGGCTGCACCTCGAGTACTGTGTTCAGTTTTGGGCCTCTCACTACAAGAAGGACATTGAGGCCCTGGAGCGTGCCCAGAGAAGGGCAACAAAGCTGGTGAGGGGTCTGGAGAACAAGTCTTACAAGGAGTGGCTGAAGGAGCTGGGCTTGTTCAGCCTGGAGAAGAGGAGGCTCAGGGGCGACCTTATCACTCTCTATAGCTACCTTAAAGGAAGCTGTAGCGAGGTGGGGGTTGGTCTGTTCTCCCACGTACCTGGTGACAGGATGAGGGGGAATGGGCTAAAGTTGCACCGGCAGAGTTTTAGGTTGGATACTAGGAAGAACTTTTTTACTGAAAGGTTGTTAGGCAGTGGAATAGGCTGCCCAGGGAAGTGATTGCGTCGCCATCCCTGGAGGTCTTTAAAAGATGTTTAGATGTAGAGCTTAGTGTTATGGTTTAGTGGAGGACTGGTTAGTGTTATATCAGAGGTTGGACTCAGTGATCTTGGAGGTCTCTTCCAACCTAGATGATTCTGTGATTCTGTGATCATGTGGTATATACATGTATATGTCATGCATACATATACCTTGCATTCAGGCACTAATTGAATGGTCTGTTTTCTAGGACATGTGTCTACGGCACCATGAAACAACTGTTTCCTGTGACTTAATCTGTAGAAGAAAACAAATCCATAAAGAATTTTCATGAGACAGGCTACTGTCATATGCATTTGGATCCAGGCAGATAATTTAGACTTACTTAGACAACTGTAATCCAAAAGCAGCAGGTTTGGAAATAAATAAGAAATCATTTATTTTACATGAGAAAACCATGAGAGCAATTACTTTTCAAATGAAAATTTCAAATGTATTTGCAGCTTGCAGACACATTGAAAGGAGATTTGCTTATATCTGTGGTGGTTTTACCGTGCTGGGCAGCTAAACCCCACAACCGCTCTCTCACTCCCCCTCCTTTAGATGAGGAGGGGGAGAAGTAAAGCAAAGAACAACTCACGGGTTGAGATAAGGATAATTTAATTAAAGGGAAATAATTATAATAATTAAATAAAGACTACCATGAACTAAACAATTTAACTAAGGGGAAGTAAAAGGGAAAAGGGGAAAAAGGGAGGAAAACAAACAAACAAAATAAATGAAAGCTATATGGAAGTGCAGAGGAAAGAAATTACTCTCTACTTCCCACAAATGAGCGATGATTGACCACGTCCTTGAAGCAAGGCCTCAACGCACGCAGCCGGTGTTCGAGAGGAGGACCGACGTCTTCTCAACGAGAGCCCACCCCTCCCCTCTTCTTCCTGTTTCCACCTTTTATTGCTGAGTGTGACACCACATGGTATGGAATATCCCTTTGGTTTAGGTCAGCTGCCCTAGTGATGTTTCTCTCCTCACTTTTTGCCCACCCCCTAGGAGGGTTAGAGAAAGGCCCAGTGCTGTGCCACTGCTGCTCAGCAGTAGACACAACACTGGTGTGATAACACTGCTGTTCCAGCTACAAGTACAGAGTACGGCACTGAATGGGCTGCTGCCGGGAAAGTTAACATTCCAGCCAGACCCAGTACAATATCTGACTCTTGAATTTTGTCAGGTTTTTGCTGCTTCTGAAGTCTTTGTCATAACTTCTTGTGGCATCAAAGGAAGGGCAGCACCTTCAGGAAAAAAAAAAAAAAAAAAAAAAAGCTACTGCTTGATTGCAGCTATCCATCTGGCCTAAACAGCCACTCTTTGCTTTTTGATGGATACAAAATGAGAATTGTGCACCAAGTTCTTATCAGTGCTATCCTGCAGGTGTACAGTGCTAATGAAGATGGAGATTGCAGCCAATCATTCTTTAGACTGTCAGCACAGGAGAGCATCTCTCACTTGCAAAGCAAAAATGTATCACTGGCCACCACTGAGAAGAGTTTGGCCCCATTCTCTTTACATCATCCCCTCAGATATTTGTAGAGTTTGATAAAATCCTCTCTCAATCTTCTCTTTAGGCTAAACAGGCCTACCTTGCTCAGTCTTTCCTCATAAGACAGATGCTCCAATCCCTTAATCATCTTCATGGCTCTACACTGGAACCTCTCTAGAAGTTCTGTATCCTTCTTGTTCCGGGGAGCCCAGAACTGCATACAATATTCCAGGGGTGGCCTCACCAAACTGAGTAGAGGGGGAGGAACACCTCTCTCAACCTGCTGTCCACACTCCTTCTGATGCAGGCTAGAATCCCATTGGCCTCCTTGGCCACAAGGGCACACAATATATCTGATAGCATTGTCCAAAATATTCTTGAATTCCATTGAGCTTGGTGCCTGTGGTGATTTTACTCAGCTGAGCAGCCGAGCTCCAGCACAACCACTCTCTCAATTGCCCTCAAAGGGAAAGAGGGATAAAATGCAATGAAAAGGGCTAAAGGCCTGAGATAAGGACAGAGAGATCACTCAACAATTATTGTCAAAGGTAAAACAGACTCAGCACAGGATGGTTAATGTAATTTATTACATATTACTAACAAGCTAGAGCAGTGAAAAACTAAAAACAAACTAAAAACACCTTCCTACCACTGTAGTGGGTTCACGTGGCAAGGTTTTGGTAGCAGGGGGCCATAGGGGTGGTTTCTGTGAGAAGGATCTAGAAGCTGCCCCATGTTTGGTAAGGGCCCCACTGCTGACAAGAGCCGAGCCAATAAGTGATGTTGTTTTGTGCCTCTGTGAGAGCATATTTAAGACAGGGAAAAAAAACGCTGCGCCACACAGCAGCTGGGAGAGTGAGAGGAGTGAGGAACAGCCTTGCATGTGTCAAGGTCAGCAAAGAAGGAGGGGGAGAGGTGCTCCAGGCACCAGAGCAGAAGTCCCCTGAGGCCTGTGGTGAGGACCATGGTGAAGCACGATGTCCCCCTGCAGCCCATGGAGTACCACGGTGGAGCAGGGTTCCACGCTGCAGCCCGTGGAGGAGACCATGGTGGAGCAGGTGGCCCTGCACCAACGGAGGCTGCAGCCTGTGGAAGACCCCTGCCAGAGCAGATTCCTGGCCGGACCTGTAGCCCATGGAGAGGAGACCACGCAGGAGCAGGTGACCTGGCAGGAGCTGCTGCCCATAGGGGAGCCAGGTTGGAACAGTTTTCTCCTGAGGGATGGACCCTGTGGTACGGACCCATATCTGGAGCAGTTCTGGAAGAGCTGCTGCCTGTGGGAAGCCCACGCCGGATCAGTTCATCAAGGACTGTATCCCGTGGGTGGGACCCCACAGCACAGGGGACGAGAGTAACCGAGAAGGAGCGGCAGAGAAGAGGCGCTGTAGACTGACCATAACCCCCATTCCCCTGTTCCCCTGTGCCGCTTGGGGGGAGGAGGTGGAAGAGGGTGGATGGGGGGGGGGAAGGTGCTTTTGGTTTCTTTCCTTTGTTTCTCACTTCTCTAGCTTGTTAGTAATAAGCAATAAATCTTACTATCTCCCTATGCAGAGTCTGTTTTGCCCGTTACAATAATTATTGCGTGATTTTCTCATCCTTATCTCAACCTTTGAGCCCTTTTCACATATTTTCTCCCCATTCCTCTTTGAGGAGGGGGAGTGAAAGAGTGGCTGTGGTGGAGCTCGGCTGCCCACTTGAGCGGAACCACGACACCCACACATCTTTGACATCCTACCCTCACAAGCAATCCGTAACACTTTGTCTCCACCACTCCTTCACAATTGGTCTCTGTCCCTGCTCAACATAGGGTCCCTCCCACAGGATGCTGCCCTTCCCAAACTGAGCCTGCAGGTGCTGCTCACGGACAGCAGCTTTTCAAGAACTGCTCCCACACGGGTCCCTACTACAGGGTCCATCCATCAGGAGCAAACTGCTCCAGCATGAGTCCCCCATGGGCAGTAGCTCCCCCAGGCCCTCTGCTCCTGTGTGGGCTCCTCTCCACAGCCTGCAGCTCCGGCCCTGGGGCCTGCTCTTGCGGGGGCTCTCCATGGGCCGCAGCCTCCTCCAGGCCACATCCACCTGCTCCACCGGGGGCTCCTCCACAGGCTGCATCATGGAGATCTGCTCCATGTGGGACCCATGGGCTGCAGGGGGACAGCCTGCTACACCAGGGCCCTCTCCACAGGCTGTAGGGGAACTTCTGCTCTGGCATCTGGAGCACCTTCTCCCTCTCGTTCTTCAGTGACCTTGGTATCTGCAGGGCTGGTTCTCACTCCTAACTCACCTAGCTCCTGGTGTGCAACATTTTTTTTTTTTTCATTTTCTTAAAGATGTTCTCACAGAGAAGCGAACTGCTTATTGGCTCAGCTCTGGCCAGTAGCAGGTTCCTTTGAAACTGGCTGGAGCTGACTCTGATCTAACATGGGACAGCTTCTGGACTTTTCTCACAGCAGCCACCCCTGCAATCAAAACCTTGCCATGTGAACCCCATACAGTGCCATGACCACTTCTAGGGGAGCCTGTTCCAGTGCTCTTGGTGAAGACCTGTTTCCTAATATCCAGTCTGACCCTCCCCTAATGCAGCTCCATGCTGTTCCCTCAGGTCCTTTCACTGTCACCAGAGAGCAGAGATCGGCACCTGCCCAACATTCCCCCTTGTGAGGCCTTGTAGGCTGCCGTGAGGCCCCCCTCAGTCTCCTATTCTCTAGGCTGAATAAAACCAAGCGAATTCAGCTGCTCTTTATACGACTTGCCTTTTATACTCTTCATCATCTTTGTTGCTCTTTGGACACTCTCTAGCAGTTTTATGTCCTTCTTATACTGTGGCACCCCAGACTGCACACAGTACTCATGGTGAGGCTGCACCAGCACAGAACAGAGTGGGACAATCCCTTCCCTTAACCAGCTAGCAATGTTGTACTTGATGCACCCCAGAGTTGGCCCTTTTGGCTGCCAGGGCACATTGCTGGCTCATATTTAACTTGCTGTCAACCAACCCACCCTCCTCCTTTTTTTTTGGTGAGGCTGTTCTCCAGTCTCTTGTCCCTCAGCATGTAATGCAATGAACGTAGTGCATATTGATAACTGAGATGAAGATAGCACACATGCTATATGCTGTATGGTGCACTTCTTCAGTGCCAAATCATCTTTTATGCAATGGCATGCAAAAAAAACAGAGGCGGTGTTAATTCCTTGAGACAGATGTCATTGGGGCCTTTAGTTTAGAGGGGTACAAATATAAGTTAAAATTAAAACCCAGTGCTCTGTTTATTTGTGCTGTCAATAAACTCACAACAACATGGTCTCTTTAGTGATGTTCCAATGCCAGCTGCTCCTGTGGCCAAATTTAACCTACTGTGAATGAATTTCATTTAGTTTATCCATCCTCCGTATACAGTAGGCTGACTATCCAGGAACCATATTTTATTTTCAGCTTCTTTTCCACTGAAAATAAAATAAAATAAAATAAAATAAAATAAAATAAAATAAAATAAAATAAAATAAAATAAAATAAAATAAACAAACACAAAATGCATTCATACCTCTGGGTTCCAGTGTTAACATGCTTTAAAATAGTATAATAGTTTGTATTTGTATATCAGCCAGAGGGCTTTGCAGAATCTAACACAGAGGTACTTCTCTTCATCTTGCTGAAGAGCAGCCAGTAGGTTGAAAACCAAGAACTGCTTAACTGGGTTCAGTAACCCTATACAAGCATTCCACTCATTACTTACCACACTGATGGAGGGAGTATGAAGTCTTAAAACAAATGAATAATATGAAAAATACTGTGCCCTCTGTAGGGTACTAACTATAGGGCTATGAAAAAGGAGCAAGGTGCTGTTGTGACAACACATACAATGTACTTCAGGTTTCTGTTTCAGAATCCTTTCCTGTGAGCCCCATTCCTGTTGGCTTCCTTGTTTCACTGTGCATCATTCAGGCATTTGCCTTTGGTTTTCTAGGACTGGTTCTTTCAACTTTACACAGCTTTTGTGTAAACTTTACACAGCCTTTGACTATAGCCTGTTCCTGCCTCATAGGTCTCCCTTTGAGCTAGTAATATTTTCTGCTTCATATTACATTCTCTTCCTTAAAAGTTTAGGAGAGGCATGTTTTCACAGCAGGGCTGACTCTTGCCTCAGATTATAAAAAATAAATACAGCAATTGGAACAATAATTTGAGGGAGTGGAGATAGGAAATGGTATAAATTTCACTGTAAATCCTGTCTCAAGTGGTACATACAAATAGCAGATTCTGATATATCATATATGGAAACTACCATGTTTTGTCATGGCTTTACGTCAGTTGTATCATGATTATTACATCTTTTTCATTCCAAATCACTGTGAACTTCAGCCAATAGCCATATCATGCACCACATCCTAAACATTAAGGAAGATGAGAGGAATTTAACTACTCGGAGAGGCATTAATTACTCCATGGTCTCTGGTGTCTACAGAAAGATATTTCTCTGGATAGGCTTATGGTATCTGAAGATACACAACCTGTGACAGCTGGCTTGGGCCCCATGAGGAGAGGTGCATGAGGGTGAGACCTACAGTAACAGGGAAAATTTTCATTGAGCAGGGCTGTCTGTGAAGTTACAAGAGCAGAGAAAGATTTCTAAGGATGCATTGAGTTAGCACAGCTTCTTCACCTGCATCTCTACCCATCACCATCCTTACCCTTCTTTGTCCCAACAGACAGAGGAGGGAAAGGAGTGACTGAGGAACAGACACTGCAAGTATCGTTTCAATCTTTCATGGCTGAAAGGTGCAGAAATTCCTGCTGGGTGCATGACAGGCTAAGGAGGATGTGAGAATAAGGAAGGATTGCCATTTTTTTTCTGTCTTGCAAGCAGTTGGCATACGTTACAGAAGCAAGGCATGCCATAGAAAGAGGAGCTGTTCCTTATACTGGAAGAGTGCTCCTTCAGGGGAACTGAAATCTGTCTATGGTGAAAAATCCAGTGTCAGGGAAGTACAAGCAACTCCTCCTTAGCCTGAGTGATTGAGGATTATATCTGAAAGATAAGACACTTCTATATTGATCCTTAGTAGTCATTTTCCCTTAGCTATAACAAAAAGCACTCTCAGGTGGAGAAACACAAGTACAGGTGCTATCTACCTTATACCACAGAAAGCCACATCTTTACTGATTGAAAGAGCACATCATTGTCTGCAATTGCTTATGCTACTTCCTGCAGTTCCCTTCTATACTCAAGTGTATTGTATACACTACTCATATTCTCACATGCCTGAAGACAGTCTTCATCTCTCATTTACAAGACATATAGAAATGAGAACAACAAAGTATTTTTGTCAATAGAATAAAATCTAGCAGAAAGGACACCAACTTGTTTTTATTTCATTAAAAAGTGCTGTCTCCAGGTTTTGTTCAAAACAAATTGGAGGTGTTTTACAAAGAAGTGAAAATCCCCTGCAACAATTTGGATCTATAGAAACACATCTTTGGGTTCCTTCTGTTAAGTAACATCATTCTGTCTTTTATGAGGGGGGAGTGGGAGGAGAGAGAAATATGTTTGAATGTAACCTAACAATTAAGCTGAGAAAAGGCTCTGGCAAATTCAGATGGAAACTGAGAAATCAAAATAACAGGAAAACATTTTTTTTCTCAAATTTTTATTAAAGCTTTCATTCTTAACTTACAAGTATATATATATGGAAAAATATTAGGAATTTAATTTTCTAATCTTCAATTCCAGAACGTAATTCATTCATTCAATTTCATTCATTCTACCATTGATTTTATTTGGAAAAGGGCTGTTTCTTTCAGACCTTTTAGACAGGGAAAATAATAATGGTGTGCCATACTGACAAACCGTGTTTAGCAAGCCAGATTGCGGCTATGCCTGGGTACTGGCACAGCTAAGAATATACATGGTACATCAAGTACTCCGGGAAGACAACATAAGGAGTGGATCTGAGTTCTTGCAGACTTCTCTTTTACCAACCTCCCAGAAAATTTATGTGTAGAAATATTCTTCATTGGCAGCTGAATTTCCTCTTTCCTCAGTCACAAAAATATGTTGTTCTATACCTCTGATAGAGAGGTAATCTGCATCATAATTCTTAATGTTATCTTAATAACTTGAAGGAATATAAATCAGTTTTGAATCATTATTTTTTTTGTGTGTGTATTCATTTTGAATGATTTTAGAAAAGTGACCTGGAAAAAACAAATACCATTTTTTGGTGTGCTTTTAGAGTAACCTGATTTATTCTTTATTTTATATTCAACTGTTTATTTTATGAAAAAAAAAAAAATCATAAGAAGAAGCAACGAAGCTTGGTGATGTATTTGTTTATCTATATTTTAACTTAAAAAATACTTTTAGAAAATATCTTGGTTATGGAAAACTCAGACCATCATGGAAAACTCCTTCATTCTGAACTGCATTTCCATCATTAGTTATAAGAAATTCCTAGCTAGAATGACATTGAAAGAGCTTCTGTTGAGTCCATGGAAACACATCTAGTGACTTCAGATTTGATTCTTTAGAGAATGCCTAATGGTTGTTGCTGGAGATAAAGGAAAGAACAAAAAAAAATCTTTCTAATGCTTACCAATATTAAGTGTGACTACAGGAGATAAAAAGATTGTCTTTTCTACTTGAGGAAAATATTAATACCTTGAAGATTATTGCTAAAGCTCTGTTAAATTCTGTGTTTCCTGTTGGTGTTTCTGAGATTAAATGTTCATGGCTAAGTGGAATAATGAAATTTACAATAGGAACATTAGATTGGACATGTAGTATGGGGACAGCAAAAACTTATGCAAAATTCTGTAACATTAAATACAATTGAATACAATCGAGGAATTAAATACAATTGAAACTTAATTATTTTCTCTTAGGATACATGTAAAAGATTCAGAAGAAAGAATCAGGAGAAATCTGAGTATTCTAACTGCATCTGTAAATGTAATCCTCACAAAAATTGCCTACCCTTAAGTTCTGGTCATTGTTTGAAATTCAGAACTGTTGCTTGGAAGAGGAAATGGGACTCTAGATTCTTACTTCTCAAAAGCATGCTCCACTCACCGTGCAATTCACTATTCTTCTTCTGCTTAAATTCCTTCCTGTGGCAGTATAAATTTGATAGAAAGAGTGGAGCATTAGTCCAGCCTTGAACAACCTATAGATGATCATTGATAGAGGTGCTTTACTGAGCAATGGTGATGTGACTGGATTTCATTCACACTAAGACAAGAACTGAATATTTTTTCACACACAACTTGAGGAAGAATTTTGTGAAGGAGTCTGGCAACACTGTTGGTATTTCTTCTATATGTGCTTTAAAGAAAGTGGCAGGAAGCATTTCAGTAGGGAAGGAATTCAACCTTATTCGTGAATTTAATTGCATTCAGAGACAAACCAGTCAGAGACAAACCAATAAGGCAGTCAGTCTGGGGATCAATCTCATTTTTAAACCCCACCTAGGTTTAGCCCTTGGAACAAAGTGCAGAACTGCACCCAGAACTGAACCCAGAAGTGGATGTTTCTAGATGTTCGCAGATGGAGGCAAATAGGAAACTTTATATTATGAAAAAAAAAAAAAAAAGTTCTTTCAGGTTCAGGTAGTGCTGAAGAGGCATTTTCTGATCAGAGCTTAGGTTTAGCAACCTTAGTTCACCTAAACTCCTCAATAGAGACCTTTGTTTGGACAAGTCCTTACTCGCTAGCACTGGGTCTCAGTACCCAAATGACATTCACATAGTAAATTCTGCAGTGGGATAAAAGGGTATGGAGTATAAACAATCTCAGGGTAAATTTGTAGGGATTTTGCTGTGAAAATATGTCTCACATAAATTTATTCTAGTGGGAAGAACTGTCTTGGACCCTGAGAAGGTTTCCTAGAATTTTAACATGTCCAGATAGAAAAGTCAAAAGAAATGGGCTTGCATTCCTAAGCCAATAAGCATCTGATCAATACAATGATTTATATTAATGCCTGCATGTTTTGAAAAATGCAGTTTCTGTACATAGGGAAAGATTAATGCAAAGTACCGAATGCACACTATATAGCAGTTTCATCTGGTATACATTTGCATAGTTGCATAGAGTTATTTTTTTCTTATGGCTGGCAGTCGCTATAGATTGGCAAGCTAACATGCCAAGTTTGGTGTAATTTAAGTTGTTTACAACATTTAATGTTGCATGATGGCATATTTATCTTTCCTCTGTCAAATGCTTTCAAAGATAAATTATTTCTGAGTTGTTCTGATCCGGCAACTGGGAAACACTCCAAGAAAAGAAATTACTTATATCTGGTTTACACGAATATCTTATAATGACTTGAGAATACTCATATAACACTGAAAAAATCAGAGTATCATGCTATATTCTGTCTAGGTTTCTGTTGCAAAGTACAAACTGAAAATAGTTCCACTGATATTTTATTTTAAAGATTAATTAATTCTTTTTTAAACATAAAGCCACTCCAACGCTCTGCTAAAACATTATTTGACATCATTATCTTATAAGAAAGACTTCCAATGCCAGATGCCAATACAATATTAATTTGTGTAGTGTATCATTTTGTGATTGTTGTACCTTTTAGTACAACTAAAGGCCAAAAAATTAAAAAACAATATAAATATGAAAAACTCTTCTGAATTGATTAGTCCATAATGATAAGGAACTCAATACAGAAGAATTTACTTTGTATTACACTCCAGTAGGGAGTCTTAGGTACGTTCTCATAAAATAATTGAAAATTCTTTGAGAAGGTGACCATCATGACACTTTGTAGTTAATGACATTGATTTTTCAGTACTATATTACTCTAACTAGATCTTATCTATCTGTGCAATAGCAAAAGGCTAGTCAAATAAACCAAATCACAGTATAAAGTTTAACATTAACATGTTTCAAAAGGGAAATCTGAAAAAAAAAATAAAAATGAGAAAAAAAAAAACCAAACAAATAAACAAACAAACCAAAAAAATCAACAAACCAAACAAAAAACCTTTTAAAATGAATGAAATCCTAGCCCACAAACAGCAAAACTCTTACCATTTCTGAGGGGTTAAGATTTCACCCCAGGCATGAAGAGCAATTATTTATGGTGGCACAGGAGGCAAATATATCTGTGAATAATTTGATGAAATAAAAATGGAATAAATTCCTATCAGTAAGATACGGATTAGTATATCAAAAGAACTAGTGAAAGATGTATAGATTCAGACATTTTAAACTAGTTTTGAAGAAGGACTAGATAGCAATATAGTGAGAAACTTAATAGATTACTTAATAGATTAAACCTCTCTCTAGTTCCTATAGTTCAAACAAGCTACTGCTGCTGCTTGCTCCTGCTCTTGAAACCCTGCTGCATTTCATCTCAAAATAAAATTTATAAATAGTTTTATGCCTTTTTTTTTTTTTTTAATATGTCTGAATACTGTTTGAGAGAGAGTTAGGTGTTTTGAAGCTCAGCATTTACTGTAAGCATTGAAAAAAGAGAAAGCTATGTAGAAAAAGAGAGGCACAATTAATAGCCTTGATGAGGGAAAACCTAATATGACATCAGGATATTCATATGACAGTGAAATTCTTGTAGGCAAAATTCATTCATTCCATCAGAATTTTTAAAAATTCCTTTATGTTGCTAAATGCCTTAGGGGTTGCTGTAACTAAAAAGAATGCAATTTAATAATAAAGAATCAGTTATTATTTAAGCTTGCTAACAAAAAATAATGCTATAAACTGGCATCTTGTCTGTTAGAAACAATAGAAGAAAAGGAAGTCCTAGACACATCAGATGATATGGCAATGAGATATCAGTGCATTACAGAAGGGAAATGTAATTCTAAAATACATTTTTTAACTTGTTTCCAGTAAAGAAACTTTTACCATTCTCTTGCCATAAAATGTAAAACAGCTTTCAAAATTCTGTGAAGTCTCTATGAAGGTCTGATCTCACTCAGACCTGCCAGAACTGAACAGCTCTAACAAACCCTATGTCCAAGCTGGCATGGTTTCCCAACACTAGTCTTCAGAGCAAATGAAAAATAAATCCTAGCTATTCAAATAAATAAATTTATTTATTTATTTATTTAATAAATAAATACTAGCTATTCAGAGCAAATGAAAAATAAATCCACATTTTGCCATTACATTTTTAATTATTTCATATCATACTCGTCCTTCCTTTGTTGTCTAAGATACTTTTGTGCAGTAGACTCAGCAATGAAAAGAGGCAATTTCCTGTTTCAGATTAAATGCATTACTCTTTTAAAAACGCTTTGGAAGACTGGGTTCTACTTACACATATCTCACAAAGACTTCTGGCCTTCAGAAATGTAGGTTATTGCCCAAATGTATTAATGGAGTGAGAGAGAAATGTGGGGGTAGAAATGTTAATCAATGAAAATTTAGAAAAATCTGCATTAAAGCAAGATCTTTTATTATTCAGATCAAACAGTATGACTCAGGAAGAGACAGTAACAACTCAGGAAGACAGTTAATACACTAATTGTTCCTGACATAAACATGTCCTATCATGGACAGAGGTCACTAAATCAGAAACAGTCAGCTCTGTTTCTCACTTCTTTCCATGATTTCCTGGGAAGTGGAGTTCAGATTTCTATTTCAATATATTTACAGCCAGTGATGTGATACATCCATTAAAAAATAAATCTTGGATTATGTAAATTATTGCCAGAAGATCTGGGGTGTATCACTGAAATTTCTTCTGTGGGCTTTGTATCCTAATAAATAATAAAAAGAAATGGTTACCACTGCCTCTTTCTGATTATCACGAATCAGAGTTATTAGTAGAAAAGGGCAGCTGTTTAGCAGCTTTTCTAAAGGCTGTGACTCACAAATTACTGTCACCTTAGATTTCTGCTATTTCTTGAGTTCTGTTCTCTATTAAACTACATAGTGAATGCAAATGTTTGATCTCTGACATTCCTTAGTATTTCTGTTTCTTCTTTGATAAACAAAGAATGAGATTTGAAAAATATTCGCAATGTATTGAGAAGAATGTGAAAGCAAATTTATTTAATTTTTATATATTCCTCTGATTTACATTGATTTTCAGCTGAAGACACTTTAAGCTGAAATGGACTTACCCTGCTCTTTTGTCATCTGCCAGGAAGTTTCTGGGAATTTCAGTACAGATTAAAAAAGTTAACACCTTCATCATGGTGCACCTTCATCCCAGTTAACATCTTCATCCCAATCCTAAAAGAAACAAAATATGCCAAAATACAGACAACTGAGATTTTTTAAGCAATTGTTCAGAACTGGAAAGTTGAAGATGTAATTCTCCAGAAACATATATGTATCATTTATGAGGAAGAGCATGATGGGGACAAGTGCACCATATTTTTTTATACTACATTTATATTACATTCATACTATGTTTTTACATTTATACTATACATTTATAGTATACATTTATACTACATTTATACTATATATATATTTTATATTACAATTTAAATGTAAAGATAGAAACCAATCTCTAGTACAAACCTCTTTTTGTGGGTTAAGAGGTCATCCATGTGGGACTGAGTACAGACCATTAAAATGAAAGATTTCTTGTTATTAACCTAATCTGCACTGCTCACAATCTCAAATAAATAAATAAATAAATAAATAAGTAAAATATCTTTAGCTATAAAATACTGCATAAGCTTTGCAATTTCCTCTTATAATTCCACCTACCTACAAAAGTTTTCCCCTTTAACTCAAAGCATTTTAGATCTTTCTGTTTGTACTTCCTCACTCGGAAAACAATACAAAAGTTAATTTTAATTTTAAGTGGTCTGTCTTATCTAATAAAATAAGCTAGGCAGCATGAAATGAAAGCAGAAAATGGTAACTTCTCAACAAAGAGCAAGGAATATTTTTTTCACATCTCTGGAACTTTGTGAAACATGACGACTGCTTGTAAAGTAATTTTTAAAAGTATGGAAGATAAATGTATTGATGTCTATTACATACCAAGATACTACTTAAAACAACCCTATAAGGGTCAGCAACATTCTGTGGATCTGCTACATGTACCTGTCCTGCTCATTTCCTCCTCTGGACTACTGGCCAGTATCAGAGATAACATTGTGGGCTTGGTCTATGCCTCCTTACAAAGCTTTTACATTTTTCCTTTCCCCCCGTGTTATCTTCTGAAGTCGTTCTTTATAAATAGCACCTTAATAAGATCTCAACTGCATGAACCCCAAATAAAACATATTCACAGAGTATTATGAGACCTCTTCAGGCATAAAATAAAAAAATAATATACATATATTATATTTCAAACAAGAACTGGCAATTTAAGTTTGACTGACTTCCAAAATTTCATTAAAAATCACTTTAGGCCAGTATCAGAAACAAATAGACAAACAATTGTTCATTCTTTCATTCATTTCGATGGATGATGAGGAAGAGAAAGATGCATATTTTTTGATGTACCTTATATCGTATTATTTTTTGCTGTATCAAAATAAAAGCAGGGCATTTCTTCCTATTTTGAAATAATAAATGCTGTAAAATTGATGCACACCAAATAAAAGTTGATATTCTTTATCTTCAAAACAGTTTTCATTTTTGTTGTTATTAAAAATAATAAAACTATTAGAACTGTGGAGGATCCCATCGAAGTCAGATACTGTTTATCCTGCCAGCACTATGAAACTGTAATGAATCATAAAAATCTAATTTCAAGCCAAGACAGTTTCCAAATGCTAAATCTAGACCGGTTATTCAAAGCAAGCTACAAATAACTCAGCCTTTTACCATTCCAGTTTAATATGGACTTCTGATATGAAACATGAACATATGCTTCCTTTGTAGTCTTTGATAATTTTTATGGTAGACTTGATATTTTAAAGAATGGAAGTTATTTCCTGTTTTTCATTTACTGAGTGAATGAAAAGGAACAATTGTGAGCATTGGTCAGGCCCCCATATGTACATGTCCTGTTGGAAGGCCTTCAGCCTCCAGAAATTCCCCAGAATTCAGATGGCACAGATGCACCAGCAACTGTAACATCACTGGAAGATCTGAGTCAATGAAGACATAGTGCAAGCTACAAAATAAGAATATTATACTCTTCAAAGTAGTTATGCTTTAAGATGAGTGTTAATAGAAATTATTTTAAGAAAAGTCAAAATAAACAAACAAGAAGAGAGTGATCCTCACCAAGAATCACTCACCTCTTATATAAACGTGACCTTTTATAATCCATATATATGCTATATATCTTCACACCTTTCTGTCTGGTTTCACAGAGTATGTTTTTTCCTTTTATACGCCAAAAGGAAGATGTTCCCTTCATATAGCATGATCTACCTCTTGTGGTACTCCACGGAAGTCAGATTAAGCCTCATATCCCAGAAGCAATGAAAAACTATTTGAGACACTATTTTTGATCCTTAATGTTACCTTTGGTGCAGACATCTTTTCTGCTGACCAGAATTTGTCCAGCCTTTCTAATAATGAAGTACTGACATTTCTTCCATGCTAGCCCTTCTTTGTTCTGGTTTCAAACATTAGACAACTGTTGTTCTCATTTGGGTTGGTTTCTTGCATTTTGTAATTGCTCAACATTGACATTTTGCATGCATGGTAGTCATGTTCCTAATAAAAAATGTATGATGCTACTTGCAATCTGCAGTATATCCATTCTCCCTAATGACTCCTATCACTTGTGTATATCTATAAAGTGAAAGACTTTCACTACAGTATTTGTAGTATTTGTAGACTCAACATCAAGAACTTGCTGTGGAATATTTCCTATTTCAATATTTCTTTGTTGAGGATTATGTCTGGCAGGCATGCAATCTAGACAAGGGCTGTAAATGGGAGAGAAGGGAGGAAATTATAAAGTAACCAATGCTTGAAAAATCTGCACAAGTCTGGATTATATTTTTATATATAACACGCATAGAAAATATGAGATATGTGTTCCTTCACTTCATTGCAGTATTGGTACCTCTGACAACAGTAACCACAGAAACCTCAGAAAATAAATGGCAAGTCTAGAATTTCAATGGATAAACAAAGTGGGCAGATACAACAGTGTGTGTGTGCATATATGCATAACGGAAAGATACATTGATCTTATAGTAGGGCTGTTTTATTTTACTGTACTATGTGTCCCTTACCATAATGATGTGTAAGTAAAACTTTAATTGAAAGATAATCTTGGTGAAAATTGATATTTCCTTTACAGTGTGACTCCCCCGAGACATGGAGGATAATTGAGAGTTTTAAATTCCAGATGAGGAATATTTTACTTTGACCTACTAGAGCAGTATATTAAGAATAATTTCCTGCTATTATCATACTTTGCGAAAAGCACGCACTACTGTCAGTTTTTTAACTTTGCATGCCATTTCAGAGATTATGTTTTTAAAAACTATTAATTAATAAATTAATAAATTCACATTAAATAAATTAAATAAATCAAATAATTTAATTTAATAATTGATTAAATTTTTACTTAATTAATTTTAATAATTTAATTTAGTGGATTAAATTAAACTAATATTAATTAATATTTTTTAATAAACTGTTTTTACTACTACTACAATAGTGTCAGTAGCCTTCAACTTCACACAAGTAAAACTTATGTGGGAAAGAAAGATTTCTGCTAGTTTAGGAATTGAAGGACATTAATTTTGTTGTTAAAAAGTCATTTATAGAGAGCTGTAAATATGCACATCTTTTTATAACTGTGGTATGAGATACATTCCTTGCCCTGAAGTGTTAATTGTCTAAGATAGGAAAAAGATAAGTGAAAACCCAATTCAGAAAAACAATTTATACACAACATAGTGTGAGGAATAAGAATGGTGTGGATATAAAAGGCAAACTCTTATAACTACTCCTTGTTACAGGCGAGATCTTGTGGAACCATGACAGCGATTTGGAGACTGCTCCAACGCATGATTTGACCAGTGACAGACACTCCTATCTGAGTAAAAGTGAGAATAAATGCAGGAATAGGAGAAGGAGACAGAATGGCTATAACATAAAAGGCTTGGGAGGAATACAGGCAGTGAGTGAGAATGGTAGAACTTGGGGTTTTGGTCAGGGTCATTTTAGGTTCCTTGTGTCTATAATGGCATTGAAACAGAATCACAGAATCATAGAGTGGTTGGAGTTGGAAGGGACCTTAAAGATCATCTAATTCGAACCCCCCTGCCATAGGCAGGGATGTCACCCACTAGATCAGGTTGATCAAAGCCCCATCCAGCCTGGCCTTGAACACTTCCAGGAATGGAGCATCCACGACTTTTCTGGGCAACCTGTCCCAGTTGGACATCAGACAAAGTTCTCTGAATATTAACTAAGTAAGTGTCAAAGCATCTTTTCAGCTTTCAGAATGATACTCCAAATTGAAGTAAAAGTGTTTCTTAGAATGGCAGTTCTGTTTATTTCTTTATCAGACAATTTATTTCAATCTGTGGAAATCAATTTTTCTAAAAAACACATAGTAATCATTCTAGCCATGGGTGTGTGTCTTCTTCCAATTCTTGCTGTCTCTGTCTTTAAAAGCCATTGCTGAAGTTCCTTTCAAATGAGTCTGAAGGCAAAATCAGGGTGCAATTCTTATTCATTTGGTCCAAAGACACATTCTAGCACCTCTCCCTCCCCCTCCCCCCCCCCTCCACCGCTCCTGTTAGTCAGTCTCTGTCTTTGGGTAGGGAATTATTAATGAGTCCTTGAGGATGAAACATATCAGGAGTGTTTTGTTTGTTTGTTTGTTTGTTTGTTTGTTTTTTTCCTCAGTAGCACATTTTTTACTTGACCCAGTTCTGTTGCAGGTATTGAGATCTTGTTCAGGAAATATTTTGTGCTCATTCTGGAGGCTCCACACAGAAGCTGTTTGAGCTGTTTCCATGTCCTGTGCTCAGCTGTGTCTGCAATACAAAACACAAATCTAAGTTCCTTGCAGTACTCTAAGTGTACACACTGAATGCTGTTCTGTACGTTATTATTGCTACCAAATCACAAATCTGTAGACTGTGTACCAGATAGCTAAAAGTAGGCCCCATGAATGTTTTACAAAGTAGTGCAGATGCATTCTCAGGAGCTGAGAGTCAGTTTCTGGAGTAACAGCTTTTTCCAGTGACTATAGCTGGAGTCCAGGCTTCCCCATTCAGATACATACCCAAAAGGCAGATAGCCTGATGTCAGGAACACCCTGCTGCTGCATGAAATAGTCAGACCTGTTGTGGCTTTCTCTTCTGCTTGTTTGTAATAACTTACTGTAAAATTAGTAAGAAATTACTGCTATACTATGTTAATGTTATTACAGATCTATGAACCTATGAATGAGATATTAAGCATGTAGAACACTTAACATTACCACATGCCTAATCTGCTAGAAAATGTTGTGTTTAAGCAAAAAAATGTGCTTATTCATGTAGCTGGAACATAAGAAGAGTATTTTTCAAATAAGTCTAGACATTTTTGCAAACTGTTAAAGAAACATGCACGTAAAAATATTGACTTTGGAATGTAAATGGGCTTTGAAGAAAGTTAACCTGGAAATTATCTTAGGGAACAAAATTGCAATCTGCAACCACAAATACTTTTTTTTTTTTTTTTAACCCATTCAAATAATACTTTAGCTGTGGTGCAAAGTTAAGAATGGTAATCAGAAAAGGAATGTTTATAACTTTTTTCCTATTTAAACTGATATTCAAGACCCTCTGTTTTCTCTTTCTTTATTGGAAGCAATAGTTAGACACAACGTCCAAAACTATGTTCCAGTTTCATTTTTCAGACTGAAAGATTTTAAAACATTTAAAATAAGAAACTGATCAAGATCTATGAGATTTCACCACTGAATTTGAATATTTTTCTTTGCTGAATTTCTCCGAATCAAGGTTGTGAAACCATGAATCAAATGTTTTGTAAAATGTTATTGCAAAAGGTAACAATATTCCGACATATTTTCTTATCTACATTTCTATTTCAGTTTACTTTTTCAGCCATCAAAAGCAATTGTTTTCCTTAAAGCCAGGTTGAAAAATACAGGTTGCTAATTTTATGGCAACTAATTATAAATAAACATTTTCCAGGTACAGAACCTTCAGGTATTTTCTTCCCTTGCATTTGATATGCGTTGTTAAATTAGTTTTTCCCATCAACAATGTATTCCAAAACAAAGCAACAAGCAAACAAGCAAAAAAAGGTAAATGTACTTTTTAACATGGCTGTACTTCTCAATTGCAATTCAAAACTATTAAGAATTGCTGTTTACATAGTCTAAAATTAAAACAAATAACCTTTAATTGAGGGTGCTTTAAAAAAATTGTCTTCTGTAAAACTGCCTGGGATATTAGTTACAGAACGATTACTATGACTGGAAAACAGTTGAGGCCTGTTTTGTCTCAAATAAACTGGCTTTGAATTAATTTTTTTTTACACTTTTTGTCTTCAGTGTCTATCAGATACAGCATAGAAGTTGTGTAGGTTTTTTTGTTTGTTTGTTTGTTTTTTAATAGCATGATAATCTATGCCTCCATGGAGTCAAAGCAAAGCAAAAAAACTTCAAAGGGAGTATTTCTGGCATGCATGATTTTCAGGGCCTTCATATGAACTGTTGGATTATACAAACTAAGTCACAACCTGGATGCTAGGTCTGACAACTATTATCTCAGTAACTGTAAAAGAAAACATCACAGCCATCCCATTAAGGTAATTGCATGCATTAGTCTTTCCTCTAATTTCCTCTGATTCTGAAGGCAAGACAAATCAAATTGTCCAAAAGATTCAGATACTAAGGGGTTACAAGCTGTGCTGTATTGGCATAACTTGATCCTTTATTCAGGGAGTAACTCTGACCACAGCCTAGCCAAACCATGGCATACAATAAAATGGACACCAGCAATTTATGTGCACATATGTTTGCATTAAGGTAATCATTGCTAAGTAATAAACATTACAGTGGTGGTAAGACATGAACATATCATGAATATGCTTGCAAATTGGGCACTCTGGCAAATCTAGAAACTACAGTGGTATGTATAATAAACATTGAAGACTTGGAGACCAAATTTCACTTTTCATATCACAATCACAGGGAAGACAATTCTGCAAAGACCTCCCTGTCTGTTATAGGTCCAGAAGCCACAGATCACTGTTTTTCCAATTTTTAATTGGAACATTAAAGCATTCAAAAACCCTTGGCATACACAGGACACTAGTCCATCATTAGATTTGACACACTACTCAGTTTATATGAGATCACATCTGCCGAATGCGAATTGTAAACTACCAAGTTAATAATTTAGGGGTGTTGTTTTGGAATCAGTTCATTTGTCTAACAAGATGTAAGACTTTGCAATAAATAATCTTTAAAGAGTATGGGAAAATTGATAGCTTCATCCTATAGAAATCAAGAAGCAGGCAAGACTTGCAGTTTTTCTTTAAGCTGCAGTGTTACTGGCATCCCCTGCTGTCTGAAGAAATCAAGACCATTCTAACAAAATCTGAGTTTTGCTGTGCATATTGTGTATTGTTTAAACATACAGACAGATTTTTCTCTACCTTCCAGCATAACTTTTCCCAGGTTTGTTGAGAATTTAGATCTTTATTACTTTCCTATATATTTAGAAAACTCCATGCTGAGAAATATGTAGGCACAGGCAGGCTGTGTCTAGCTAAATGCACGTAATGTATGAGGATGGGGCCTAGTAGGGAAGCAGGTCCTTCATTCCTTTGGCAAGGCAATTTATGGGAGAAACCCATAATAGAAGAAACTTCATAATAGTGGAGGTCACAACTCCTGTTACTAACTGAAGTAGCTTATTTTAATGAATGTATATATACACATATTTAAATAAAATATATTTGCCATGAAATGCCCGATGTGATAATGTAGAATTTTCTTTATGGCTACTGGGTTAACAAAACCAGATTTTAGGAACCTGTGGGAAGTTAGCACTGATTTTCCATGGCCATACATTTCTTGTCAAATATAAAAGTTCTCATTCTTTCAAAAACCTACTATATTTTAATGAATCACATGATATGAATGAAAAAATAAGTAAATGTGTGTAGTAATCTGAGATAGCCAATAAAAATCTTGTATTTTTAACAATCTCATACATAGTGTGATTGAAGGGCTGAAAACACTAACCTCAAAAGCATGTTTTCATTAACAGATTGACTTACCTTATAAGAAATTCAGCTTAATTTTAACAGAAGTAGCACATACAGACTTGAAGCAGATAATAGAAAGTTTTAGATGTTGCTCTTTAAAAAGTTTTTGGTTTTCTTTTGGGAGCTTCAGCCTGGTGCTTTGCAAAATTGTTTTTTGAGAGAATATGTAAGGATTACTTGAAAAAGATATGCTCGTCTGAAAGTACATTAAGGTACTTTGAACTATCAGAGTCTTGGCTTGCTGCAAATGGTCTTCAATATCTTTCTTTAATACTTGGAGTTCTCTCTTCACTGTTGGATGTAAAACTCTATAAACTACACCCAGTGTAGTTCCATATGAATTGCTTTATCTGTTCTATGCAATGTAATACTACACAGTACTGAAGCGCAAGTGCTATATGCACTGAGCACAGGTTAATGAATACCATACCTTTGGTCCCTGGGGGGTTGGTCTTATATCCTTTGATTTTCCTTCACAAGCACCAATTTGGTTTCAGGTTGTTGTGCATTCAGGTTAAAAAATTCAGATAAATTAAAACCTCTGCCTGTGTGCTACATAAAATGTATAACCTTGAAATCCCAGCCATGCTGTTTCAAGTTGTATGTAAGTTTTAAAAGAATCGTGTACAAAAGTGCATGTAAAAATGCATGAGTATAAAGATGAGCACAGAATGCTCTTGAGTTCAGACAATGAATTAGCAAGAAACTACTAGTAAGTTAATTTGGGAATCATTCTTTAACAGATATCTGTGGATGTCTAATGTGTTTATGTACACAAATATAAATCTTTTGTGACAAAAAAAAACCCTTCTGTGATGTGTGTGTATGTTTCACAGGTGTCAGATTATGATGAAAGCCCAGTTATAATGAAAAAAGAAAGGAAACAAAAAAAAATCAACAACTTTACAACACAACGTGTATTTATTTTGAGGTTTCATACTGTTTTCTTAATTAGTTTGAAGGGGATGTATTTAAAGTCACCTTGCAAATGGATATACAAAAAGGTGGCATAATGGTGAAGAAGATAAAAGAGCAAGTGCCAGGTCCTGCACCTGGGAATAAGTACAGACTGGAGGATGAGATGCTGGAGAGCAGCCCTACAGAGAGGGATCTGGGGGTTTTGGTTGATAGCAAGTTGAGCCAGCAGTGTGACCTGCCAGCCAGGAGGGCCAGCTGTATCCTGGAGTGCATCAAGCATGGCATTGCTAGTCATTTAAGGGAAGTGACTGTCCCGCTCTGCTCTGCACTGGTACAGCCTCACCTTGAGTACTGTGTGGAGTTCTGGGCACCACAGTGTCCAAAGGAGGGCTACCAGTGTCCAGAGGTGAAGGGCCTACAGGGTATGATGAGCAGTTGAGGTCACTTGGTTTGTTCAGCCTGAAAGAGAGGAGTCTGAGGGGAGACCTCATTGCAGCTTCCTCACAATGGGGAGTGGAGGATATTCTTTCTGGTGACCAGTGATAGGACCTGAGGGAATGGAAAATGGGGAATGTTCAGGCTGGATATCAGGAAAAGGTTCTTCACCAAGAGGGTTGTCGTGCATTGGAATAGGCTCCCCGGGGAGGTAGTCACAACACCACACCTGTCAGAGTTTAAGTAACATTTGAGCTATACTCTTAGTCATATGGTCTGAGTTCTGATTTTTTGGGTAGGCCTGTGTGGTGCCAGGAGTTGGACTTGATGATCTTTGTGGGTCCCTTCTAACTTGGGATATTTTATGATTCTGTGAAAAGAAAATTTATTCCAGTTTGAAATGGTGAGTCAGAAGTCACGCGTGAATGTGCTGTAACCTCCTAAGAAAAACACACCTCAGAAAAATTACTAAAGTAAAAATATTTAGCAGGTAAGAAAAAATGCAAGCATTCTTATGAAATTGAAATTCTATTTTTGCAATAAGCAGGGAAAATAAAATTGAAAAAACAGGTAGTTCTTAAATATTCAGAAAGCACTGACATGATGTAGCATCAGGGATGAGTGTTTTAAAAAGCATTGTCAAAACACAAAAATTATCTCACTGAAGTACACATTGGTCAAAGAGAAATAACAATAACTGGAGCTTTTTAAATTTTATTTATTTATTTATTTCCCTAATATTAAACAAAAGTGAAGAAATACCATTGAGATCTGGCCTAGGTAAGAAGATGCAAAGGGGTTGCTGTTGTTGTTGTTACAATGAACATTTCAAAGAAAACTTTGATAGAAAGACAGGATGGAACTAGACCAGACAAGTAAAGATAATGCAGAAAAAGTCAAGCATTTTTCAGATCAAGATTTAAGATGAGAAATTACCGTGATTGTTATTATTATAATTTTAGTAGTAATTAAATCTATTCTTTAATCAGGATGAAGTTCTCTTTAAGACACGAGGTGTTGATAAATATGGCCAATGCTCCATAGGTAGACTCACTCCAGAGGTAGACTCACCAAGGCTGCAGGTATATTTCTGTCAGAACACTTGTTAATGAATTTGCCTGCAGCACCAAGGAAGAGATTAATTAAAAGCCAGGTCTCATCTCTAATCCATCTCATATTTTTCTACATCTAGAAGGAGATTCTTCTTTTCTGTGGTGCTGTATAATTTCCGTGCTGTTTTCTTCACAACATCCCATAGAACAATCTTATGCTAGAGAGAAGTAAGTATTTTTACAAGCCACACAGTTATACAAAAAATAATCAGTTAAAATAGAGAAATCGGGAATTAGTACAAAGGCTGTAGAAATTATTTAGAGCCATCAGTAAAAAGTATCTGAAAAAAGAAGTCAAATATGGTATTAAGATATTTCCAAACTATTTTCAATATAATGGTAGAATATAAATATCAGTATGCAAAGTGTTAGAGGCAGGCATCTACCAGGGGTGGTGCCCCGCTAGACCTTCTCTTCACAAACAGAGAAGGACTGGTGGAGGACGTGATCGTCGGGAGCTGTCTTGGGCAGAGTGACCACGCAATGGTGGAGTTCACTATTCTTGGCGAGGCCAGGAAGGGAACCAGTAAAACCGCTGTATTGGACTTTCGGAGGGCTGACTTTGAGCTGCTCAGGACTCTAGTTGGTGGAGTCCCTTGGGAGGTGGTTCTGAAGGGCAGAGGGGTCCAGGAAGGCTGGGCGCTCTTCAAGAGGGAAGTCTTAATGGCGCAGGAACGGTCTGTCCCCACGTGCCCAAAGACGAGCTGGCGGGGAAGAAGACCGGCCTGGCTCAACAGAGAATTGTGGCTTGATCTTAGGAGGAAAAAGAGGGTTTATAAGCTTTGGAAAAGTGGGCAGGCCACTAAGGAGGACTTTAAAGAAGTAGCGAGGCTGTGCAGGGACAAAATTAGGAAGGCCAAAGCTCATCTGGAGCTCAATCTGGCTACTGCCATTAAAGATAACAAAAAACGTTTCTATAAATACATCAACACAAAAAGGAGGACTAAGGAGAATCTCCATCCTTTACTGGATGTGGGGGGAAACTTAGTTACAAGAGATGAGGAAAAGGCGGAGGTGCTCAATGCCTTCTTTGCCTCAGTCTTTAGCGGCAGTACCGGATGTTCTCTGGATACTCAGTACCCTGAGCTGGTGGAAGGGGATGAGGAGCAGGATGTGGCCCTCATTATCCATGAAGAACTGGTTGGTGACCTGCTACGGCACTTGGATGTGCACAAGTCGATGGGGCCGGATGGGATCCACCCAAGGGTACTGAGGGAACTGGCAGAGGAGCTGGCCAAGCCACTATCCATCATTTATCAACAGTCCTGGCTATCGGGGGAGGTCCCAATCGACTGGCGGCTAGCAAACGTGACGCCCATCTACAAGAAGGGCTGGAGGGCAGACCCGGGAAACCACAGGCCTGTCAGTTTGACCTTAGTGCCAGGAAAGCTCATGGAGCAGATCCTCCTGAGAGTCATCATGCAGCACTTGCAGGGGAAGCAGGCGATCAGGCCCAGTCAGCATGGCTTTATGAAAGGCAGGTCATGCCTGACGAACCTGATCTCCTTCTATGACAGAGTGACGCGCTGGGTGGATGAGGGAAAGGCTGTGGATGTGGTCTACTTTGACTTCAGCAAGGCTTTTGACACCGTCTCCCACAGCATTCTCCTCAAGAAACTGGCTGCTCTTGGCTTGGACTGGCGCACGCTTCGCTGGGTTAGAAACTGGCTGGATAGCCGGGCCCAAAGAGTCGTGGTGAATGGAGCCAAGTCCAGTTGGAGGCCAGTCACTAGTGGCGTCCCCCAGGGCTCGGTGCTGGGGCCGGTCCTCTTTAATATCTTCATCGATGATCTGGACGAGGGCATCGAGTGCACCCTCAGTAAGTTCGCAGATGACACCAAGTTAGGTGCGTGTGTCAATCTGCTTGAGGGTAGGAAAGCTCTGCAGGAGGATCTGGATAGGCTGCACCGATGGGCTGAGGTCAACTGCATGAAGTTCAACAAGGCCAAGTGCCGGGTCCTGCACCTGGGGCGCAACAACCCCAAGCAGAGCTACAGGCTGGGAGAGGAATGGTTGGAGAGCTGCCAGGCAGAGAAGGACCTGGGAGTGATGGTGGATAGTCGGCTGAATATGAGCCAGCAGTGTGCTCAGGTGGCCAAGAAGGCCAACGGCACCCTGGCTTGTATCAGGAACGGTGTGACCAGCAGGGCTAGGGAGGTGATCGTCCCCCTGTACTCAGCTCTGGTGAGGCCGCACCTCGAGTACTGTGTTCAGTTTTGGGCCCCTCGCTACAAGAAGGACATCGAGGTGCTTGAGAGGGTGCAGAGAAGGGCGACGAAGCTGGTGAGGGGCCTGGAGAACAAGTCCTACAAGGAGCGGCTGAGGGAGCTGGGCTTGTTCAGCCTGGAGAAGAGGAGGCTCAGGGGTGACCTTATCGCTCTCTATAGGTACCTCAAGGGAGGCTGTAGCGAGGTGGGGGTTGGCCTGTTCTCCCACGTGTCTGGTGACAGGACGAGGGGGAATGGGCTTAAGTTGAGCCAGGGGAGTTTTAGGTTAGATGTTAGGAAGAACTTCTTCACTGAAAGGGTTGTGAGGCACTGGAACAGGCTGCCCAGGGAAGTGGTGGAGTCACCATCCCTGGAAGTCTTCAAAAGACGTTTAGATGTAGAGCTTAGGGATATGGTTTAGTGGAGGGCTGTTAGCGTTAGGTCAGAGGTTGGACTCGATGACCTTGAGGTCTCTTTCAACCTAGAAAATTCTGTGATTCTGTGAATATCCTGATAGCTGATGTTCAGAAAAATGAATTTGGGCTTAAACAGATGAAGACGAAAGATGTATAACCAGGGTTGTGTAATGCCTTTGCCTATACTAAGAAAGAGATGGGCAAAGAAGTTGACAAAGAAAATTCCAGAAAGTAACCTATACTTATTCAGGTATAGTAAATGCAAAGACTATGTGGAAGATGAGAATTCTATTACAAAAAGCATTCACTTCTGAGAGAAATGTCAACATGAGTGGATTCCTAGATCATTCGAAAAATCTTTGTCCTGTTCTTACACCTTTATGGGTCTATAACCAAAAGAAATTCTCTATGAATCAGAGTGCAGAACAAGACCATCTCTTCAGTTGAAATATTTGGTGGTACTGCTAGGTGACAATGAGCTTCCCATGACAGAATCATATATCATGTTGGCAGTACTCAAGATGAAGCAATAACGATAAATAGGCTCTCTGCTCCTAATAGTTAGTTCCAGTCAGACAAAACAATACATATTGTTAAAGTATGACAATTTCTGCTCTGGAGCAGAAAGGTAAATGCTTAGGCTGATTATTGCAGGGAGACATATTATTAAGGTATAAAACAGAATGTCATTTACCAGTTATTAACCATGATGTCAGAGCAGAATGTCATCTGCAGTCAATAACCATATAATGTTATCTACCAGTATGGGAGCTGTGAATAAACTTGTTACTAAAAAAATAAAATAAAAAATTCATGGGATCTGTATCTGAATGGCTTCAATGGCCATTGCTACTGGGATGCTAGTGGGATGCTTCAACAGACACCAGTTACTTCTAGAGTAAAGCTGTATGCTTTACTCTATATACCATACTTTTATATACCAACAGGCATTATCAGAGAAGACCTCTAAGAAATAATAATAAGACCTCGATGGTCCTCATTCTTACTCTTTGAAGTAAGAACTTGCCATGTCCAGGCACAAGAGCTGTTTTGGTACTCCTGTCAAATAAAAATTCTTCAGTCTTTTATACAGTAAAATATTTACACCTAAATGTATTTTTATAGTTTGGACCTTGATGCAGTATATTATACTTTTCATTCTGAGGATAGCACAAGGAACATTATTTTCTAACACATTATTTTAAATTGTCAGAACACTACTGCTATCATATTTATTACTTTTCTCCTTCTAAAACTCTATTAACCAGTATTGCTTCTGAGGTTAAATTTAGTAGCTTTATATGAAGTATGTCCTGTTATTTGTGTAGATAGTATAAACATTGTGACTGGAACATAGCAAGCTTCACCATTTCCAACAGGAAACTGAAGCCAGGTACACGGAAAAGTACCGTAAATAATCCTTATATATTATTTTTACCTATGACTAATTCATCTTCCTAACTATTCACTTTAATCTGTATTTACAGGACAATTGAAACAAATGAAATAGTTTTCATCATGCTGGAAGGTGAATAAATTTTATTCCTTTCATTAAAAAAAAAAACAACAACAACAGCAAAACAAACAAACAAACAAACAAAAAATGACAACAACAACAAAAAAGAAAAACAGCCCAGGAGACAGCCATTTTACAGCAAAAACTCTAGCATGCCAGTGTTGACCTAAGTAAGCCATCAGAATTAATTGCTTTGTTTGCTGAAATATTGTTATGGTAGAAAAATACTCTCATAATTTATATTACTATCTGTGACTTGAATTATAGCAGAATCTATGGTCACAACGACATTTGACTAAGCAAGCTTTATATGTCACAAGCATTATGATTTTTGTGTGTTGATTTCTTTTCATCTACACAGTTGCCTTCTAAATAGCTTACAGATAACCTGTCTAAGCATAGTAAATAATCTGTTAAAAGCTTAAAGCCCTGTTAGGCACATAGGATCCCATATGCCTCTTGAGTACTATGTATTCATCCTTAAAAGACAGCAAGGACTGGCCATTATGCTACATCCTGCACAAAAACAGCAAGGAGAAGACGAAGTAAGATGATAGAAGATTGATCTCCCAGAGGTGGAAAAAGGAACAGAAAATACAAACAGAAAAATAGAAGCCAAAGAAAAAAGTAAGTATGGGCTTCAAAAGGCATGTACTTCAACATTAATAGGAAAAATGGAATAAGGAACTGGGGAAGATTCATTCAAAGGCATTGAATAGCACTTAATAGCATGTGATATGACCTATAGGCATGTGATGGGTTTTCTAGCCATCAGCTGTTGAGTACTATGGTACCTTAGTTTGCAGACTTTCAGGCAGTCACAGTGCCTTCAACACACACCAGAGAACAAGACTGAAAAGCACCCATACTATTTGTAGGCACCTTTTCACTTCTCCGTTCCCAGAAATGACAAATAAATTGATGTCAAATTGCTTTCACCAGCTGAGTGAACTACCTATGGTTTTACTTGAAAGAGTCCTCTATGTTTGTATATTGCAGACCATTGAGGCTATAGGTGTTGTAAAACTTCCTTTTATTCCATCTTTCACATATGAAGAGTTAACTTGGTAATTGGTCACTTATTCTGAAGAAGTATGTTCAAATTTTTTGAAAGCCTCACTAAGTCAGTTTCTACTCTATCCTCCATAGCAGCAGGGCTGCCAGCATTGATAGAACCTTCACTAATTGTCAGCAGTACCAGACAGCTCATTCACAATTTCTGTTGCCATCTTTTGTAGTTAGGGAAATGATATTAGTTTTCTTTCAGTAGTGTTCCTGATGTGTACATTTTTAATTGCATTCATTCAACATGTGGTTTTGTTGTTGTTGTTTTTTCATTTGCATGGCTCCTGGTACTTTTTATTTATTTGCTGCTGTAGATGTACCTCAAGCTGAGCTACAGTCTACGTATATCTAGAAGGAAATATATTCTAATAACAGTTGTCTATTTCTATGTATTAGTGATATTCCAACTATTGCTGCTAGCTGTAATGTTTAGTACAGTTAACTAAATCATCCAGAACGTGGGGAAAAATATCACTGGACCTTCTTAAAGAACTTCTTAAAAATGGGTGAATAGCTAAAATTTTATTCACAACAGCCAGTGTTAATTAAATAATTAATTTCATAGAAATTTACAGTCACAGTGTTAGGAAGCTTTAGTAAAACCCACTGTGCTTTAGAAAATGCTTAGACTTTCAACTCAGCATCTTACTGCATCCAAAAGACTGAGCCTTGGAGGATAGCTGGCATTTGGATAGTTAGCAGAATAATTTACATTAGGCATAAAGTGGAATTTTATGAACAATAAATCATCTTCTGGGAAAACTCATAGCTGTAAGAAATCTGTGTTAGAAGGAGAGAGGTGATTAAGGTTGAAGGCAAGCTGCCTGTAGGGTTTTTCATGAAAAACCTTTAGATCTAAGGAAGAGTCAGAAATCCACACAGCTCTAATGCATAGTATGACCACATCCTCTGAAAATATCCTTCCTTGTGTCACAGTCTGTGTCTGTTTCTATCTTGCTCTGTGCTCTTTCTCAGGAAACATACTGCATATATGTTTTATCCTATGTTTTGCATTTGTAGTAATCTGGAGGTAGAAGAAGAAAGGTGCAGAACGAGAAAGAAAAAGCTGAAATCACCATCTACGCTGTACTCTGCAGCAAAATAACTTTAGAATATTGATAAACTCTCCAGAGGCAACAAACTATATTTCATTTAAACTCTAAGGTCACTTTAAAGCCAAAGAACTTGAATATTTGCTTTAGCAGCAGGAGAAGGCTAGATTCTCTAGTACACGGTGCATTACTGTCTAATAGGAGAGTGGGTATCTGAAATTGAATTCTCAGATTTATTGTCTTATGAAGGGGTACTGAATATGAATGCAGAAAACATATATATATACATATACATATGTATTTTGTATGGGTGCATATGAACCTGTCTTTGTGCTATGTTGTATAGACTAGAGAGAAGCAAAATTAATGTTTTTAAGGGAGAACTGTTATATATAGTTTCTGAGGCTCTAACATTGCTTACAAATTGGAGTGTCTGATCATGAGTGATTTCTTCTGTAAGAATTACTTTGCTGTGGAAATGGAACATTGGTTTTTAGGTGTTTCTTGTGCTTAGAGTGGGCAATGTTTTTTCTAAATGTGAAAAAGACAACCAAAGCAGATCAAGATGACCAAGACACGTAATTTAGAAAAATATTCCTTGCACGAGATACCTCACAGCTTGGCAAATACTATACTTAAAGTCGGGAAATCATTATGAATTCTCTTTATCAATACTTTATTTTCTTGCAGACCTAACTACAGATGGTTAAATCATAACTAAGACTGAGCAAAGGAGAGGCAAATATTTTAAAGAAAAAGTGTTCTTCTCTCTTGCCACTTTTTCTGAATTAAGACTTAACAGGATTTGAGGTTTACTAATACAGTTATTGGTAAAGCACTTGTATGGTATTCCTTTTTGTCCTGTGGGTGAATTTGGTTTTAGAAAGGACTTTTTGTGTCAGAGGGACCTTTGGCCCATTGCCTCTAAATGACTGTCTGCATATTCTGAACTACTTTGCATAAAGAGAGGAAGAGAAGACAGTGATTTGCTGATGATGTAAAACAAAGTAAATCTCTGCCTTTGGGAAGCAGAGACTGTACAAGAGGTATTGCTTCTTGGAGCAGTTTGTGAGCAAAGAGTGTTGTGGCTAGCAGCTGTAGCTTGAAAGATGAAGGGGAATTTGAAGATCTGAACAGACCATGGTAAGTAGGAGAACTGAAGCTTGGATAGAAGGAAGAGCATCCTCATAAGAGTAGTGAAGCAGTACAGACTGCCTTGAAGTACGGTTTTCTTCACAAATGTCTGTTGGGATTTTCATAGGGTGATTACTTCTGAATCAGGAGTAGGTTCATTACAACTATAGGGTTCAAGAGTCTGCATGACTGAAATGAGAATAATGTAAGAAGATGCTCGTGTCCAAAGAAGGGCTATGAAGCTGGTGAAGGGTCTTGAACACAAGTCTTATGAGGTGCAGCTGAGGGAACTGGGGTTGTTTAGTCTGGAAAAGAGGGGGCTCATGGGAGAACTTATGGCTCTCTACAACCTGGAAAAGAGGAGATCTCATTGCAGTGTACAGTCTCCTCATGAGGGGTAATGGAGAGGCAGGCGCTGATCTGTTCTCTTTAGTGGCAAGTAATATGACCCACGGGAATGGTGTCAAGCTGCAACAGAGGAGGTTCAGGCTGGGTATCAGAAAGAGGTTCTTCACTTAGAGGTGCACTGGAACAGGCTCCCCAGGGAGGTAGTCACAGCACCAATGCTGTTGGAATTTAAGAAGCGTTTGGACTGTGCATTTAGTCATATGGTCTGCTTTTTGAGTAGACCTATGTGGTGCCAGGAGTTGGACTTGATGGTCCTTATGGGTCTCTTCCAAATTGGGATATTCTATAATTCTATGAACTACCTGCAAGGAAGCTGTGAGGAGCTGGGGGTCAGCCTCTTCTTGCTGATAAATAGCAATAGGACAAGATAGAATGTCCTCAAGTTGTGCCAGGGGAGGTTCAGGTTGGAAATTAAGAGAAATTTCTTAACAGAAAGAGTGGTTAGGCATTGGAATGGGCTGCCGAGGGAGGTAGTGGAGTCACCATCCCTCGGGGTCTTTAAGGGAAGTTTGGACATGGCGCTTAGTGACATGGTTCAGTGGGTAATATTGGTACGGTTGGACCAGATGATCTTGGAGGTCTTCCCCAACCTTAATGATTCTATGATTCTAAGATGCAACAGTTGAACTCCATACCTATTAAAAGGACACGTAAGGAAAGGGTGAGTGATTAGAACTTTTAGGAAATTGAACTCCAAAGTTCTAAAGATATTCATAGCTACAAACTAATTTATACAAACCAAGTCTTAAATATTAATAATACCCTTCTAACCATCGCTACACTTTGGGAAAGAATATATGATCTAGTGTATGCCCAATTACATACATTCTTGAGTTCTTGTCTCTGACCAGTACAAGCAATTTACTTGCTAAAATTCTTTCAAATTACATACCCATAAAATGAGAGTAGTGGTTAGGACTGCTGGGCACTGTGTAGGCATACATGAGGCATAATGTAAGGCAATGATCATTCCACTTCTCATCTTCCAACATTGTAGCTAGCTATTGAAATGATTGAACAGAGTTTTGTTATGCTGCTTTATATATCCTGTTCCCTTAATTATTAAGCAAATTATTAAGACACCACCGGAAACCATCCTCAGCACTGCAATGCACCAAATAAACATCTGAAGGATCTAAAGCCTTCTTGAAACAAATTCTGACTATACCAGTGTTGAATTTTGCATGCTAAGGCTTTTTTTTACTTATTTTTATTTTTTTTTAATCTCAAGGGAAAAAGAAAAAGAAAAAGAAAAAGAAAAAGAAAAAGAAAGAGAAAAAAGAAAGAGAAAAAGAAAAAGAAAAAGAAAAAGAAAAAGAAAAAGAAAAAGAAAAAGAAAAAGAAAAAGAAAAAGAAAAAGAAAAAGAAAGAGAAAAAGAAAAAGAAAAAGAAAAAGAAAAAGAAAAAGAAAAAGAAAGAGAAAAAGAAAAAGAAAAACATTCCTGAAGTTTGTTGTGCACAAAATATACATACTTTATTTTAGAAAAGGTAATTTGATGTTTATTTTGGCATTCTCTTGAGAAAATGGAATATTTTGAATTGGAAATGTAGCCACAGATTATCTATTCACAAAGAGCTTGGAACATTCAGCTGAGCATTGAGGGCAATATTTCATTTGAAGGTGCTAAATGGTACTGAGATTTTGGAAAATTCGGGAAAGATTTTTTTTCCTGCCAAGCAATCCATCCAACCATAATGAAGTCCTGTTGCTTGCTGGGACAGATTTTTTGCAATGTGTGGCTTGTGTAATATAGACTCTCCCTGTGTGCAAGAACATGTTTGATAGTTACTTTAAGTGCTGAGTATTCATGTCTTCTTTTCATTTCCCAACAGCCTGAAAAACTTTAATGCATCTCTGCCTGAACTACATTTGTGACTTGAAGCCACAAGGTGCTGAAGAAGTAATGTTACCCCCATAAATTTAGAGATCTTTGTATGCCTTGTGATATTCTAGAAGGTAAATGAATGTTATTGTCTAAATCCACAGGACTGTTTCTAGTCACTGTAGCTTTGTCCAATGGTTACACTAAAGATTTTTATTTTTTCACCTGTATTGAGAAACAAAGCACAATCGTATGTACCTGGAAAATTGTGTTGATGTTTTACATGTCAGTATCTATAAATACATATATTTTATTCTTAAAAATAACTTTCTTTAATTCTTGAAACCTGACCTGTCAATCTTAATGTCACTCATATTTCCTGCTTCTGAGTGCCAAAATCCACTGCTTTTATGTTGTTTGGCTTGAGGTCAGCCCTCACACGCAGAAATTTGGTGAAAAATAAATTATTAATATTTATTATAAAAAGTCTCCTACATTCATTCCATGTAGTTACAACATTGCAGGGGGTTAGAAAGCAATATCAATAATTCCAGAACCTTTTTCCTTGCACATGATGCACACCTCTAAATTTAACACCAGATTTGGCATGAGATACACAGGAATGTTCCAGTTTCAATACTTCTAAAATTTTCTGACCACTCAAATATCCAAGAAGTGCTGATCTATGACATATCCATCAGCAACACCTACTATGTGAGAATTAAATGTATTACACAAGAAAACATCAGCTGCAGCCCTGTGTATCTTGCTTAACTTTTGCACAGAATGGTTTTGTTCTGTAAATCTTGTTTTAAAACTTACTTTCATAAAGCCAAAATATGCAAACAAATGTACTTGTAGGGGCCTCCCTTGTGGATCTGGGACTACTTTTTTTCCTGACTTCATCATTTCTACTAAGAATAAGTCAAAATAGCATGAAAATAAATGAATGTTTTGCCTAATTTTGGCTTTCAAAAAGTGATTTAGTTCATATAATGGGCCCCAGCTAGGGCACAGCTAGGAATGAAAAACGCATTAATGCTAGGGTAAAACCTCAAAGACAAACTTTTCTTTTTTTTTTTTTAAAAAAAAAGGAACGGGGGGGGGGTATTTTGTTTTGTTTTGTTTTGTATTGTGTTCATTTTTCCTTCCTAAATTGTAACTGTTAAGTTTTTATTACTTCAGAAAAGAAACTCCTTTGTGGCCAAACCTGACTTTTCAGGATATAGCTGACATTGCTATAACCATGCAAAATAATAATAATAATAAATTCAGTGTTATGTTTCAGTGTTATGTTTTTAATTGAATCTAATTTTTTTTTTTTTATAAAAGCAGTTGGGTTTTTTTGTTTTTTTAGTAAGGTGTTTTAGCAACTTATTTGGAACATTTTTTGACAATGTAGCTTAGTTTTATACAATTATGTAATAGTTACTACAGTTGGCAAATAATAGTTACTAATTGTAGCTACAATTCTGATATTTTCACTACAGACTTTCATCTCTGAAGTCAAGTTTCTGGAACCATGGTTTTGGAACAACTAGTCAGTGAATGGTTTTGAAAGCTCTGAAAATTCTCTGATAGAGTGAACTGAGTTTATACAAAAAGACTTTGGATACTAAAGAAATTTCCCTATGAACATGTACAAGCATGTACAATTTCTGGTGCTGAGCTTCCCAAGTCTTTCATGTTTTGCATGAAAAGAAAAAATCTTCAAGTAACTGTAGGTAAAAACATAATTTTTATTTATTGCAGAAGTTTTATTTTCATAATGACATTCTCTCTCATTCTAACTTGAGCTGTTAATTATGGTTAAATTTTCAAATAGTCTTCTAAGAGAGAACAGATAAGCATTATTAGCACATTTTTTCTATGTTTCTGTGTTCTTTAAAGATACTATCTAAATGTTTTTTACTGATGCAAATGAGAAGAGAACTTTGTTGATCTAATTAATTTTTCACTTAATATAAAACAAACAAACAAACAACAACAACAACAAAAAAACTACTATGGACCTCTACGAGGTGCCAACACTGTTTTTCTTCCAAGAAACTCAATCAGAGGAAGGTTTTACCAAAGAAAGACAGAAATCTCCTTACAAAATGATAAAGCCATATATTTTTCTTAGGATTTCAGAGAGTAAAGCATTTGCATAAAAGTCCTCTGGTGCACAGGATGTGATAGCAAATTCAACTTTCTGAAACTACATACTCAGTATTTATGTTTAGTTGAAGATATTTTATTAGCCAAATTTAAAGGCCAAAAAGGAAATAATATCATATTATACATAGAACACTGCTATGGGTATTTTTCTTCTTTCCCTTCATTCACAGAATCACAGAATCATCTAGGTTGGAAGAGACCTCCAAGATCACCGAGTCCAACCTCTGATATAACACTAACCAGTCCTCCACTAAACCATAACACTAAGCTCTACATCTAAACATCTTTTAAAGACCTCCAGGGATGGCGACGCAATCACTTCCCTGGGCAGCCTATTCCACTGCCTAACAACCTTTCAGTAAAAAAGTTCTTCCTAGTATCCAACCTAAAACTCTGCTGGTGCAACTTTAGCCCATTCCCCCTCGTTCTGTCACCAGGTACGTGGGAGAACAGACCAACCCCCACCTCGCTACAGCTTCCTTTAAGGTAGCTATAGAGAGTGATAAGGTCGCCCCTGAGCCTCCTCTTCTCCAGGCTGAACAAGCCAGCTCCCTCAGCCGCTCCTTGTAAGACTTGTTTTCCAGACCCCTCACCAACTTCACTGACTCGCTCAAACACCTCCATGTCCTTCTTGTAGTGAGGGGCCCAAAACTGAACACAGTACTCGAGGTGCGGCCTCACCAGAGCCGAGTATAGGGGGACAATCACTTCCATAGACCTGCTGGCCACACTGCTTCTTATACAAGCCAGGATGCTGTTGGCCTTCTTGGCCACCTGAGCACACTGCTGGCTCATATTCAGCCGACTATCAACCAATACTTCCAGCTTCTTCTCTGCCAGGCAGCTTTCTAAACACTCTACACTTGCTCTTGTAAAACCTCATTTGGTTTCTTCCTACCCATCTCTCCAGCCGGTCCAGGTCTTGCTGAATGGCAGCACAGCCTTCTGGCATGTCAGCCACTCCTCCTAGCTTTGTGTTATCAGTGTACTTGCTGAGGGCAGACACTATTCCCTCACCAAGGTCATCGATGAAGATGTTGAAGAAGACTGGATCCAGCACCAAGCCCTGGGGAACACCGCTAGTCACAGGTCTCCAGCCAGACTCTGCACCGCCGATCTCCACCCTCTGAGCTTGGCCAGTCAGCCAGTTCTCAACCCACCTTGCTGTCCACTCCTCTACCCCACACTTTCTCAGCTTTGCTAACAGGATGTCGTGAGAGACAGTGTCAAAAGCCTTGCTAAAGTCAAGGTAGATGACATCCACTGGTCTCCCCCATCTACCCAGCTGGTGATGCCATCATAGGAAGTAACGAGTTTGGTCAAGCATGACTTCCTTTTGGTGAATCCATGCTGACTACTCCTCATAACCTTCTTCTCTTCCAACTGCTTGGAGATTGCATCCAGAACAAGCTGTTCCAACTCCTTTCCAGGGACAGAGGTGAGACTGACTGGCCTGTAGTCTCCCGGATCCTCCTTCTTTTCCTTCTTGAAGACCGGAGTGACATTGGCTATCTTCCAATCTTCAGTATTCAAGAGGTAGTGGGGAGGAAGTCAAGAAGATTGAATGTGGCTATGTTACATAGTGTAGGAGCATATAAAGATATTCCTTTTACTTCTGAATTAGCTCAAGTGAAAGTATGCTAACATGACAATACTGCTTTATGTAAACCACCATAAAATAATGTTACCTCGGATATATCAGTGAAATTCTTCAATGTAGACATACACTCTATAAACTCTACAGATATTGTCTGTACTTATTCCTAGAGCTTTCAATGCGTACTAATATAAATATCTAAGAAAAACAGTCATTTTTTAAAGTACAACTAGCTTATTAAATTCTGTAGGAGGTAAAAGATTGATTGACTGCATCATCTTATTCATAAGCATGGAGAAGTATGTAGAGAAGAACATTCTACTTCACCTCTTGGATCATGATTCTGTAAAACACTTTGCAAAGCCTCACTCACTCATCTGTCAAATGAATTCAAATGTGAGTCCTGTCAGGCTGTGTTGACAGAGATTTATCTACGAATGATTTTGAAATTCAGAAAGTCAAAGTGATCAGGTTTCTGTAGTCATGAAATCCATATTCGCACAACAGAGGCATTAGTTTTCACCTCTAGAACTTAAATGTATTCCTAAAATTTATACTCAAGTATAACCATTACAACGTTACACAGAATTATTTTAGGGAAAAATACACTGCTAAAGAAACAAGATGCATAATATGATGAATGTGCTTGATAAATGCAATCCTGGTGACATATTTGCACTTCTAGGAGGCATTTAGTACAAAAACTACTGCATAAAATCAATGAAGTAAAAATTAAAAATGTTAAAAATTTATTAAAATGTTAAATCAATTTCAGAAATTATTATCAGTAATAAATCTAATGATTTATTACTGATAATAGAATTACTGATAATAGAGTTACATCAATACAGAAATATACCTGTAAAATTTGAAAAGAACTCAAAAGCTGTTAAATAACTTAAAATACAAATGTAACTCTGCATGTTACTCTGATATGGTGCTCTCAGGATGTACATGTGTGATATCTTACATACATGACTCATACATTTATTATGTATGTTGCTTGCATAAAAGTTGGTGTAAAAGTATTCCCTCCTTCTGTTTCTTCCTATGATATACTTTGTATGTTACTATATTATCTGTGCCCAGACATCAGTGCCCATTCTGAAATGGGATATATACCTGGGAACATTTGTTTGATCCTGGTTACATATTGTCTGAAGCTTCATGGGGTCAGGCACATAGAGAAGAAACTAACATTATATGGATATGATTCTGCTGCTTTACAGGAAGAGAATGGAGTTGGAGGACTCAAAAGTGGCACAGGAGTAGGGCTAATCTTCCTTAATTCCTTCCTCAGTAAATAATGTACTTCAGATAAATAAATCACTGTTTAAAAGCTCTGTTTTATAAACTGGTGAAATATATTAAAAACATTCATATTTATGAAAATAAGATTCAACTTGTAAACTTGTAAACTTGTAAAATAATCTGTAGCAACAAAACATGTCTCTTGTGAAATCACCTAGGGAATGCTAAGTATTTTGATTGTAGTTTGTAAAGTAGTGAAGGTATATTTGGTTCAAGATGAATAATTGATTGAAAGGAGGTTCCCAGCTATAAATTTATAAGAAAGAGATTGTGAGTGTGTAAGAAAGGAAATAATGAATGACAGAAAATAGAAACCATTTTACCCTATTTAAATGGTCATAGTAATATAGTATGGAAGTATTTTGTTCTGATGTCCAGACTTTAGGGAACACTGTAGAAAAACTGACGAAGGTTCAAAACAGTTAAATATCTATATCTAATCTATATCTATAACTTTATCTCTATCTCTATCTATCTATATATCTCTATCTCTATCTCTATCTCTATCTCTATCTCTATCTCTATCTCTATCTCTATCTATCTATCTATATATCTATATCTATATCTATATCTATATCTATATCTATATCTATATCTAATCTATCTATCTAATCTATATATATATAAGGTCTGGAATTCTTACCTTAGAGCAGAACAGTAAAGACCTATGAATAAATCGTGAAGTAACTTGATCATGTCTGAAAGAAATGGGATTCTGATGGCAGCACTTTAATCTAGCAGATAAATGTATAAGTAATGGTTGAAGACAAACTAGATAGCTTGAGGTTAGAGTTAGAAGAATTTATTTTACAGAAAAAGCATCATACATTGAAACAATTTTCCAAAGAATGCAAAAAAACTTTTTTTTTTTTTTTTCAAAACATTAGATGGAGTTCATGTGGAATCAATTTCTGTGTGTATTACAATACAGTATATCATTTATCAGGGGAAAATATTCTAAAAAAAAAAAAAAAAAAGTGAAATAAAATCTTAGTAAGTACAAAAGAAGTCCTAGACATTGCTCTACATAGCCTTGAAATTTTCTGCCCTAATTTTTCATAGAAGTACTTTCCCTGAAATCATAATGTTCTAGGATTAAATTTCATTTTTTACTTCAAAATGTTTGGAAAATAAATACTTATCAGGTAGTTTTGTCATGGATTGCATCACTTTTCCCACTGAGGTACAGACAGTCAAAAAAAAAAAAAAAGAATGCTTTAAGAAAAGGTTTTGAATATCCCGTTCTCATTTCAGTCAGTAAAGGATATGCAAAAGTGTTCACAAATTATTAGAGGAAATCTATCTCAATTTACTATGTCAGTTCTTAACACTGTCAAAAGCATCAGGAAAGGGAGTCAAAAGTTGGCTTATAGTTAGCTAAACATACATTACAGAACTCAGCTTTTCTGACTAGATGAGCATTACTCTTCCAATCAGGTTGTTGCTGGAGATAATTTTGAAAGGAAAGTTTAAAATTTTCTTTATCATACATTAATATACCTAATCCTTTTCATGTTAATAGCATTATTTGCATAAAAGTACATGAAAAGCTGACATATACTTGGAATTAATAAAGAGAGAAAAGAAAGTGATGTTTCATTGCATATAGACATATTTGTCTATTTTACAATACACGTGGAAAATTATTCCAAGTGTATTTTTAGAGAAAAGTTTATGTTGAAATGCTCACAGGCCTTTAATTTTGTACTGATAATTCATGTGAATAGCAGTAGTAAGAGAAAGGAAATAACTGATATTAAGTAAAGGTAAAAACATTCTCTAGATATTCAAATAATTCAGAACAGTGACCACTGCATTTTCATATATGTCTACATGGAGTTCTCAGTAGCTAACAGAAGCACAGATAAGGAAAATTATTCTAATGTAAGGCTTATAATGTAGGATTATCAGAATATCTGTTCACAGTTATTTGGAAAATATGTCATATGAAAAGAGATGGTAGATGTAGGATTATCAGAACTTTCTGTTCTACCTGATGACTTTTTATATTTACAATATATAAAAGAAATCATGTTTTCAGAGATATGGTTCTTGCATACTTCCTTAGATTTATAAACTGAATATTTTAATTCATTTTTTATATTCAAAGCCTTATAGTTTTAGTTTTCCTACAAATGACTCTATAAAGATTTCAGAAGAGTGTTTTGGATTATGAGTTTAGCTTTCTAAAAAACTCTCTCTATGCATAGGGTGTAGAATATAAAATTTTACACATTTTAATGACATTGAAGAAGATGAGCACTATAATGATGACAGAGACAATGGTGCCATTTCCAAGAATTAACTTAACTACCATCCAGGATTGGTGCTACTAACTTTAATAAACTCACAAACACTAAAAATGCAACAATAAGGGATACTTTATCACATAGGTTTTACACAATTTAATTTTTAATTTAACAAACATTATCTTCATCTGCTATGAGTATGAGGTGCTGTCAGTCACTCATTGCAGTTTCTCTGATCTGTACCAGCTGACAACCTGGCCTCAGAAGTATTCTCATAAAAGTGGGGCTGGTAAATCCACCTACTGTTTGTTTTCCTTACTGATTGCATTGCAAGACCCTGTTTACAGTTTCTTATGCTTTTGCTTAAGTTTAAATATTTGGACTGGAATTTCCAATCACAATTATGTATTTTACTATCAGTATTTTTGTCTGTAAAGTAAATGTTTAGATTTACTTGCCATCAGCTCTACCCACATGGTTTCTTGTTATAAACTTTTGTAAAATTGCAGTCCATGTAACCTCAATCTACAACTACTTTTAGCAGCTAAATTCTTACTGGATTCTGTTGACAAAGGATTAAATAAATCTCTCCCTAAAATGGCAGTTCTGTAAATTTTCTCCAAAAACACCTGTAAGTAATGAAACAGTTGTCACAAGGATTTATCATCTAGAAGAAGCAGACACCGCAAAACTTGAAAACAAAAGGCACAACAGATATAGCTATGATTGCCATGGACTGAATCAATACAAGTGAGGAGAGGACCTCAGAAAACTGAGATTTCAAGCTGGGAAAGTAGACAAAGAGATGATAAATCAACTGAGAAAAACTGAGAATACTCAGTTTGGCTAAATGAGAATACTGTGGCAGAGAACTTGCGCAGCAATGAGGTGTTTGAGTTCATCAAATGAAATACAGAAACGAGCAAGAAAGGATGGACAAAGTGTTGCAAAGTCTAAAGGAGAAGGAAAGCATTGAGATTCAAAGGTGCTGAAGGAGTAAAGGAAGAATGATTGATATGGCACTGAAGGAGATAAAATAATTATACAAAGTAGAACTAAGACTTATGCAAGAAAACTGGGTAAAAGTAAATGTAGAAAGAATGGCTGGCCAACGAGGCCATGTTTAGGAGAGAAGGAGAGCAAAGGACTAGTCTGGGATGAGAAATGAGAAGGAAATGAGAAAAGGATGGGCTTTTATTTTCATTTGCAATATTGAAGAAATAATCTTGTAAAAGTAGAAGCCCATTGTGGTGCTTTGGCCTTGGCTGGCTGCCAGATGCCCACCCAGCAACTGTCACACCTCTTCCTCCTCAACAAAGTGGGGAAAGAATAAGACAAAAAAGCTCATGGGTCAAGGTAAAGACAAAGAGATCATTTACTAATTACCATAACTCAAAACAAACAAACAACCTTGAGGGGAGAGGAAAGTAATTTGTTTGCCAATTAACATAGATTTGGATTATGAGAAACACAGAGAAATTAAAGCAACACCTTTTACCCAGCCCACTCCTTCCCAGGCTTAATTTTACTCCTTCATTCACATCTTCTCTACCTCCACCCCAGTGCCTGTGACTCAGTAGGGGGGAGGGGGGTTATAATCAGTCTATAGAGGAAAGGAGAGAGGAACCTTCCTCTCTCCTTCCTTTTAATGCTTATCTCCTGCTCCAGTATGGGTCCTCTCAACAGTCTGCAGTCCTTCAGGAAGTACCTGCTTCAGCACAGGTCCTCCATGGACCACAGTTACTTCCATGAATATCTAAGTCCTCTGTTGTGGGGTTCTTCATGGGCTGCAGTGTGTATATTTGCTCTGTCATGGTCCTTTTCGTAGACCTCAGGAAATACCTGTTTCAGCATAGTCTCTTCCATAAGCTGCAGGGGAATACCTGCTCTGGCTCCTGGAGATCCTCTTCTCACAGAAGCAAGCCCTGCAGACCCCAGATACCAAACCTTGCCATGAGCACTCAATGCACATATATGTCTTGAGAAGAAAATTTCAGAACCTGAATAAAATCTAAGATTCTTGGTTCTTACTGTCACCATGAATAATATCTTAAGAACCTCACTGATGCATCCAAATTTACCTGTTGGGGTAAAACTCTAAGCATGGTCCATGGTCTGGCTTGGGGCAGAGCTGGTTCTCACTGGGGCTTGCATATAACACGTTCACTTGGATGACCTGCTCCTGGAAAGCAGTGTACTGGGCCTGACTGGGATGGAGTCAACTTTCCCTGCAGCAGCCCATACAGATCTGTGCTCTGCACTTGTAGCTAGAACAGCATTGGTATCACACCACTGTTTTGTGTACTGGATCACAGGATAATTGTATGACAGTATCCTTTTTACTGAAGTTCAGAAAAAAGTCTTAGCTTATGCTTCTTCACTCAGAATAGTCTTTGAATATCAGTAAGCATCACTATCTAATTACTCACCTTCTTTGTTAATTTTGGTAAAATATGATTTTAGATCTACATTCAACAGCCAAACAAAGTCAAACAATATAAAAAAAAAAAAAAAAAACGTGCTATTCCTTTTCTGATTTCTGGTATGTACAGAAACCAAACCAAACACAATCAACCAAATAAACAATCCCTCCCCACCTTCACCACCCCCTCAGCAATCCATTTCTTTTTCACAGAGATGTAATATCCTGGACATTTATCTTGTGTATGTGACTCCATTTTGAAACAAAGAAATAAATTTTCTTAGTGGATGAGGGAGAAAATACCTAGGAATTTGTGACACAATGTCTTAGGCAGAGCAATAGAGAGAAAAAACAATGGACAGGTTGAGCAGGCATGACTTCTTTAAGCATAAATGCTTTTGATGGAGTTCTGACAATGGACCTATAGCTGTAGATTTTAACTTTTATTATAAATGCGATATAAATTCCACTTTCGAAAATCAAATAAGTATTAAACTGAGTTAAACAATGTTAAGTAGGCATCCTATTGACAAAAACAAATTAGGCTCAGTAAAAAGCATTTGTTAAATATAAATTATGGGCTCTCAGAAACAACCTCCATAAAATATAGGAAAATATGCCTTTACAAGCAGAAAAGCAAAATAAGAACATATAATAATAAATTATTATGGAGCACAACTTTATCACATGTGGCCAATGTTTCCAATTACTTCTGTAAAATAAAGCCATTTTTTCCCACTAATGATGTTGCAGATAACTCACTCAGAGGATCACTATTGGTACTAGAACTCTCCAGTTCTTTAATGAGGAGCTCACAGGCCTTGAAATGATACTTATGTATTTATAAAATTGACTCAAAAATAAGAGAAAACTTTAATTGCAGAGACATATACCACATATTCCACTATTGTGGAATTGAAGAGTCCATCAGAGAGTGAATAAATGCATGGTGGCCTTGGTGTATTTTCACTTCTTACTGAATGTTTAATTGTAAAGGTATGTTGATAAGATGTTGCCAATTTCTTAATTAGAAATGATAATATTTTCTTGTCCATGAGACAAAGGTTATGAACATGTACAAATACGTAGGAGAAGTAAAAAGCTTTGCACTTTGGCAGCGACATAATACAAAGAATTAATTTCATTTGTATATTGTAATTTTCCAATATTAAGTGTCAAAATAGATGAATCTGAATGAAGATATGTCAGCATGCCTTCTCTAATCTAGGATGCTTTCAGGTCAACAGAAGAAGTATTCACAGTGACAACCTGTTATTTTAATTGTTTTACTTCCTCTGTCTCCTAATACATGATCCTGCAGTGAAGCATATATACTTTATATATCTTAATAGCCTAAGGTATAGGGTGACAGAAGAAGACATGTCAAAGGTTTCATTTGAATACTGAGTTCACTTCTGACATTCATATTTTAAAAAGATGGAAGGGAAAAATATAAGAACCAAAGATAATCAATGAAAATGTTGAAAACAATGGTACTTAATTTATTCAGGAAATACATGAGAAAACAGAAAATACATATTCAATAATGAATGGTATTGAAAAGAAAAACTTTTCCATGTTTATCCTAACATGATCGGAAAAAAAAATTAAGCAGATATAAAGGAGAAAATGAAAATACATTTGAAAATGAAAATACAAAAAATGAAAGTACATCTTTACATGAAGTATTCAACTTGTAAAACTCAAGTCACACCAGTAAACAAATATATACAAAAGAGTGTTTGAAAGACTCAGACTGCAACTTCATTTTTAACTATTGGTGGATAAATATGAAACAGACATAAAAGAATTCCCCTCCACATTTTGTGAGCATATGACATCAATATTCCTTGTCCTTGTTTGTCTGAACAAAGTAAGCATGAGTTTCCTCCTGGGCTGCGCCTGTTGTAATAGTTTGTGAAATTAGTTGCCTATCCCATGCTGAAAAGAAAATATATATTTTCATATATATAGTATAATGTATATATATACATATAGGTATATATGCATATGTATATCTGCATATATGCGCATATATGCATATGCATGCATACATACATACATATACATATATGTGTATATACATACATATATACACATATACATATGTATATACACATATGTACATATGTATATACTTACATATATACACATGTATGTATATATACACGTATATATATGCATATATTTAAGACAGTCTAATCTTTGTAGTAGAGTTTTTGCTTATGAAAGCTCTTGGGTACTCCATAGCATAAATTTAGACTCTTTGAATTGGCCCAGCTGAACATGAGGGAATTAGGTCACTGCTTTCTGCTTCAGATCTAGCCAAAAGGCTAGATAGAGCCTCCCATAACTTCCTTTGCACAGTAACGTCCTATCTAAAGCCCAAGGAATTGAATGGTGTATTGAATTATTTAAAGATATACATGACTTTAAGCACTGTTGCATCTTATTACTAGGGGAAACTGCATGATCACACCAAGAATGGAAGTTTAGAGACTTCTATAGAGTCGACTGGGATTTAAAAGAGGAAAAAATGGCATAAAACTATCTTCCTATTCTATATAACACAGAAGGCTGAGGAGTCTGTGTGTGTCCTAATGTCACATTTTAGCAGTATCAGAGATTCCTATGGCATCTGAATGAATTGCTTAAGCTCATTGCCCATGAACTGCACACATAGCATAAAGCTGTCATAGTGTAACTGAGAATTGGAGCTATAATATATCACTGCAGGAATTAAATGAAGTGAATATCCACTCACTTTTATGAGAATGTTGCGAGTGTTGGGTTTGTAAGGTTCAATTTGAAATACTGTACTGCAGTGACTAGACTTTCAGGTCAACTGAACAGGATTGCAATAGGTAGGAAGATTTTCCTCTTCAAACAAGAATTTGCAAGCCTAGCAATGCATGCAAGAGAAGCAGTAAGTATACAGCCCCATTGTATATGACCTTCTGGTAGCCCTAATATGCAGTGCTGAACAATGCACAGCCTGGGCCTAATTTACTGGGAATGTTATTGCACGTTAAAATAGTGGTATGGGAAGGCTGAAGTGTCCGGTCCTTTATAATAGAGACTGTTCTTATAAATTAATGATAGTATCAGACATCTTATATTGTCATGGATTTAAAAAATGCAATAAAAAGTGTGTCTGAAAGAGTTAATGAGGGAATTCAAGAGCAGTAAAAGATCACAAGACTAGCTGTTTAGCCCAGCCAAAGAAAATGGTGGTAAATTGTAACCAGGTGTTTTTATTTCCTGATTCTCAAAGTTTTGCAAACTCAGCACTCTGTGCTAGAAAGGGCAATATGTAGACTCACATGTACAGAACATTCATCCGATTCACCCAGCCTGTATAAGACTTTAGACTTCCCAGCTTAATGTAATCAATTATCTTTGATATATATCACAAGAATCTTGGAAGTGATATAACTGAAGAGAAAACTATGATAATACAGGTGGTCAGATAGATATAGCAATTTTGTTATTTTTGAGTTTTGCATTTCTGCCACTTTTTTTTTTTTAGTGGCACATTCTGCCACTTTTTTTTTTTTTTTTTAATGATAAATAAATGTTACTTTAGTCACTGGATAAGAATATCTTCATAGTCTGTCTTCCTAGCATCATGTGCTACAATTCTGATTTTAAAATTCCACTTCACATATTTTAGGTGTCTTTTTACACTAGAGATTAAAGTATAGAAAGATATCAAAATGTGGTTAATAAGTGTTTCTTTCATTCAGACTTCAAGAGAATCTAAAAGAAAATCTGAACTTTAAAATGTTGTTTAACTAACACTTCTTATTTGTTAATTGCATGGAAGATTCTTCAATTTCCTTTTCAGCACAATGGGTATTTTCCTTCCTATTTAGCTGCCTATCACATTTAAAGATACATTTATTCCCATTTTGGGGATCCCATCCTGTTACCTGCTGGTGGACCCAATGGATACAAGTCTGCTATACATACTGTGTACATATTTGGCAGGCCTGTGTTTATACCCTGGACAACATCACAGTAAGCATCAAATGTCTGTGTTATGACCAGTTTGTATCTTCTATTTCAGGTAGATATGGAAGTTTAATGGAAGTTTAGATACCTAGAACTTAATTCAGTCAAGTCCTTACAGTCCATGCAGATATATAGGTAGTAATTATGCGTATTTTAAGCATGAACTGAATTCCCAGGGTGTGATTCAGTCATCTGAACAATAGGTGTCTACTGACATCTGTAAAGCACTAAGGTTTCCAAAGCATCTTCATAAGTCTGGCAGATATGATATGGCACTTAAAGGATACCTATACTATTGTGGAGTGCTAACTGGAACCCATGGTATCCTGCAACATCTCACAAGGCATTGGACAACTATGCATAAGCAACTGAATCACACCTTTCATTATTACCTAAATCAGTTATTTCACTGAGCTGCTCAGCTCTGTCAAGAGAGAATAGATTTGGCCATGTTCAGAAGAACATCTGCAAATGGGAACTTAAAAGGAAAAAAATGTATCCCTTAATAAAGATTAGATATCAAGTGAGAGACAGTTCAAGTGAAGTAATATTTCATTTATTGCTAATAAATGAAATTGCTAATAAGCTTCTCAAGTCTTTTTTATGAGATACGGTTCTTTAAACTGAAAAGAAGATTTCATCCTGACTGATGCATTGGCTCTGTACAGAATTGTTGACAGTAAGGCTGGTGGTAATTTGGCTCCTATTGACAGAAGAATATGGGTCTGTGCACATTAAGAGAAGATCAAGAAAGAAGATGAAAAAATTTATTAGGGAAATAAAGAGGTGATTCAGTCAAAAGAGCTGTTTGAACTGAGTATTGAAACTTCAAATTTGTACCATCTGCAATGATGTGAATACACCATTGGTATGAAACATACTGATTTATTTCATATACTTGGTTTAACACCTGTCAAATTGTAACAACTGTTAGACATTAATCCAGAGTGAAAAATGTTTGACATCATAGTTGGTAAGAAAAGACCATTCAGAAACCCATGAGTTGTCCACTACTCAGTTGGCAGTTGGACTAGATGGTCTTTGAAGGTCTCTTCCAAATGAACTACCCTACTCTAGTCTACTCTAGTCTACTCTAGTCTACTCTATTCTACTCTACTCTGAATAGAAATTAGGTAAAATAATATAGTTTTTTTTTTTCTTTTGTGCATAATGACAATGGAAGTATTCAGATAAATCATCTTTTTTTTTTTTTTTTTTAATAAAAAAAAATATTTATTTTACCTTCAGTTTGGGGGGAAAAAGTTTTTTTCCTATCACATATATAGCAAGAAAATCACAGAATCACAGAATCACAGAATTTCTAGGTTGGAAGAGACCTCAAGGTCATCGAGTCCAACCTCCAACCTAACGCTAACAGCCCTCCACTAAACCATATCCCTAAGCTCTACATCTAAACGTCTTTTGAAGATTTCCAGGGATGGTGACTCCACCACTTCCCTGGGCAGCCTGTTCCAATGTCTAACAACCCTTTCAGTGAAGAAGTTCTTCCTAACATCTAACCTAAAACTCCCCTGGCTCAACTTAAGCCCATTCCCCCTCGTCCTGTCACCAGGCACGTGGGAGAACAGACCAACCCCCACCTCGCTACAGCCTCCCTTGAGGTACCTAAAAAGAGCGATAAGGTCGCCCCTGAGCCTCCTCTTCTCCAGGCTGAACAAGCCCAGCTCCTTCAGCCGCTCCTCGTAGGACTTGTTCTCCAGGCCCCTCACCAGCTTCGTCGCCCTTCTCTGCACCCGCTCAAGCACCTCGATGTCCTTCTTGTAGCAAGGGGCCCAAAACTGAACACAGTACTCGAGGTGCGGCCTCACCAGAGCTGAGTACAGGGGGACGATCACCTCCCTCGCCCTGCTGGTCACGCTGTTCCTGATACAAGCCAGGATGCCGTTGGCCTTCTTGGCCACCTGAGCACACTGCTGGCTCATATTCAGCCGACTATCCACCATCACTCCCAGGTCCTTCTCTGCCTGGCAGCTCTCCAACCATTCCTCTCCCAGCCTGTAGCTCTGCTTGGGGTTGTTGCGCCCCAGGTGCAGGACCCGGCACTTGGCCTTGTTGAACTTCATGTAGTTGACCTCAGCCCATCGGTGCAGCCTATCCAGATCCTCCTGCAGAGCCTTCCTACCCTCAAGCAGATCGACACACGCACCTAACTTGGTGTCATCTGCGAACTTACTGAGGGTGCACTCGATGCCCTCGTCCAGATCATCGATGAAGATATTAAAGAGGACCGGCCCCAGCACCGAGCCCTGGGGGACGCCACTAGTGACTGGCCTCCAACTGGACTTGGCTCCATTCACCACGACTCTTTGGGCCCGGCTATCCAGCCAGTTTCTAACCCAACGAAGCGTGTGCCAGTCCAAATCCGTATATATAAGGATTGGTCTGACACAAAACAATGAAAGCAAAGAATTTCACAGTCTTGAGTAACATCTGCCATACATTACTGCACACAGCATTTGTCTTCACAGATTAAAGACATCGTAGTCAGGAATTCCGAGTAGTTCATAACTGGCATTTCATAATTTAAGATTGTGAATGTTCTTGTTTGCATTTGTTTTGTCCTTGCACCATCCGTCTGAGAAGTATGCTGGCAGGGGTGGAAGAAATTGAGCTATAAATAACAAAGGAGACACTTCCATATCTTTTTAAAGATAGATGACTTTTACAGCAAATGGTCTTGAAATAAACTCTCTTTGCTCTCTGAAAATCTGAAAGAGATTTTGTTGTTGTGTTGTTGTTTAGTTTGTTTGCTTTGACTGATTTTTGCAAGTTTTGCGAGTTATGCTTAAGCATTTTCACCTTAAGATACAACATAAGTGGCTGAGGTCACTGGGCCTGTTCGGCCTGGAGAAGAGGAGGCTGAGGGGGGATCTCATTGCAGTCTACATCTTCCTCGCAAGGGGGAGTGGAGAGGCAGGTGACCTATTCTCTGTAAACACCAGTGATAGGACCTGCGGGAATGGTGTTAAACTGAGGCAGGGGAAGTTTAGGCTGGACATCAGGAAGAGGTTCTTCACCGAGAGGGTGGTTGCACACTGGAACAGGCTCCCCAGGTACGTAGCCACTGCACCAAGCCTGTCTAAATTTAAAAAGTGATTGGACTGTGCACTTAGTCACACGGTCAAACATTAGGCACACGGTCACATGGGCAAACCTGTGTGGTGCCAGGAGTTGGACTTGATGATCCTTATGGGTCCCTTCCAACACAGGATATTCTATGATTCTATGATTCTGTGTTCAGCAGTGGTTTCCATGGAAGTGCCACTGTGATTTCTTTCACAGGATCAGGTTCTTTGCTGACTTGTTGATACTGAATCTCTACAGTGCAGGATTTCTCTTTCAGAGAAGCTTAGATTTCTGTTGGATGTCTTTAAAATAATATAAAATAAATAATATCAAGAAGGAACTAAATATCATACTTAAAAGACAGCTTTAGAATAAAAATGCACTGAATGTATATTTCCTGTTTGCACTGTCCACATGGTACTTAGTGAAGGTATACACCTGTGTTATGATTTAAATATATTGTAATCATTTTATTATAGTGGGAAATTCTTCAAATAAAATTATGACACTGGAGAACTGCTCTTTTTCCCCTAAAACAGACTGCAGAATTCAGTCTCCTCCACTTTTTCTTTTTTTTTTTTTTTTTTGTTAAACCTTGTAATCCACCAGGGATGTATGCGGCTATAATATAAATACCATGAAGGCCATCCTTTGGAAAAGACAGAAAGAAAGAAGAGGTCACAACATCCTTCTCTTTCTCAGTCCTTCCTTGTTTGATCAAATGAGGTAAAAATCCATATGTTGAAGTACCTAAGACAAGACTGAATGGAACATAATAAAAATTTCCACTACAAGAAAGTTATTCTATAGATTTGCACTGAAGGTTTTCTTTGTGTTCCCCCCTTGAACATCTTCTCAAAATGCTGCCAGAGACAAACTGCAAAAATTCAGGGACCTGTGGCATTTCTTAAGTACTAAAAAAGGAAATACTCCATGTAACTGCTCTAACACTGTCTGTTTGGTCTAAATGATCAGAAAAGTTTGACAATGTATATTATATATACTTTTTTTACTGCTGAGAAAATTGAAACATTTGTTGATATTTAAAGAGCCAGGGTCAGATTCATACTATAGTTCTGAAACAAACATTTTAAGCAAACACTTGGACTGATACAAAAGCAAATTTCAGACATTTTTCATTCAACTACAAATAATTTAGATGGTAAAATCTGGCTCAAATTTCTATGTTCCTTTCACATGGTTTTGCTATCTCTAGAAGAGGCAGGAAAATTCTTCCATTTAAATACCACAAAAGCCAAGGTTTAATTTGAGGTGTGATAATTTTCTCAAAAAATTGAATAGCAAAGAATAAGAAGCAATGTAAGTATCTAAAATAAATATGATAATTTGTTTGCTATATATTTTGATAAATTTGATACTAATGAGACTTGAAAGTAGCCATACAGGTGCAAATCAAACATATTTCTCAAAAGTCTTAATAACTTATGTTTTTGTTTTTTCCAGTTATTAGCATAATAAAAAGTATTATTCCCAAAGGAAAGTTTATAGAGGGGTACATATGTTAAGGTATTCATACAGAGCACTAATAACAGGTCCTGAAAGTAAGAGTTTATAGTGTGATAACTCTGGATATTGAACCAAAAGTAAAATAGAGGGATGATAAAGTCTGCAAGACACTGAACATTAAAGACTACCCTGATTAAGACACAGCACATAATTGATCATTAAGATGGTCTGGAATTATCACCGAATCACAGAATTGAAGGGGTTGGAATGGTCCTCAAAAGATCATTGGGTCCAACCCCCCTGCCAAAGCAGGTTCCTTAGAGCAAGCTGCCTAGGTAGGCATCCAGAGGGGCCTTGAATATCTCCAGAGAAGGAGACTCCACAACCTCGCTGGGCAGCCTCTTCCAGTGCTCCGTCACCCTCACTGTGAAGAAGTTCTTCTGCGTATTGGTGCGGAGTTCCTGTGCTCCATTTTATGGTCATTACCCCTTGCCCTGTCCCCACAAACCACTGAAGAGAGGTTGGCCGAATCCCTCTGTCTCCCACACCTCAGGAATTTATACACACTGATGAGATCCCCTCTCAGTCTTCTTTTCTTCAGGCTGAACAGACCCAGGTCTCTCAGCCTTTCCTCACAAGGAAGATGCTCCAGGCCCCGTATCATCTTTGTGGCCTTCCACTGGACTCTTTCCAGGAAGTCCCTGTCTTTTTTTGTACCGGGGAGCCCAGAACTGGACACAGTAAGTACTCCAGGTGAGGCCTGACCAGGGCAGAGTAGAGGGGGAGGATCACCTCCCTTGATCTGCTGGCCACACTCCTTTTAATGCACGTCAGGATCCCATTGGCCCTCTTGGCCACGAGGGCACACTGCTGGCTCATGGTCAACCTGCTGTCCACCAGAACCCCCAGGTCCTTCTCCTCAGAGCTCCTCTCCAGCAGGTCATCCCCAGCCTGTACTGATACGTCCTGTTGTTCTTTCCCAAGTGCAGGACTCTACACTTGCTCTTGTAAAACCTCATTTGGTTTCTTCCTACCCATCTCTCCAGCCGGTCCAGGTCTTGCTGAATGGTAGTACAGCCTTCTGGCATGTCAGCCACTCCTCCTAGCTTTGTGTTATCAGTGTACTTGCTGAGGGCAGACACTATTCCCTCACCAAGGTCATCGATGAAGATGTTGAAGAAGACTGGATCCAGCACCAAGCCCTGGGGAACACCGCTAGTCACAGGTCTCCAGCCAGACTCTGCACCGCCGATCTCCACCCTCTGAGCTTGGCCAGTCAGCCAGTTCTCAACCCACCTTGCTGTCCACTCCTCTACCCCACACTTTCTCAGCTTTGCTAACAGGATGTCGTGAGAGACAGTGTCAAAAGCCTTGCTAAAGTCAAGGTAGATGACATCCACTGGTCTCCCCCATCTACCCAGCTGGTGATGCCATCATAGGAAGTAACGAGTTTGGTCAAGCATGACTTCCTTTTGGTGAATCCATGCTGACTACTCCTCATAACCTTCTTCTCTTCCAACTGCTTGGAGATTGCATCCAGAACAAGCTGTTCCAACTCCTTTCCAGGGACAGAGGTGAGACTGACTGGCCTGTAGTCTCCCGGATCCTCCTTCCTTTCCTTCTTGAAGACCGGAGTGACATTGGCTATCTTCCAGTCTTCAGGCACCTTTCCTGTTCTCCAGGACCTTTCAAAGATGATAGAGAGCGTTTCAGCAATCACCTCTGCTGACTCCCTTGCCACACGTGGATTCATCCCATCGTGACCCATGACTTTGTCAACAAGGGGCGAGATCTCCACTTCCCAGACTCTTTCTCCTCCCTCTAGGGTCGAGGAGTCCCAGGGGGGAGTCCCTGGAGCAATGACTGAAGCAAATAAAGCATTCAATTTTTCAAGTCAAGAGCCCAACAAAAGCTACAATATGTAAATACTATACAGGAGTTTTTAGTAACCATCAAAAGAGCAGTCTGGAAAAATCCAGACATTCTGCTTCTGTAACTAAGTCAGTTGGTTGTAAATACTGACTGGACTGACTGACTTGGACTGAGAGTGCTGTCACACATACCCAGGAGTGCTGTGCTTAATTACATTTTGTGGTTTGGCTTCAGAAATTAGTTGCTTCAGAGAAATAGCCTTTATTTACTGACAGACCTGGCACTTGACAATGCAGAACATGCAAAAGCAGTTGTTCACCTCCAGACTTCCCATTCCTTGGGAAGCTGCACTTACTATTGTGCAATTCCCAAAAGAAGCTCTATTTATTTATTTGTTTGTTTTAACCAAAATGGTCTATTATTGAATAAACACAATTCTTGATTGTTAAGATATGTAGTCAAAATTCATCTGCATAATGGCAAAGGAGCACAGAGAGGTATGACAGGTGGGGAGTTCACATAATTCCCTGCCCTGGATACTCCCACGGCCTGTGACAAGAACCATCAGAATATCACAGGTCCAGCTCTACAAGCCCAGAGGAGCACAGAGGCATAGCAGCAGGAAGGGAACCCAAATTCTCAGAGGAAGGGGCACCCTGTCTGGGCCCCTGCCAGTTGTGTCCCAGGATACTCTCAAGCCCAGTGTCCAGGTGTGAATCCTATCAAGATGAATTAGGGCATGATGACAAGTGGCAGCTACTGGGCAAACTGAGTATGTGAGCCCTGTTATTGGAGGGATTCATACTATATATATGGATATATGTATATACGTATATATGTGTATATGTATATATGTGTATATGTATATACATGTATGCGTATATGTACTAGTAGGCATCCTTCCTCCTCAGCCAGAGAGGGGAACAGGATGAGCCATTGATGCTGTCTGTGTGCTTAAAAAGCACTGAGTGTTTCTGTCTGTGTTATTTGTGTGATTGACTGTGTATATTTGACCTGGGGAAATGGAGCTGTGCTAGTGGTAGTGTGACTGGCAATCACATATTTATCATTTACAGCTTGTTATTTACTTGTAGTTTTGTCTCTCAGGAAAACAGCAGTCTCAGCTACTGTATGTTAACATTTTTAATGTTAATATGCTCATTTCTATTTCAAATAATGCAAATAAAATGACTACTACTTTCTGCAGGGGGCATAATTTCCATGGAGCTTTCTGTTAGGAACTTTGGTTGGCAACTACGAAAAATCTTGACAAATCCATTTGTCTCTTTTCATATGAGACAAATATAAAACATTCATTATCCTTCTCAGATTTTTCAATACCTACACAACAATTATGTTTTCAACTTATTGTATTTATTTTTTCCTTCAATATTTTAAGACTCCTTATCTTGATTCCTTAGACAAACTACATGTAAGTTTCAGCTTGAACTGAAAAGAAAGCTCAGTGAAAGATTTTATTAATTTATCTAGCCGTAGAAATACATGACTTATGATTTTTTTTAACTAATGTTGGCCTCTGGTGAACAACAACAGAATAATACCAAGGGACTATAGCCAAAGCCTCTGTGGTAGGTCTGACACTGAATTTTACTAAGTGCCATGAACCACAAGACAGTGGTCTCCAGTTTGACTGTACTGTTGTGAAAAGACAATGCCAAACTTCATGATTTGGTCATTTGCTCATTTAATATTCTCAGGATGTTAGTATTGGAAAATCTTTATTTACCATTTCCAGTTTCTCAGACATATTACTAAATTTTATACATACTGAAGATTCTCAATTAGCAACACTTCAGAAGAGACTCAGATTAGGTGAAAGCATCCTATTGAGTGCATGGTTTTCAAAAGTCCCTGAGAAGCAGGACCATAGTTTGTGTGGTGCCAGAGCATTGCATTCACACTCCCTGATGCAGCACTTGAGAAGGTTTCTCTCCTCCAGCTTTGCTGAGGTACTGGCAAAGGGTAACACAGACACTTTGTGCCAGTAACATCTCTTCTACGCTCCTCTCTTCATATCAAATAGGCATTTTCATTCCTTTTGATAATATGATAATATGTTCTTTGAAACTTGATCAGTGGTTCTGGTGAACTTTTCTGTTGTTTCTCAATAAATCAACGTTGTAGATATTAGTATTTTGTAGCTTGCTGTAGATTCAAATGAAACAACTCATGCTTATCATAGCCCAAAAGTTGTTCTCTAGGGGTGGGGGGAATACTTCATTTGCCTGGATTTTATTGGATTTATTTATTTTTCTTAGTTTTGAAAGAACCTTCTGTGCTGACAAATTTAGCACATTATCTTTTAAGAAGTTTCATCTTGTCTCTAGTAAAAAATATTCCTATGCTAGAAATGAATTATATTTTTCAGACTTGCAAAAATGTTAGATATACTTTTTTTTTTTTTTTTTTTTTTTCTCTCTGAAGTGGTCAGATATAACTATATAGGGAGGTTCCTTTCCATTTGTTGTTTCCAGTGTAACAGGCTTATTCAGGTTCTTCAAGGACCTTTGTTTTGGGACTTGAAAAGTTTTTCTAGAAGCATAATTGCTCTTCTTGTTCTGTGAGGTGCTGTGTTTGGGTTTTTAGGTCCTAAATAGGTTTTTGGACCCTTTCACACTTATTTTGATCCAATATTCTAACAAACAAACAAACAAATAAAAAAAAAACAACAACAACAAAAAAAAAACACCATCACAACAAAAACTGGTCTGAAACAAGCTTTTGACATTCTCTTAATCCTCTGTGGTGGCTGCCAATCACCAGCTTTTAATAGATCCTACCTCTCTCCAAGAAATTGAGTTTCTAGAAGCATGGACCTTTGAGAAGATTTGAATATCCCATTATAGATCATGTTGCATGCACCTAAAATCTTCTGATTTCTATTTTATCTTTTACAGAGAAGACCCTCCTCAAACTGCAGGAGTAGCTTTCCAAGCTGAAATAAGTCACAAAGTTCCCTACAGTTTCTTTTTCCTCTTGTACAAATATAGTGAAAACCATATTATCACATATTTCAACTTTACATGGGATGCAGTCATCATCTATGTTTTGCTAGTCTTCAAGCTAAGGAAGAGCTCTTTTAATTAAATTAAGTATATCAGGATGTGCTATATCCTCCCAGTTATTTTTCTTTTACTTACAATCCAGTCTTTGCAGATTCAAAGAAAAATGCCTTTTAATATGCTTGCTGTCTTTCATATTTTCAGAGTTTTTAAGCTCTAACTATTCTCTGATCTCTTTGATTCCTCTCTTCTTGCTTTTATTTTGATTAGGTATTTATTTTTGCTGGTTCATCATTCACAGTGCTCAAAATAAACATTTATTATTCCATGATGTCATTCCTCCGTCTTTGCTTAACAAAAATAATTTCCTCCTTCATTGCCCAATTCCTAGACTTCTCAAGCCTGAGAGGCTAGATTGCTTAAAGGTATTACTCTTAGTGCCTGGGGACTATCCAGGCACAAAGGAAAAAGGCAGATTGTAGTGCAAACTCACATAGTGGTTCCTGGTTAAAGTCACTACTACTGTGTGCAAAAGGGTGAAAATGACTGTATGTACGTATCACCAAATCTGGAAGGGCAGCCTTTTGAGGTGTATGCCCCAGCACTGTTCCAGTGATGCAGAGGAGCAAGATATGGGTTCTCAACTGTCATGCCCCCTCTCTAAACTAGAACTACAGCTGCTTGATCTGGGCAACCAAAAGGTCATGGTCATTGCAGCTGGGAAGTCAAAACAGTGAGGGTGCATGCTGTTCATGAACAATGGTTATTCCTTATAATGTTCACTCCACTCTGAACTTCTCCTGGTATGTCTTTACACTCTCATTACCATACCTTTCTTGTTGTCAGGTGAAAATATAAAATTTTATGCAAAATGACAGGATATTGTGGCAGAGAAGAGGTAACTGGTGTAGTGTTTATTCTCTTTATTGTTGAATCAAAAAGCCTGAACAGAGCCTCTTTTCCAAGCCTAGAGAAAAATTAACTCCTCCTGTGTGGAAAATAACCACAAAAATACTGCATTTAATTAGTGTGTGGGAACACTTTATGGCAAATATGTTGAGACAGAATGAAAATTCTCCTCACCATGCTGCAAGCATCTTCTGTTACAATTTTTATAATTAATTGTGACTGAAATTATGTGTTTTATGAGCCCCAGCTTTATTTTATTAGTTGTTGCTACTACTGTCTGTGGGTGGATATCTTTCATAGTGAAGGATATATTTTCTGTTTGGCTGTAGTTCTATTTCAGCCTTCAGGTGTCCTTGCCATATCGCATTATTTATTCAAGAGAAAAAGATTAAGACTTTCCCTTTAAGAGTTTTAAATAGCTTGCTAAAAGCTCAGTTTTGTTTTGTTTTGTTTTGTTTTGTTTGTTTTTGTTTTTGTTTTTGTTTTGTTTTGTTTTGTTTTGTTTTTGGCTTCGCATTGCTTTTTTTAAGTACTTTGCTGCATAGAGGTTTCTCTATGATAAAATGAAATTTAATTTTGGTATACACTCTTCCATTCAACCATCGCCTTAGGAATTCACATTTATATTACTTATTTTGTTTTATATTCAGTTCTAGGCTTTCTCTTTTCTCTCAAGCCCAATTACCACTGAATTAAAATATATCTGTTAGGAAGTGGAGCTTTTTGAAAGTGTCCTGTCAGCTCTTTGGAGAGGGGCCAATCCATTTCAGAACTTATATATGTGTGTACATATATGTAAATGTACATATATATATATGTATACATATATATATATGTATATATATATATATATGTATATATATATATGTATATTTTTACCTAGAAAGAACGTAGGATGGGGTAGATGAGTGAAAACAGGAATTAGTAAAGATAAATGACAGGAAACTGTATATGTTGGTGTGGGGGGAATGAGTATGAGACAGATGGAGGGAGGCAGGGAGGGAGGGAGGGAGGGAGGGAGGGAGGGAGGAAGGAAAGATAATAATTTACCTTTGGGTTCTGGAATTTTCTGCTGAGTGAACAGATGCTCTTCCTCTTGATATCAACAGGGTATCTGAGTATGTACAAAGTGCAGACCTCATCTGATAGATTGGGATGGAAGCTGTATAACTGACTTAAGTGATACTAATGGAAGGGGAAAAGGTTCTTTTATCTTGACTCACAAATCCAGGCTTTTCTTAATGCATGCACAATATCTAGTTTCAGGAGATTCCTTTGACTTTGCTTGCTGCTTGCAGTCAGCATCATTCTCTCACTAATGCTGCAGTGAGAAATGTGAAGGTTACTAGTGCAAAACATGCTTTCCTACCCTAAAGCATTTATACCAGAAAGAAAAGCCTATTTTAAAATGTGAACTTCAATATATACCACGAGCATTCTACAAAGTGTACATACTTATCAAAACATCTTACATTATATCTCAGCACAACTAATCAAAGATTACTCTTCATGCCAGCATGAGTGTATGATTTCAAAATGCTAGTAATCAGACGAACAGACCAAGTGAACATTTGGCAGTGAGTCTGGTGCCATGCTCAAGGTTTTGGTTCTACGATCTACACACTTTTGAGAGACCGGGCATACTGACACTAAACAGGGCACAGCTGTCCAGGTGGGGCAAGAGTTCTGGTCAGTAAGCTGGCTAGGCTTAGGAAGGCTTTTAACTAGATGCAGTTGGGGAAGGAGATGTATTTCTTAGTGAAGGAAGCAAACCTCAGAGCACTGCCACTCTAAGAAACAACAGGGAAATACTTGTGAACTGTCCAAAGCAATCAGAAAGGGTTCTTATGGAAAAGAAATGCAACTGATAGCCAAACTGAAGTGCCTCTACACCGATGCACACAGCATGGGAAACAAGAAGAAGGAGTTGGAAACCATGGTGCAATTAAACAAATATGATCTGATTGGTCTCACATAAATGTGGTGGGATGGATCACACAACTAGAACACTGGAATAGAGGGCTACAAGCTCTTCAGAAGAGATAGGCAGGGATGGAGGAGAGGGTGTTGCCTCCAAGAATTGTCATGCTCACACTTTCTCATTCTGATAGGGGACTTCAACCACCCAGATGTCTGCTGGAAAAGCTACACAGCAGTTGTAAACAAACCACAAGATTTCTAGAGTGTGCTGAGGATAACTTCCTGGTCCAGGTATTAGACAAACCAAGCAGAGAAGTGTTACTTGACCTGGTGCTCATCAGTGCCAACAAACTCATTAAAGAGGTCAGGATTGGAGGCAGTCTGGGTGGCAGTTATCATGCCCTGGTTGAGTTTGTGATCTCAAGGAATACAGGCATGGCAAAGAACAAAGTCAGGACCCTGAACTTTAAGCTATTTAAAGACCTAGTGGATGAGATTCCCTGGAACACTGTCCTTAGGGAAAACAGAGCTGAACAGAACTGGCAACTCTTTAAGGATGTTTTCCTTAGAGCACTAGAACTCTCCATCCCCCTGTGTAAGAAAACAAGCAGGGAGGGCAGAAAACTGGGTTGGCTGAGCTCATCAAACTAAGGCACATGAAGGAAATGCCCAGGCAGTGGAAGCAGGGACACATGGCCTGCAAAGAGTACAGAGATGCTGTTCGGATGTTCAGGGATGGGATCAGGAAAGCCAAGGTACACATGGAGCTGAGCCTGGAAAGGGATGCAAAAAATATCAAGAAGGGATTCTATAGGTACGTTGCTCAGAAAAGAAAGGTCAAGAGTGTACACCCTCTGATGGATGAGAAGGGTGAACTGGTAATTAATTCCTCAGCTCCTTCTTCATCAAGTTTCTCAGAACTTCATTCAGGCAAAGTCATTGCATGTACTCAGCAAAAACTGCTTCGGGGAAACAGTTGTGCAGAGATATATACTTGACTTTGGATAGGCCAAGGATACTCCAGAGAAACACTAACTTGCTGCCCCAGGAGGAAAGAGCTTCAACCAGCCCCTATGAGCATACAGGAATGACCCTTTAAATAAAAAGTGTGTCTTTGGCCATGTGACAGTCAAAACTTGTTCAAAGATCCTGCATGTACAGACCTATTAGTGTAGAAAACTATTGCCAGGGATCAACCTTTCCTATAGGAGATAACATTATAATTAATACCATATGTGAAGTTTTCCCACTGATTGCTGAAAGTTTGCAAATCCACAATTACTTCACTTTTATTATTCACAATGTTTTAAACTTTGAGCATGCCTGCTGCTAGTTTCTATGGGAAGAGCTGTTACAATCTTAATGGTGTGAAGAATCAAATCCGTATTTCAACCGATTAGTGCAATGTGAATTTCCCAGTCTGATAGTTCCAGGTGCAGTTCTGAAAGGCTAATTCTTTCAGACAGCAGAAGTGTGTCTTTCATTGGCCACATAGAAGCTTTAAGCTTACAGTAATTGAACTAGATAACAACAAATACCTTTTTTTTTTTTTTTTTTTGATCTGAGTTGCAGCTGAGTTGCAGTGCTAGAGCTAGATGTATGTGGGTCACCTCAGCTTTTATATACTATATAAAGTCCCACCGTGTGTTCATTAGCCCTTATGGCCTTCCTCTAAATCACTAGCCTACAAGAAGAAATATAAAATGGAGAAAAAATCTCATGCTGTTTTCTAGCAGGTTTAAATTTAGTTTCTGGGGCCTGAAGTACTTTGAGACATTTCCCACATTAAAAATGCTAAGCTTTTGAATAAGCTTGTAGGAAGTGGCTTCTTGAACAGTTAAATGGTTGTACCCTGGACACTATCAAATTCCTTCATCATTTTGTCAGTTTACAACTATCTACAGCTGTGGGTAGTTTGTATCCAATAACGTCTTCAAGCAAAACAGGCAAGAAGTTATTTCCTAAGCAAATAAATGGTTTAGGTATATCTTCTTATTCTGACATCATTTGTGGCTATTTGCTGCATAATAACATTTCTTATTATTCAGTCATAGCAAATGTCTTACCACAGCCTCTTTTTGCTTCAAAGGGAGCTTTGGAAGTCAAAATTGCTGAATGTTAGACTTACAACAAGATGAGAATGAGAGGATTATTCATGCTTATGCTCAAAGTCATTGTGTTGCTGACTCTTAAGTTTTTCAGTAAATGCATATTTTTTCTATCCATTGTTTCTTAATACCAGAGATTGTTTCTATTTCCTTGCTTGTAAACACGATATTTTTTCCTAATTTGAAACTACTAATTACTGAATGTATCTGTAATTTAGTAATTTGGAATTGTTTTCACACTGTCTTCTTAAATTCTCTGTCCAGGGGCAGGCAGAGTCAGGGCTTTCTATCAAAGGTTTTACAGACCAAATTCTGGGGTATGGTCTTGGGCTGAAATCCTGGTCTCATTGAAAGACACAGAAGCTTTCTTATGACTTCACTGAAGCCAGGATTTCACAGTTCCATTAGTCTTCTCTTGTAAGTATGAGAGCTACTGTGGGTAATGATATCATAGGATCACAGAATTGTACGGGTGGAAGGGACCTCAAGAGATCATTGGGTCCAACCCCCCTGCCAAAGCAGGTTCCTTAGAGCAAGCTGCCTAGGTAGGCATCCAGAGGGGCCTTGAATATCTCCAGAGAAGGAGACTCCACAACCTCGCTGGGCAGCCTCTTCCAGTGCTCCGTCACCCTCACTGTGAAGAAGTTCTTCTGCGTATTGGTGCGGAGTTCCTGTGCTCCATTTTATGGTCATTACCCCTTGCCCTGTCCCCACAAACCACTGAAGAGAGGTTGGCCGAATCCCTCTGTCTCCCACACCTCAGGAATTTATACACACTGATGAGATCCCCTCTCAGTCTTCTTTTCTTCAGGCTGAACAGACCCAGGTCTCTCAGCCTTTCCTCACAAGGAAGATGCTCCAGGCCCCGTATCATCTTTGTGGCCTTCCACTGGACTCTTTCCAGGAAGTCCCTGTCTTTTTTTGTACCGGGGAGCCCAGAACTGGACACAGTAAGTACTCCAGGTGAGGCCTGACCAGGGCAGAGTAGAGGGGGAGGATCACCTCCCTTGATCTGCTGGCCACACTCCTTTTAATGCACGTCAGGATCCCATTGGCCCTCTTGGCCACGAGGGCACACTGCTGGCTCATGGTCAACCTGCTGTCCACCAGAACCCCCAGGTCCTTCTCCTCAGAGCTCCTCTCCAGCAGGTCATCCCCAGCCTGTACTGATACGTCCTGTTGTTCTTTCCCAGGTGCAGGACTCTACACTTGCTCTTGTAAAACCTCATTTGGTTTCTTCCTACCTATCTCTCCAGCCGGTCCAGGTCTTGCTGAATGGCAGCACAGCCTTCTGGTGTGTCGATCACTCTTCCCAGCTTTGTATCATTGGTGTACGTGCTGATGGTGGACACTTATTCCCTCACCAAGGTCATCGATGAAGATGTTGAAGAAGATTGGATCCAGCACCAAGCCCTGGGGAACACCGCTAGTCACAGGTCTCCAGCCAGACTCTGCACCGCCGATCTCCACCCTCTGAGGTTGGCCAGTCAGCTGGTTCTCAACTCACCTTACTGTCCACTCATCTATCCCACACTTTCTCAGCTTTTTTACCTGGATATTGTAGGAGACGTTATCAAAAGATTGCTGAGGTCAAGGTATATGGCATCCACTTCTCTCCCCCTGTCTGTCTCAGGGGGTAGATGAATTGTGCTGGCAGAGGCAAAAAGCTAGCAGTGTGCCTGAAATTACTGATGGGGAAATTAGAAAATTTGGAGTAGTTGGTACAGGCCTAAAAATAGTTATTTTGAACAGAAACAGGCAAGAAAAAATCATATTAAGCCCCATTTCAGAAGATGTTATTCATGACATTTGCAGAAAGTTCATGGTGTTAAAGGAGGCTGGGGAAGGGTGAAGATGCTAGGTAACATCCTCTAATTTTATCCCACTTGTGTTAGGAGGAAAGATGCTGTGGCTTTCTCTCACCAGTGCAGGAATGACACCGGTTCACTTCTGACTGCAAAAGCATGTCAGAGGTGAAGACAGTGGAAGTAGTGGGTTTGTCACTGCTCCAAACTGCAGGGCTGCCAGACAGGGACCCCCAAACAGCCCCAGTGATTTGATTTTCTACCCTTTTTCTCCTCCTTTCAGATTTTTTCCTTTTGATACTTTCATCCTCTCCTAAATATAGAACCACCCCAAATACTTTGTCCTGGTTGGTCCTAGTTTTGCTATAACTATTTGGTATTTCTGAGACTTTCTCTGCATCTGTTCACTGAAAAGTCCCTGATATTCTCCATTAAGTAGCTGTAGAGTTCAGCTTTTTCTCACACAAAGAAAAAAAACAAAAACAAAACCAAATAAAACTTAACGACCTGTGCAATCCAGTTCATTATGACATTATAAGTAACTTTTTGAAGTTCTTCATGATGTTATTTGTTATGCACAATTTTCTCATGCAGTGTCCAGTAGCTTCTCTCACCCTGCTCTGTTTCCTTGACCTAGGTGAGTGCCTTCATCTACCCACAGCTTTTACACATAGGCTAAAAAGATTTTATAATCCAAATTTCAGAGAAAAAAAATGAGAGAGAAAAGAAAGAAAGCATGAATTATTATTATTATTACTATTATTATTATTTTTTTAATTATGAACACTTTGTATTGTCTTGGCTGGGATTTCTGACATGCAATTCACAGAATTGCTTTAAATGTATGCAGTTCTGGTAGCTGATGTTGGCAGGGATAATTTTTCTGTACTGAACATTTTTGTTTAGTTAACTTAATAAATCTGATTTTACCAATTGAAAACACATTTTGCATAAAGGAATAACAAAGTCTAAGAAGTAAAAAATAAAGAGTCTAGATTTGGAAAGTACAATTTGAAAGGCACCATGAACAGCAGAACATGAAAGATGATTTGACCTATGGACACAAGAGGAAGTTCTTTGTATTCTGCCCTTCAACAGCCATGAAGTTTCACCATGAAGTTTTTTTATCAAAGTAAAATTTGTGCCATCAGCTCCAAACCTGAATGCTTAATGAACATTTCTGAAAGCATAATAGCCAACAGATAATGTGAATCTATCACCTTTGATATGGGGAATAGTGGAAACTTCTCCGAAACAGTTAAGGCGTTTATTCCTTAAAATCTGTGGTAAAAAAATGTAGATAAAACTTGGGTAAAAACATCCATACCTTTGAGAAATCTGACAGAAGCTGACACATAACTACTAAAAAGCATTTTAAGAACATACAATACAGACACAGAAAGGGAATTACAATTTGTATTACCAAGAGTCACTCAGTGAGGGAATTACAAATTTAAAAGCTTATACATGGAATAGTTAAGGAGATCCATAAATGTGTTGGTTGTTATTTGAAGCTGTAACTTAAAAAACATAGAAACAAACAAAAACAAACAAACAAACAAAAAAAGCTGCTTCTCAGTAATGCCACATGGGAAAGGATTAAATTATATTTATGGTTCACTGCCTAGTAAAACACCTGGCAGAACTGTAGATCTTGAAAAACCCTTTTTGTTCTGACTGAGAACTTTTATTTGGAAAAATAAATCATTTACCTGCAGGAAATTGAAACAGGAAACTGGTGAAATACTGTTCTGTTCTTTTGCTAGATTATGTCAATTAGCATTTAAATGTGATTTTTCTCTCTTGGATCACAGTATCAAACTGCAAATTGTATAACGCTGTTCCACAGTCACCCTTCAGTGAAGTAGAACACTTTGAGCCAAAGCTTAACCTGGATGTAGTTTTGGACTTAAGGCAAGAAATGTAAATGACTTTTACGAGCCTTACATTTGTTAGACAATGCACTGTCTGAGTGCATGTTAAAAACATTCAAACTGTCTTGAAAGACTAAAGCAAATAACATAGACTGAATTTGCATTATGCATATTATTAGTCTGTCCCCTGTTTTGAAGTCATAAGGAAGAGATATCATTTTTTATGGATAGACTCATAGCGAAGATGCAGATTTTTCAAGCTATGACATCAATTAAGGAAATACATTTTGGTGAAGGGAGGCTAGATAGTCTGTGATTATTCCAGTGGTCTGAAAGTACTTATGAAGAGGGAATGTGAAGGAAGAATATGACAGCAAACAGCACACTCAAAATCAGTTATTAAAATATGCTCAATTCAGTAAGAGTTGAATAAAATATGTTCCTATGATGATTTTTGCAGACAAAGGGAAGAATTACAGAAAAAATAATCTGGAAAAGACTTTGGGAGGTCATCTACTCCATCTTTTTGCCCAAGCATTTAATACTAGAAAGGAAAATACTGAGATTCAAATAACAAGCTTGGTACTGCTGCTGAAGTGACATGGAAAGATACATTCATGAAGACAGAATATATTTTAGACTTTCTTTTGTGGGATCACCAAGTCCACTACTAGCACTATACACTACAGGCTAAGGAAGAACTTTTTTTATTTAATTGCTTTTTGTGATTGATTGGTTTGTTGACTGTGCTATATTAAGGCTATATAATTAGCCTGTCCCTACTTAAACCTTATAGAATACTTTTGAATTTAGGGTTTTAAGATCTACTCTTACATGGCACCAGACAGTCAACACAGGAGGAGTTCATTATTTTCTACATCTTTTCTCTGCATCCTAATCTAGGTAGAGCTCAGACTTCCACCTACTCTCTACTTGTCCACTTTTTTCTTTCTTTTTTTTTTTTTTACTGTGAAATTTATAGAAACTTATAGAAAATTTGTGAGTGATTCAAAGTGGGATTCAACACTTCAAGATTAAGAAATCTTGAGTGCTTACAGAAACATGACTACACATGTACTCTCTAAATTTCCTTTACAATCAGTGGAGGTGAAGGACTCCACTGAATAGGTTGCTTATACACATATATCAAATCGCTATTTAACATATAAAACGGACCCTAGCTGTATCAGCAGAAAATGGCTTCAAATCTCTCCTAGGTCTTGCATCATAGCCATGTATCTGCCAAAGCCACATAGTTGTGTCAAATATGCATAGACAACTGACTCAAAGCCTTAATGTCTTTGAAACCTCTACCATTCTGTCAAATTTAGACTGATTATAGATTTAAAATACATATGGCTAACAAGATACACAGTGAATCCCTTGTTCTCCTAGGAAAACAGGTTGAAAAATGAACACGCTTCTCATTGAATACCTTGAAATTGTAAAACAATTCATCAGGAACAATGCTGTTAAAAGACTTTTCAGTTTAGGTGTATCCACTGAATAATAATTTTGAAAACAGGTCATTCTAATTTCCTTTCTGGTGAAAGAAGACAGTCTATCCTTATAATTTGATGAAGGTAAGGGGAAGAGCATGGGGGAAGGTTTATGTGACTGTAAAAGTCAGTGTTCATTTCTGTTTATTAGACTTTGTTAGGTTTGTAGAGTGAGCAGAAGTACACTAATAGATTTACGTCAGGCTGTCAGGGCAGGCAACCTGAGAACCCTGAAGTAATGGAAAGCTATTCTAGAAAGCAGTTGTTAGGGTGTGGAGCAAAGTACAGGAACTCTGATCGTTAAAGGAAAAAAGAAAAAAAGAGAGAGAGAGAGAGAGAATAGAAATTCTTTAATGTGTGAATATGTTTCTGAATAACACAACACTCTCATGTCAAATATTACTGACTAATGGAGAAAAAAATTTTTTTTGAGTTGCGTATGGTGGTACAAAATCTCATGAACTTCTGGCACACTGAAAGAGGAGTAGTCACTGTTCCAAACATTCTACAAATTAACCATGATATTAAATATTTTCCTTAAAAAATGACAGAAGAAATGATAAAATTTGGAATCCACTGTGAAAGAAAGAAGATTTTTAACTAATAATTATGTCAAGCTCAAGAACTGCTGCTTTTCATTTCTTATTTTGCAATGAAAAGACATGAAACCAGATCAGAAAGTAAAAAGATAAAAAGTAAAAAGATGAAAAAGTTTAAATGAGCATCCACAGCCTATATTCCTTCTCAGGCACAGAATTTTGGCATTGGACAGAGCTGATATGATTCACTCTGCTGTACATAAAATAATATTGTTTCTGTCAATCTTTTCAAGAGTGAAGCCATTTACTTTGTCATGAATGAAACTCCTATGATTTTAGCTTTCTCTTGTAAGTGTCGTATAGTGGATAAGACACTAGACAGGGATTTTGACAACTTGCTCTCTATTCCAGGACACAGAGCAAATCATGTTGCCATTTTACGCTTTGTATGCTTGCTTCAAAGCACTTTGAGATCTAAGCACAAATAACAAAAGAGTAGAGAATATAATTTTTTATTGCCACTAACTGTTAACTGACCTCCTACATAAAATCATTATCTGGTACCTGATATCATTGTTCTCCACACCATGTATCAATGACCTTATTATCCTTTCCACTTCTGTATATGTTAAACACTGCACTGGAGAAAACTTTTATTACTTTGTGTTGCTTTAGTAAGAGTTAAGCTTTATTTAGTTTTTCCATCATTTCTCTCTCTGTGCCAGTGTCAGCAGGAACACTGAAAACCTCCTGGCTGATCAACTTGTTTATTTAAGTTGTTTCCAAATAGATTTTTTTATTTTTTTATTTAAATAGAAAATTAACACAAACTAAAGGAAAACAGAATACAAGTTACTGCACCTACCCTAAGTTATTACTGGGAGGAAAAAAAAAAAAAGTTACTGTGGCATAAATTACTATTTTTCCTTCACTGCAAACAGTTTCTCTTTGTCCCCATGTATTTCTGAGCTACAGTAAGTAACTAGAATATTTTTGCTTTGTAGTTTAACAGGTTCAAACAAAACAAAACAAACAAACAAACAAAAAAAGTTGCATGAGGAATTGATATCTGTACTGAATGCACAAATAAACACATACAATTGTGAAAACACACTCATTTTTCTCCTGGAAAACATTGAATAGTGAAAAACTTTGTCCTCAGGATCTCAGAATGGCTGGAACTAGGAAGAGAGGATAGAAAAAGTCCCCAGGACTGGTTTTCCCTCTAAACCATCCTTTGCAACTGCATGACAAATTGAAGTGAACTTAACAACATTATTCATATGGTGAAAATTGAGGGAACATATGGAGTTTGGAACAATAGTTTGTTTAGGAAAATATTTGGGAAGTGAAAGAAAATCTACAAGCTGAAAGAATGGATGTTGCAACTGTATATTAACAGGCTCTTGGCTGCAGTTCTCGACATTAGCCCAGCCATGAGGCACAGAGGAGGAAATAATGAGAAGTTAGTATGAGATCATGGAGGTGTGACAGCTTTCTCAGACATAGGAAGAGGACCAACACCTTCTGCCTGTTCTGGGAGGAGAGCAAGGGCCTGAAAAAACTACTCATGCAGGGATTTTCACAGTTTTCCGTAAAAAAAGTATATGAGACTGGGACTGTAAAACTGCAGGCTTCCCAGGTTAAGATGGAGGCTATAACTCATGGCAAGGCTTTTTTTCTTTTTAGTATTATAATATTTGTTATTGTTGATCACTGAAATTTTAATAGAAGCACTCAGTTCTAAGTTCCAACTCTAAACTACTGAAATTTAGGGAGATATGATTTCCTGATCTAGTATCGTGTCTATGAAAACAAACAAAAAGAGGACTGTAGGTCCTCTCCCAGAACATTGGAAAGGATTAAATATGTCTCTAAAGAAAGCAGAAGCTCTGCTGTAATGCAATGCATATAACTAGCAATAAACTGAAGGAGACAAGCATGTAAGGCAAGAAATACTACAGGCCTGAGTGTTTAGTCTTGAATCAAATTAATGAAGTCCTGTCTGTTCCAGAAGTTTCACTGATTTCCATGGATGAAAAAGTAGTCCTTAAATTCATAAATCTCTTTTGTTGGCTGGTTAGGTCTGCACTGTTGTCAAATTTGCCCTTGGAATTTGCACCAAGAGAGCTAGAAGGGAATATAGAAACTGTAATTCCCTGCCAAAACCCTACTGTATCACAATAATACACAATGTTATGCTAGTTTCTACAATATTTGGCACTTTTACCCCAAATTACAACCTGATGTCAAGAACACGTAACATAAAGACGGAAAAACATCAGCCAATACAAACACCAGCTATTAAAAAAAAAAATAAAGAAATATGTAAGATTGCAATGTACATTCTGTCAACCCAACATGTACCCAAAACGTGATTTCATTCTTCTGAAAAGGAAAGGACTGAAAACGCATCCAATCTCACTAAATTCTTTGCAACCAGGATAGTTCCCTTCTCTTCCTCTTCCCTTTCCTTTCAATCCTGAAATGGATTTAAAAAATTTTGCATATATGAGTATCTTGATTTTTCCTGTAAGAAACTTTTAAGGTTAGTACTGTTGATCTTGTTGATCCTGATAGCTCTAGCAGATATTACCAGAAGAACTATTTGATTCCAGAAGACTCAGAACATAATTTCTTAGACTACTTGATCTAAACCATAAGGATCAAAGTGATAAAGAGAATGGACTTTCTCAATATTTTAAAATCATGATCTCAGCAGTCAATGGAGCACATCTGAAACTGGAAAAATCCAACTTCCTGCCTCGCTATATATGTGTGTGTCATACTACTTCTTACTTCTGATGTAAGTGTATCCCTTAAGAAGTCTTTAAAACGAACACACTATCTAGAAAATGGTCACTTTTTCTTTTCAATGATTTTCATTTCCAGCTGTTACACTTGTTTATTTTTTTATCAAAGTTAAGACTTCTGTTTCAGTTTCAGAGTTGAAAAAAAAATACATTTATGTGTATTATGAAACAACTCTTCGGGTGATTATGAAACAACTCTTCATATAAAGAGACAAGAAAGCACAGCTTAAAATAGATGCTAAAGTGATATTGAGAGAATTATGGTGAACTGTGACAAACCAAGTGTGATAGAAAGTGTGTTGGTCATTAGGTAAGTAAATAAAGCAATATAAACTGTACAAAAAACAACCAACCAAACAAACAAAAAACAACAAAACACAACAAGAATAAACTTTTTTTTTTTGGAAAAACATCTTTTAAAACTTTCAAGAAAATGTATCTCATGTTAAAACTTAAGGATTAAAATCCATTGTTGTGCAGAGCTAGTACATAAATTCCACAATAAAACCCCCTAATTCAAACCCCACATGAGATTTAAGATACAGTTATCAGAAAGACTACATTGGCAGCCTGAAAACAGTGGCATACTGAAAGTAGCAACATTTGAGAACAGTTGGAGGGAAAGGATTACTACTAAAGCATTACTATTTCTTGCATTTTATCAGAAGGAGAGAGAGATTTTGAAGAAATACAGTAAAATAACTCAAGAAAAAAGTAAATCTAACAACTTGCCTGCACAAATAAATAAATAAATGAAATTCTCATAAATAAGGTAGAAAAATTGTTGTACCTTTTAAAAAATTATCTTAATTAGATAAAATTAATAAATGTGAAAAGGAAATTGTGAGATAAAAATGCAATTTCATTTATCTTTGAGATTAAGTGCTCTAACATCCACTTAATGATTTCTGTTGTGACTGGATTAAATAATTAAAATAATTCGAAGCATCCTTTTACCTGGTTGATTTCTATATACAACTCCTACAAGTCAGAAAAAAATGTGCATGAGCAAAATTGAATCATATGGTAATCCACCAAAGAATGTTATTCTAGTGTGCAGTTAAGATCCAACCTGCATAATAAATGTTACTTGGTTCTCCAGGAAGCTTCACACAAGTGGATTACCACTTTAAAATTTGTCCTTTACTAGAATTTGATTTTTCTTTGTGTACTCCTCACTAGCAGATAATTTCTCCCTGCAGCTGAGTGTATTGGCTGCACAACATTCAACACACACACAGAGAACATCTGTGGTAAGCCTCCAGGCACTGAAATACTTTGGGTGGAGATAAGTCAATTGTACATCTGAGTGAGTAATTTCTGCCCTGGCATAGGGATTTGCCTTCTTTTGAACACTGAAAGGAGCTCTGCGACTTTTAACCTGGACTGAACTGTAAAGAGCTGCTGACATGTACTGGAAAACCTTACAAAACCTTATATAGAAACAATTCTGCTCATGTTTTATTATCTCTTCACATGTATCATTAAGCAGAACAGTTCAATCTAAAATATGTAGCATAGAGTTCCTCCAGTCAAAGAAGTAAAGCATCAGGCACTTTAAATGTTACATATGTAAGCATTAATAAGAAATTATCATTGTTTTCATTTCTTTGTATTGGCTCCCACAGTCTTTCCTTGCTGATAAAACCAGCATTAAATGAGATTTACTAACTAACATAAAAGTATAGTTTTATTGCTTCAAATCCCTCCCATTTTGTCCCAATACCTACAAAAATTTGGCAGCTCAAGTGCTGAGAGCATTGTCTACATCTGACTAATGTTTATCCCATTGTTTTATTGTACTTTCCATCTTCTTTGTTCTTAATAGCTCACTTTTTCATACTTATATCATCAAGTCTTTGGCTAAAAGCCATATTTTTATTCTGTGTTTGTCTCAATCCAGGCATCTGAAGCTCTATTGAAATAAACAACCTAAAAAAATAATTACAATACAAGTGTGTAATAAAAAACAATGGAACAAATATCACAATTTTCACCAAATAGAATTAATTTACTTCAGACTCATTTATGAACTAGGTTTTGTTAGTGTCTAAGATGTGCACAGAAGCCTTTATTTATTTTAACTCTGTATTAACAGAGTTACATTAATTAGTAACACAGCAACTGCTTTCACATTCAATTAACTCAGGTAGAAACTTGATGTGTTGTATTTTTTGTTCTCGTGGCGAGATGCACATTTACTCAAGGAAGAGGACTTAGAAAGCTGATGCCATTAACAAGCATGGCATTTGCTGTTGAGTCATATTATACATCTATGCAACTACACAAATCCTTTTTCTCCCTAAATTTAAATGAGCATCCACCCTTGTTCTTCTCCCAATATGATCTGTGCACCTGCCATAAAAAAACAATGTATACATATATAGTATACATATAGTATACATATATATCCTCTATAATGTTAAAATAAAGATTCACTAAAGGAGTTGTTCAAAGCACACCCCTATTTATCTGAATTAAATGGTGAGACATTGGTATAGGTTTTAATCTGGTTCTTTAGAAACACTCCATCACTACATTTCTATTTGAATTTGACTAGTAGTTCCAATATAAGACCTGTCATAGAATGTCTTCCTCAAAGTAGAGTTACAGACATAGTTGTTAGGTTGGAATAGTTCTGAATAATTTTTGAAGAAAATGTCAGGTAACATACCTACAGGTATATCAAGACAAAAAAATAAAATGTTTTTTGGGTGTAATGACATTTCGCATGAAGCCTTTTACAATAAGTAATTGCGTGGCTGATGTCTAACACAAATATATTTTGAAGTTCATAAAAAATGCACTACAATAGAGATTTTTTTTTTTTTCAGTGAGAGCTGTAGAGGTTTAGAGCTTTGCAAATAAGCCACTGTCTACTTAAGGGGAACATTTTAGTAATTCAGTTTTGAAAATGTTTGCCTTAGCCAATTGATAGGTTGTGGTAGCTAGTATATTAAGAACTATTAAATAAGTGTAATATGGAAAGAAGGAAAGGAATACAAATTTTAAAACAGCACATTTTCATACACAGATGCAGAACAATGTATTATTTTCTGTTGTATGAAAAATACTGTGTGATCATATAATTCTATGCAAATGTGCCTAGACACACTGGTTTATTCACAAGATCTAAACTCTGGCATTTGCATTAGCGTTTAACTGTGAACTTGACATTATTTTGTATGGAATACACACAAATACAGATGGCCTTAATACTGTAACATAGTATTGTACATTGGAACGAGTGATTTAGCAAATTTAGCAAACATATTCTTTCAATTAAATAGAAACTCAAAAAAATAAAAAATAAAAAATAAAAAAATGTTGCAAGGTATTTGACCTCTATTGAATTACATGATTGATACCCTTGCATAAATATATTTAAAAATTTATGTCCCACACCAGCAGAAAATATCCCCAGTCTTCCGGGTCACTGAAACCCTGCTGGCTGCAGAGGAAGCCAAGGGTGTGGGAGGAAAGAAAGAATGTTAACAGAGGCTGCAAGGCTCTTCTTGATGGAAAATTCTTACCTCTACCTCTGTGCCAATGTCTTCAGACCCCTGTTTTGATTAGTTCAGAATATTTGTCTCCACCATATCCTTTATATTAGAGACAACAAAACTGCACATCTAAGCAGACTACAGGACACAGTAATTGAGTGGACTGGGGAAATAGAGAGGAAGAAGAAGGTATGCCTATTGGAAACAGGATGCATGAAAATACTCAAGGTTTGTTTCAAAGCTTTTTATTTTGATTTGTTCCTTTGTCAAACATCAAATGCATAGGTCTGAACATATTTTATTTCATCTGAACATAGTTTTACTTCATAGGCACTTCATCATATTCTTAGCTGACAGCTACATGAGAGTGCTCCAGTGCTCTGTTTGAGTTGTGCCCCTATTTTTGGTTTGATACAATGGGAAATAAAAAAGAAAAAAAGGTATTTGATGTGACTGGTTTTCTGTTCCTTGTCCAATGGAAAAATAGTGGCTTTTAACTGATTTTTAGCCAAGCTGTCCAGAAGGCTGACCACCTTCCCTGTTTGCTGGAACAAGGTTAGATTACGCAGCCAATTGCCAAACCTTGATTTGGTGACAGATTTTCACCCTTTTTATTCTGAGAACACATGGAGTTTTTTCAGCTCAATGCTACTACCAAGCTTCTCAATGAAGCATATCTGACTTCAGGTCTTCAGAAGAAAAGACCATTATGTGGACCTGGTCTGATGAATACAGGCTACTGAACTGCATCCTATGATTCCTTCTCCAGGCCTGTCACTTCTGTTTGGTTTATGAAGTTTCTTAGCAGCATCACTCTTTAACTATTTAGTTCAAGATCCTATCTCCTCTTCTTACAGTTCATTTAAATCACTGTCCTGGAAAAAAATAAAAAATAAAAATGGCTGCCTAGCAGCCAAGTTGGACATTCACATAAAAAATAAAGTAAATGTTCTCTATGAATGAATTTACCAAAGCTTACAGGAAAAAAAAATACTTTGTTATGTTTACTGAATGGACAAGGACGGAGAAGTTGTGGATGCCCTATCCCTGGAAGTGTTCAAGACCAGGTTGGATGGGGCTTTGAACAATAGGGTCCAGTGGGAGGTGAGGCTGCCCATGGCAAGGGGATAGACCTTTCAGATGACCTTTAAGGTCCTTTCCAACCCAAACCATTCTATTATTCTATATTTCTATGAAAGAGAATGCAGAGAGAGGCCTGGGAGTCATAGTGGACAGCAGGCTGCCCATGAGCCAGCAATGTGCTCTTGTGGCTAAGAAGGCCAACAGTATCCTGGGCTGCATTCGGAAGAGTGTTGCCAGGAGGTCAACAGAGGTGATCCTCCCCCTCTACTCAGCCCTGGTGAGGCCACACCTGGAGTGCTGTGTCCAGTTCCGGGCTTCCCAGTACAAGAGAGACATAGAGCTCCTGAAGCAAGTTCAGAGGAGGGCTACTAACATGATTAGAGGACTGGAGCACCTGTCATATGAGGACAGGCTGAGAGAATTGTGCCTGTTTAGCCTGGAAAAGAGAAGACTGAGGGGAGACCTCAATATGTATAAATATCTCAAGGAAGGATGTCAAGAGGATGGAGCCAGTCTCTTTTCAGTTGTGCTCAGTAAGAGGACAAGAGGCAATGGGCACAAACTGAAACACAGGAAGTTCCAGCTGAATATGAGGGAGCACTTCTTTACTGTGAGCACTGAAACAGGTTGCCTGGAGAGTTTGTAGAGTCTCCTTCTCTGAAGATATCCAAAACCTGCCTGGATGCCATCCTGAGCAATGTGCTGTAGGTGCTCTGGCTTGGCAGGGGGGTTGGACTATATGATGTTCAGAGGTCCCTTCCAACCCTGTCCATTCTGTGATTCTGTGAAAGAGGACAGGTGAAATTTTATAATGCCAACATTTTATAGTACATTTTATAGTAGCAAGTAAAATAAAGCCTAATATTTTAGTCTATTTAATTCCTTAGGACCTTGTTGAGGAAAAGAAAAATATTTGATTTCAGCAGTACAGCACTGAAGAAGCATATATATATATATAAAATATAATATATATATATTACATTATATATATATATTATATTATATATATTATATTATATTATATATAATATATTATATATTATATATATAATATATTATTATATATATTATTATATATTATATATATAATATATATTATATATATAATATATATTATATTATATATATATATATTATTTTTTTTTCTGTGAATGTTATGCAGTGTGAAAGCTCAACAGTTCTTTGAAAGTGGTTATAGATGTTATCATCATATGTCAGCAGCAGCCCAACAATAAAAAATATGATTTAGGTTGTGCTATACTATGAGTAGGTCTCAATCTCAGTAGGTTTTGTTCAGAAAGCAAGATGAGAAAAATAAGTAAAGTGGAAGCTGGAAGCACCAGAAATCTCAGAACAAAAACTATTCTTACAAATGCTTCATTTAAAACAAACCTTGGAGTTTTTCTAGATTTTCCCATTGGTCCACTATGATAGGACTAATTATTTATGATGAATATGGTATAACTAATTATTTTCACTGATATTCAATACTACTGTTAGTGTAGCCACAAATAACTTATTTACATTACAATACTAATAAAAAGATCCTAGTCAATTTGAAGATGTATCAGTGAGAACCAAGCAACTCCACTGAAGTCACTCAGGGTTGCATATAGCCACATGCAGAAGTTTTACTTGCACTAGCTCTGCCAAATTATGACTTTAATACTTCTGGCTCCCTGCCACCGCCCACCACCTGGAGGTTACTACCCTCTCATCTCTGCCAGCAGACAGGAACTCCTCTCTTTAATAAATTTCTGACAAAGTTGATCAGGTGAACTCAAGCGACCTTTTGCAGCTGGTCTTGCCAGAAGTGGATTAGTGTCCAACATGATGCCATCAGGGTCATTAACTTCCTACAGAGGAGTAGCGCTAATATTCTCAATGACTATGACTCTTTGTGAAGTACATTTCTACCCTTGGACAGAGAATACAGTCTAATAATAAGCTTCACAAAATAAGAGATTAGCAAGTAAATGAATAAATGAGAGCAAATTGTTGAATGAGGGTAAGAGTAGACAAAGTCTCCCATTCCATTTCTCAATATTGATAAGTATTCTGTGTCTACCAAAAATGAAAAACTGGTGTCACCAAGAGAAAACCAACACCAAAATATCAGAAAACACCTTCAAGTTCACTTTACAATTCATTTTTTTTCCCTTAAAATATAAGTTCTTACTATCCTACTCCATTTATGACTATCATTGCATGAAGAGATAGAGGCTAGAGTAGTTTTCCACTGACTTAGTGTAATCCTCAGTCACTCCACATTGAAATTCTATTTCATCACTGCTTGGAAAGTTAATTAGCTCCAGATCATACATGTGCATGGTCTTTTGAGAAAGTATGATGCTGAAAGAGAGAATGACAAAGTAGCATAGCACTTCCTGTTTTTCTGCCAAATGAGTGAACCTGTGACTGGCATTTGAAAGGACTTCTGGTATAAAATGGTGAAGTAATTTTCAAGGGAAGGGGAAAGAAATAGAAACAAATTCCACCTTGTTTATGTAAGAGTGGTATATTGATTAGATTCAGCAGGCATGGACTGTTCTGTGGAAATAGCAGTTAACTCTATGCAAGAAGTAGAATTAAAAATGATGTGTAAAGTTCTGGAAAATAACTCCAGTTCTTGTTATTCTCATTGGTACTTGTTATGCTCATTAGTACAGATTGGCTTTGTTATAAGTGTTGGAACATGGACTACTTTAATGAATACAGTGCTCATAGGTAAACATTACTGCTCATATAGTAATATCAGCACTGTCTTTCTAGTTGTTATGAGCAAGCTGACACCTGATCATATAATAAGATCCTGGAAGGTGCTACTCAGTGGCCTATGGAGCAGGAAGTAATCTGCTGCCAGGGTCAGAAGTGAGATGAAAATATTAGAGATAGAAACATGGAAAAAATGACAGACCCAAAGATTTAAAGGGGTGAGCATTGCATTTTTCTGATCTATCATAGCTTTCAAACAAACAAATCATTTCCCTAAAAAGGTTTCCACTGCATTTATCTTTGAGCAAACTTAATACCTTTCATTCCTATTTCAAATAAATAAATATATATATTTAAAATAAAATTAAAAAAATTAGGAATTGTACTTACATTTTAGCAGATATAGCTTAGTAGAATTCAGTGCTATTTACTATCGCATTAAGCTGGGAGATGAGGAGAAATTTAAGCCACAGATAAGAAAGGAATTGGAAGATGATTCAACTTTATAAAACCTATAAAATAGGCCAGA